>NC_090929.1:967777918-968079807 GCF_040938575.1 Ambystoma mexicanum | reverse complement strand
ACCAGTGCCAAAATTGTATATTGTCCCTGTATTTGGACCAGGGCGTAAAATGTTCCCTCCTTTTCCTCAAGAGGGCAAAGATAATGCACATTTTTGGCTAACTGGTGGGTTAATTTCCTTGCTTTGGATACTGACAGAGAGGTGATTTGGGCTGGATTTTGTGTGAGATCTTGGGAACCTGTAAGAAAAAGGCGACAGCAAGATATGGGGGAAGTTTTGGGTACCCCTTGTTCTGATTCTGGGCTCCCCCTCCCCCTTTTTGGAGGCAGTCACCAGAATGGGTTTGACCCAGGGGATTGTTGTGCTGGTCATTCTGGGTACCGATAATGGCCGGTTCTAACTCAGTCCCCACATTTACCCCGTTTGGATTTGGATCCTTTGGGACCCATTTTTCTTTGGGAGGAGTTCCCCCATCCCTGAAGGAGAAGATCCTTTTCCCAGAATCCTCTGAGGACCCCTCTCCTTCAAACTGGAAAATGTGTACCTCCCCTACAAAATGGCCCTTTTTGGGCTCTTTATTTCTCCTACCCCCTCTCTGCTCTTTATGTGGCAGACGTTCGGGGCAGGAGATTTTGGTTCCGGTTCCTGGTTTTCCAGGGGCTTTCCACAAGTGGGGAAGAAAGCTTCCTCCAAGGCTTTACACCCCCACCCACCTCCTTGTGCCTCCTCCCTGGGAACTGGTGGGTTGTCAGGGTTCTTCCCTGTCATTGTTCTGGAGCACCAGACCTTGGATTCGAGGAGTTCTGAGCCGCCATGCTCATCTGAGGGTTCTGTTGAGCCCTCAGCATGCAACCCAGATCTTGTGCCATGTTCTGGACCTGGCGCTCTAGTTGGGATATCCGCTCTGGCTGGTACGGGGTCCTCAAGTCCACCCTGGGTTGATCCCGGGAAGGGTAACTATCCCTTCTCCCAAAATACCCCTGGTTAGGGAAGTTTGGGTACCAGCCTCCCCTCTCCCGGATTGGGAGCTCTGGGCTCAGGAAAGTGGGGGAAGAAGGATGGATTGTTTTGGGGGTGGAAGTTCGGCGCATACCTGGGAAAGAAATTTGGTCTGGCATTTGGGGGATTAATGCTCTCCTGGGGGAAATGAGGAGGGAAGTTACCTGGGTTTCCTGCTGTCTGGTTTGTCCCCCCCCCTTGGGCTGGAGGAGTCCACACAGTCCAGAATGGGTCTATTTCCCTTGTAGCGGGGGCTGATGTAGTCAGGGGACTTACGGGTCCCATTTGTGGGGTCACCTACCTGGCTCCCTGTTTGGGATTGGCCTGAGGGCCTTCTGGGTTTGGGGTTGTTTGGATTCTGTGCAGGAAGGTTTTTAGGCCCCCCATCTCCAGACCTAATATGGGGGCAACCTTCACATCCGCAACCTTAGCAGCAGCAGTGGTGTTGGTTGTTTTGGGGCTTTTGCTACTATTTTTATTTTCCAACGGCTTCTGCACTTCATAGATGCGCATTGCTTGTTTAATGACCCAGTCTAGTGATCTTTTCTCGTGAATGTCCCTCACTAGCTGGGTCATAATATAATTAGGGAGAGCATGAAAGAAGGTGTTCACAAATTCTTTACTGTCAGTGCGCACCCTTCTGGTAGTCTGCGCATAGGCGTGTTTCAACTCCTGAACAAATTCTTGTGGGGCCTGGTCTTCCCCACATTGTAAATTATAGGCTGCCTTGCAAGCCTCTTGAGGGTTCCTATGAATGGAAAAATGTTTCAGGATGGCCGCCCTATAGGTGGACCATCTAGAATGGTTCTGATCCTCCAGCCCCGCAAAGAAGCTGGAGTACTCAGGAGAAAATGTCCAATTTACATATTGAATACAGCTTTGGCTGTCCTTCAGATGGAAAGTTTCCATCATCTGTTCAAATAACTCATGGTGCTCCTAAACCGAATATTTTGCATTCTTGTGGTAGGGCGTAATTACGCTCCTAATAGCTTTTATTTGTTTCAGGGAATCTTTGAGCAAGGCCCTTTTGACTTTCTTGGCTTTTTTAGTTCAGGTCACCCTGGTCCACTCATCCTCTGACTCAGAGGCACTGCTACCAGAGGTGGCTGTCTGGTCCTCTAGGCTCTCCCAGATTCTGTGAGCTTGGGAATGGCTGGCAGAATGTGGAGGCCTAGTTTCTAGGGACCTGTGGTGCTCAGAATAGTTTTCTGACTCTTCCTTGCTCCCAGGATTGGCTGAGTGCCCGACCTCCCCCACTGTCCTAGCTGGGAAGAGGTTTTTAGTATACTCTTAGTGGGCCTAGTCTCATGGAGTTCCCCACCAAATTTTACCGTCTGGTCTCTGGGTAAATTATATTTCGGAAGATCCATTTCTCTGATCCTCCCCTCACTGGAGTCTCCCTGATCATAGAAGATGGCCCAAGCACTTGAGAACCTATACATAGATGCCCGCCCATCCATTTCTGGGAGGCACTGACCTATTAGCCCCATTTTCCTCATTGGGCTGAAGTCTACCATCCCCATTGCCCTTGGCTCATGAGAGACAGTGGACATGGGCGTGGCAGAGTCCATGGAATTGAAGAGATAAAGGTCTCTGGTGCCAGGGTTCCTGAGGTTATGCTCAGGGGTTTCCCTCTCCCATCTGACCTTATCTCTCTCAGCCCCTACTCCCTGTTGGCCTGTAAGAATCTGACCCTGTTGCTCTTCTATTAAGGCCTTACTGGTCTCTATTAATTGTTCCTGGATGGCTATCTGTCTATGGAGCCTGTCATTTTTCTCACAGAGAGCCTCATTGTTTCTCTGTGCTTCCTGCCTGCTTTGGAAGTATTGGGCCAATTTTTGCTGCAGGAGACTCACCTCCTGAGTTCTGTCATTACTGGCCTGGTCATTCTTTGCTAGAGCATCTTCCACCCTCCTGGTGTGCTCTAACAATTTTTCGTAGTCCATTTTGAGCTCACCCAGTCCCTGAAGGACCAGGTGATTTTTTTCCATCTTGGTTTTTAAATGGTTGACTTCCTGGCCTAAGGCGTCACTTTCCTGAATTAGAGTGCCCCTCTGTGCAGCCAGGTCGTCCCTTTGTTTTTTGAATGCACCAGCCTTCTGGCGCTCTTCATCAAACTCTGTTTGGGATTCAAGATCTTTTATAATTAATTTATTATTCTCCTCTTTCATTTCATCAATTTGATTTTCTAGGGCAACTATCTGCCTTGCGCAGACTCTACTATAGCTTAACTGCTACTCTTTTTGTTGGCTCTGTAGTAAAGAATCCAACTTTTCTTGACACTTTTTGCAGTGTCAGTAATTTGGTGTCCTGCTCCACCCTCTCTTGCTGCAGGAGATCCAGATCTTCTTTTACTTTTGTCAGGTACTGTCTGGTTTCACTCTCTGCTGACTCTTGGCTCTTTTGTAGCCTTTGCTCTGCAGAGTCCAGATCAGTTTTTTTTTTTTTTCTAGGGATTGTACTTGCCTTTTTGCCAGATCTAGGTTTTCAGCATATGTTTCCTGTATTACTCCAATGTGGAGGTACAGATATGCTGTTATTTTGGCAATTTTACATTGCTCTTCTTTTACCCTTGGAGCCATGTACAATTCACTAAGTGTCATGTGTAATGGACCCTGGTCCTGTCATATATCTGATCCTGTGGCAGTGGCTTGTTGTTTGATTTCCTGTAGCCAAACATTCTCATCCTGCTCTGTCCATTCACCCCTGACAAAAAATGTGTGCAATAGGTGTTCTTTTGCCATATTAATTTCCACTGGGGTCGCCATTCCGGAAATATACATTTCCTTCTGACTTATCTCAGAGTTATTTTATTTTTGCAAAACAGGCACAACTCCTTTGAGTATTTCTATTGAAGGGTGTATTTACAGTGTAGCAGAGTATGGTAGCCCAAAAGGGTTTATGTACTCCGTCAGCAAGCACGCTGTGTTAGACTGTCAGAAGTGGCATGTCTAATTCAGAAATCTCGTGACGAGCCCCCAATCTGTAAGTGATTTCAATCCGGCACTTCACCTAAGTCAACGCCTAGCGTGTAATGCACAATTGAAATCCTTATTTATTTGTGTCTAAAAGTTATTATATTCTGAATGATGTACGACTCATATCATGCCCCTCTCCTGGAACCCCACACCCCAAGGTCACACTGAACCAGGAATCAGGCTGGTTTGTAAAGTTAAAATATTTATTTATGTAGTTACAAATTAATCACAGTATGTTTTAATGGGTATACAATAATCACCAATGGGGTGGTGTAACACTAAGCAGTCTCTTTAATCACAGTGAGTAATAATGAGCAAAAACAATTCAGCACAGTAAGAATACGTTTGTGTGTGTGTTCAAATCAAATAACAGCGTGGTTACTACTTCCCCCTACACACCCCTCAACCCCCAATAGACAATGTAAGAGATAGGAGGAGATAACAGGTTTCAGGAATGGCAGAATTCAAACAAAATATCAATCCCAATTTCCCCCCAGCAACACAAGAGAAAAACAGAATTGATAGGCAAGCTGTCAAAATGGTTTTTAAAGTTATCTAGAGAATGGATAAGGTCAAAACACTAAATATGGACTAAATTGCTTAAATTCTTATGGGAGCCGCTTTGGATGCTTGCACATAAACACTAGCAATGATTTGATATTAAGAAACAATGTGAAATCTTAAAATTGAGGTCCGGAGCAATCAAAAGCTGTTTCAAACGTTCCCTAAAACGAAATTTGCTGCAAACTTTTCAGTGCGCGGCAATCGCGATTACGGGAGAACTGTATGGATTTGGGATGCAGTTTTAGGTTCTATGGAAAGCAGAGGATGTTAGCTAGAAGTTGACATTTTCGGAAGTTATGAACGTTTTAGTGGAGGTCATTTTTTTCAGATAGTCGAAAGAATGGGAAAACAGGAAGACACTTTTAAAAGACAAAAAGGATTTCTTACACTAGATTATGACTAGAGAAAAAGAGAATGCCACACATGAATCTCCACAGTCCTGGCCAGGGACCCTTCATGTGGTGGATACTCACTTTCTTTCTGGGATTCAATTTATTTATTCACAACACTAATGACTTATGATTTTAGAAAACAACTGAGAGAAACTTAGCGCAAGAAAAGTTCTGACAATTCAAAAATACTCCTAACACTACCAGTTCTGAATACAAGAGAGGATGGTTTTAAGATAGGTATTAACTATGGACTGTACATATGCTAGTGACACAGTCCAATCCATAGATATTCACTAGATATGTTTTTACACAGACCCGTCAGGATTCTGGTCCATCAAGATTTCTGGTCAGGGAAGGGAATATGGTTCTGGAATAGACAGCTAGGCACTCCGGACTGGACTGTGTCATTCACAGCATGGCACAGGACTGGATCGGGTCTGCAATGGCTCTGGTCACAGCTCGTCACAGGACTGGATCAGGTCTGCAATATCTCTGGTCACTGCTCAGCACAGGGCTGGATTGAATCTCTTGGTTCTGATGATAATTATTTCAGCAGGCAGCAGTGCAGCACAGCCTGGCTGTCTTTTGGTTCCCCTTAGTTGGTCGGATTCTGGAATTTAAGGCATGCTGAGAATGGTTCAGCTATTCAATGGGCCTTTCTGTTTGCCAAGTTTCTGGAGACTGGAGCAAGGAAGATGGATGGTTCTCTAGCAGGGTGCTCCTCCATCATTCGGTTAGTGGGTGAATCTGTGTGTCCTTTTCCAGTGCTCAGCTGTCTCTATTTATACTTATGATAAAGGGGTGTGCGTGCTGGTTTATGCTAGGCGCGCCCCTTTGCCAGGGATTGGTCAGGGTCTCCTCTCTTCCTTGATAGGAGGAGAAAAACAGTGTGTCATCTTTATGGTTTGGGTTTATGACGCCTAGAGTCCACCCCTAGCATCTTGAACACAAAATCTACTTTTGGTACAATACATATTTACACATATGCAGCCTCTATAACAACCAGGTATATACATCACATATTTTGAGTAGCAGGTACTCCCAAAAAACCCTGTCACTGTTGGATCTTGTGTCTGCTTTGCACTGAATTTCGCCCTTTTTATCAGGAACACAATGTGCAGTTTATCAGAAAATGTGTACAAATGTGTTTGTTGAACATGGGCATAAGTGTATGACGTTTCATGCTTCTATCAAAAAAGCATTTTGTGTAATATCACATTTTCCACCGTTTCTTCCTAGAACATGTCACGGAGTTCTGGCACCTTTTAAAATGTGCAGCCAATATTTAGATTAACAATGCTGTTGTTTTTGTGTTTTTAACAATTTTACTCAGTAAGTTATCCGTCTTTTTAAAATGTGTATTTTGTTCTTGTTAAGCAACATATGGTTGTTTGTCTCCGCCTCCTTCTGTCTCTCTGCAGTTCAGAAGCAGTCTCCTCCCAGTTCCTCCTGGGCCCAGGCCATTTACAACCCTTCACACTTGGCATTCCTTTGAGCTGGAGGAATTCCATTGTCTCCTTCTGGCTCCCCAGCAATTGGCACCTTCAAGTGAGTTTCAGCTGGGGGGAAGTGTCCTCCTTCGGGGAAGAAACGTGCCTTTAAAGTTCTTGCAGCTCAGCCAGGCTCAAAATTAAATATTATTTACTGTTGCATTTTTCCTTTGCTTAAAACCAACTTGTAATTTCAAAACAGGCAGCTAAAACACTTAGTTCAGATTCTAAACCATGGGATTAACAATTACAACATAGGTTACTCTCAGTAACAGGCCATTTACATTGCAAACATTTGCTTTCAGCTTATACATGTTTAAGGTTAATCAGGCAGGCTTCTGACAGCTGTCATACAGGCAGCAGAGGGTACTGTGCCCGGAGTTTGACAGATTCCACAGGCAGGCAACTTTTGCTGTGGATAGTTCTTTGACACATTCAGCTTTCCAGGACATGGTAATATCAAAATGATTTCTTGAACTAAATGAATTGTAGCACCCAGCAAGAATTTTGGGTGTTTGAGGGTGTTTTGTACCGGCATTCTCCAGTTTCAGCAACCAAGAAAAATGGATTTAACAGCAAGATTTTGGATTTCTTTCAGGAAAGCACTGCTTTTCCCTCTGTGCTCCATTTTTACTTGTTGTGAAGCCCAGTGACATGTTTCAGGAGTGAGATCACTGTTCCACCACTGACAACATGCATGGCAGATTGGGCAGCCATCTTTTTGTGTTGCAAATTGCGATTTTCAGCGGTGTTGGCACGCACAAGGGTTTTGCGGCCATTTTAGGATTTCTGTCACCATCAGAACACACGGATGCCGCATGGCAGAGCAAAAGTGGGTCAATACATCCCACAGAGCCCTCCATGGAGAGCACAACTTCCAAATTAGTTTTACATTTTAGAGTACCCTCAGAGCTGTTGCTAGTCATCCATATCACTGGCTTCCAACACTGTGAAGAATTCTGATTATCCTTCCTGTAGCCAAACCCATGGAGGCTTAGACTCATCCCTGGATCCTCAAAACAACATGTCACCTGCCTGGTTACAAAGTCTGAAACAGTCTAAATCTAGTCTCCTCATAACGTTCCATTTAAGCTGATTCAGTTTGATTGGTGCTTTGAAATGAGTCTTTCCTGCAGATCAAAACGTTTCTATAGTCAACCCTAGGGTTTTATAGATGTGGCTTGAAAGCCATTGGAATAAAACACATGGGATATTCGAAGAGCTGCATTAATATCATGTTGATATGATACAAATGACTCATCAGAGGACAATCAGTGAGCATTATGGACAGGAAGATTCTTCTACGCAACACACAGCCAAACTCTTAAGTATCAATCTGGGTACATCTTTAATTCAGTGTCAAAATGTATGATTTGTCATAAGTAAGTCTTTAGCTAGCTACCTGGGAAAGGTCTCATACAAAAATATCGACCTGTGAATTGCGACAGCCTAAAAGGCCGACTTCTTTTTTTTTTAAACCCCCCCCCTTACACCACATATATATGTGGGGGGGGTTTAGAGTATACTATTAATATGGGGGTAATGTGGGGACCTTCCACTGCATATGTATGTTGTGTAAAGGGTTAAAAAAAGTCGGCATTTTTGGGCCTTCACAATAATCACATAGATCCCCTGGGAAAATATGTCTACAATTCCAACAGATGCATTAAAGTGGAGCCGAGGCAAATTAGCCATGAACCTTTGCCTACAGATTGAGCTCAGCGGTGTGGTAGAACATGGTGGTAATGAAGTGGTAATATAGTTACCACTGCATTACTGCCACATCACCATACCGGCAAACTATAGGTTTGGAGGTAAGGCAGAGAAAACACCTCCAGCATAATGTTGGAGATAAGTCCTCTGCATTACAACCCAACAATGGCCACATCGGTGATAATACTGCCAAAATCCAGTGGTGTCCTCTGGACTCCAAATAATGTGGACTAACACCACTTGTAATCCGGTAGTAATACCGCCAGACCAAGTAGTGTTAACTGTAATACCATTTGTTGGTATCTCAGTGGTATTACCGCCAAGATACCACCAAACTCATAATACATCCTACCTAACCTTATAATAACTATGTTGGTGTAAAATCTACTTGCTTTAAGTAGAGTTTACAATGATACAACAAAAGGAAATGGGGAAAGAGGACATGCCTGCCTTGACCTATATCCAAGGAGATAAAGGGGAAAGTGCATCCTTTCATAAAGGCACAGGCCTTTTGATTTGAGGATATTACATTAACCATCGCCTTGAACCTGGTCCTAATAGCAGGCTAGGATAGGGATTTCTTAAGAAAAGACCAACACCACTACCAAATGACTTCTCCATATCCAAAGCCAAAAGCAGAAGGATCTTGGATGTGGAGGGGTCTGCAGACAGGACTGAGCATATCACAGAAGGTATGGATTGGTTCAAGAGCAATTTTGTACAGCACTTGTATTGGGGCAAATATTGCTCAAGTGCAAACATGTATTCCTTCAGTGTATTCGTACACTTGGGTAATGGTTACCCTAGTTCAAATGCTGTGCAAAATAGCACTGCTTTAGTGCATATTTACTATAGTACAGGTCCTGATCTCTTAGTATTCTTCTACGCACTACTTTTAACAATTCACAAGTCTTGAGACATTGAGCAACGTTTTCAGCATCAGGTCATTTAAGTGAGCCACCTGGGAGTACTACCCCTACAAAATGCCTACCCATGTAATGGTTTCAGGTTTTGCACAAATCATTATTATTATCAAGCTAAATACTAATATGAGAAGGCTATAGACTGCAGCCTTATTCTATAACATGGTTTAGGTGCATAATTCCACAGGTCCACTGTTATAAAATTCCTCTCTTTGCTACATGTGGTCTTGTGCAGAAGTTTTGTTGTGTTTCATTTCAGGCTGGACTAACCGCTGAGTTTTGGTACCAAGCATATTTGCATATGGTATTTCCCCTTCTGGAAATTTGCCCAGAATAAAGTGAATGTTATACTTCCTTAAATACATTCCAGCATTCCCTTTACAATTTTCTAAATGTGGCATCAAATAAAATGTACCATACATTTCCTTAAAGTCTTTCATGCAGTCTTCAAAACGTATACATTCCAAATAACATGCCAGTCTCCTGGATACCAACTCAGTTCACCAACATGACAATCAACAACATCATGGTGATGTTAATCAGAACATCTTCTCTTCATCACAAGAGGTAATGATTTCATGAGTGTTCTTGATGTTCTCGATAGAGAAGCGTGGATCTCCACACACAATGCGGCCAGATATTTGCTGAGGACTAGCCATGAAGTCTATCAAAATCATTGCGTTTGCTGATCACACATTCTGCCAGACACAGACCAAATCACTATCTTGTAGATGCTGTGCTCATTTCATCTATCCTAGCAAATCAATTTCCAACGGTTGTTTCCTTCTCGTTGATTGGCAGTTTCCGTATATTGACAATTCTGTGGCCAATGTGACTAAAGAGTTCTGGAGGCTAAGGCTTCAGAAAAGTCACACAAAGACAAGTCTATCATTTCACATACCTTTCTTAATTCATTGCATTGCCCATTTGATTGCAATGTTATTGTATCTGTTGCTATCTACAGCACTGCTTCACTGCAATATAAGGGTAGCACCTGTGTATTACTTGTAACTGCTCTAAATGGTATGATTGGTTGATAATTATGGATACCTAGAAACGTGGGTGTTGACCTCGACGCCTACTGCATTTTGGCAAGAGTGCTAACCATTTTCTTCTGAACGTTCTGTCCATACGACATCTTCTCTTCTCTAAAACACTATAGTGAATATATGTATTACATGTACCCCTATTCTATGCACCTGATTTGTCTTTCTTTATTTTCTATGTTTTATTAACTACGTTAGTTGTTTCGAGTTGTGACTAATGTTCTAATTCTTCTACATAGTAGCATAATTGGATCGAAAGTATAAAGGTGCAATGGGCCAGTGATTGCCAAGAGAGAAGTTATGCTGTAAAGGTTGTAATGCTCACCATATAGGGGCATCTGCATTCTGGTAAGTGCATACATGGAAACACAAAGTATGACAGATGGCACATGTGGGGTATGAGATATATAGACCAATAATGCTGCAAAGGCGAAAGCTATCAGTCATTTGGATATAAAACAGGAGAAACTGCCCCGAAAAGATTTGACATGGTGCTATTTTGGAAGGGCAAACTGAAAATTCAATTTCCTCTGCTCAATGATTTGCTACAGATGATGCACCAGCTACTGTGACTCATGGCTGGAGATACTCTATTAGAGCATCATGAAATG
Organism: Ambystoma mexicanum; assembly: GCF_040938575.1. Classification (NCBI taxonomy): domain Eukaryota; kingdom Metazoa; phylum Chordata; class Amphibia; order Caudata; family Ambystomatidae; genus Ambystoma; species Ambystoma mexicanum. Next base: position 968,069,151 of record NC_090929.1, on the reverse strand, counting down.
GCACAACAAGTGTCCACTTATTTGAGGCGACATTAGTGATGGATGCTAGGGTGACTTCATTGCAAGGAAGTACTTGTTAGACTATTAGAAGTACTGAACCACAGCCAAAACCACAGAGGCAGGATAAGCAAGGGTCACACTTTGTAGGATACTGCAAAGTAGTCACTTTACTTGCATCCATCGGCTTGATCACATTCTCCAGAATAAAGGGCATGCTCGACTCAGACTGTGATGGAGAACCTGAGGCACTGCAAGTTGAGCAGTGGAGGACATGCTAAACTGCTAACACAATGACCTCTGCTGCAGATGCCATGCCAAAACCGTCAGCCATCATCTCCTAACCAAGGATATGCTAGACGTAGGCAGCTCAAGACTGTGTACTCTTGGCACAACAGGAGGAAGACATTGTTCCAATACAAGAAGCAAAAATAGGCTGGCACATAAACTTTGAAATGTTTACAGAGACAGATAAGTGTGGGTTAACCAGTTCTATCAGTTATTTTTTGTAATGAAAAGTAAAGAGAAATTGTATTGTATAGCACACCTCTGGTGTTTTGACCACCTCATCACATGTCATTCTGCAGGAAAAGATGGTGGGGTGGTTATTAGGATAGATGGATAGGCAGATGCAAGGGCAAATGAGTGTAGATGTGTGCAGACTAGAAGGAATCAAGACCTGAGTGCTGATATGATTCCATGAGGTGTGAGGCAGAGACCAGGCAGTATATGTTTTATTTAGTGGGGTATGTATGAGATATTTTAAAGTGCAGTGCTGGGACACTGGAAGAGTCGCTGGTGTGGGGGTGACCTGTGATATAGTTAATGAGGTAGCAGGGCATGAAGTGAGCTCTAAAGTGGGCTACTAGGATTCATCTATTAGTGGTTGTGTTAATAGGTGTGCCACTGCCACATCTGTGGGGTCCTTGTGAATAGTGTACGTGCACTAGTTGGTAAGGGTTCCGTTGGTAGTTGGGGACCAGAGAGGTGTTTTAGGATTCACGAGGAGTCTTGTTTTTGGAGATTAAGGTTAGACTAGATGATTCTGCCATTGGATTAGATAAATGGTTCTGTTGTCTTCTTTTTCCATGGGAATGAGCTGTTCATACTCTTCTGTGTTCAATTTTGAAATTATTTTGTGGCAACCAATGTTTTACCTTATGTCTCATGGAAAGAGTTAAGTTGTAGTTTCTTAGGAAGTTGTTTGGGTATTTGAAAAAAGTTCTAATGAAGAGCTAGGAGGTTCTGCCATTTTGGGGATGTTTACAAAATACAGATAGATACCATTATTTAAAATACTGTTATAAATGTTGCATTTGTATTTTAAACATTATAAAACCTCAATATCAACTTTGTAGGTCAAATTGGTTAAAACATGTTTTACATGAATTAAGGTTTTTAATTAAATATTCAAGTATATTGTAACAGATTGAATTAATTGAAAGGATACGTTATTTACAGATGAAAACATGCAATTTAAAGACTTTTGCAAATGGGTGATTTCATTAGGTACTTTAAAGGATCTTCAGTAAAAACAATGGATGTTTTTATATAATTAGACTTAGTTTAGATTATTTTAATTTATTTTCAGAAGCTGAAATTGTAAGATAATCAGTTTTCAATGATTTTAAACTATTCTAAATAAAGTTGGATTACATTCACATGAATAGTACTTAACATATAGCTTGATTTATTGAAAGATGGAATTAATACAAAGTGGTGTCTTAACATCTCTAAAGAGATGGAATATGTTTACATTTTATCTAGCACTTATTTATATTAGAATCAAAAAGTAGTTGTAATATTTCCCATACATAAAAGTGGAATTTGTACAAAATGTTGGATTTGTTATTAACCGGCTTTGGAAAATGTTAACTTTGAAGTTAGACCATTTTTTAAATGTGCTTAATAAATGATCATGGGTTTGAAATGCTTAAATAAAACGTATCAATGTGTTTTCAAAACACCTCTGATTTCTTAAACACCTTAATAATATGTAGATGCATTTATTTAACACTTTTGTCACACCCTACCGTTTCATTTTGTTGCATAGAAATCTACTAGATTGCTATTATAAATATGTGTGGACAAATTGTGATTTCATATTTATGGAACAAACTGCTGTTTTTATTTTTCCACCAAGACTTACGTATAAAATATTTGTTGCTACAACCAGGTAATGGTTAATTTGATGATTAAGAACACATTAAATGCTTCACAATACCCAGAATCTCATCAACACAGTAGCTCAAAAAGAAGAAATAGTGTTTTGTCATTATCCATGATTAAGTTATTGGGAAGAGTTTTGGCGATATGACTAGTCTATAGTTATGAAGTACAAAGATAGGGGTCCCCCGGATGCTAATGTGGATAGAGAGGGTATAAAGTACTATCAAACAATAAGAAATCCACATATAGAACAATATTCATTTCATTGTCATTGATTTACAAAGAAGGTAATGGATTTATCGAGAAGGATTTGAATCGGTGCCCTAAGGGTCACTATGAGAAACAACAAAGTGAGGGGACACTCAGGTAGAATTAAAGTTTTAGTATATTTAAATTTAGAAAATGAAAACATCTAAACAACAACCAAAGACATATGACACAAATTCAAAATCATACAATAGGGTTTTAGTTAAAGGTATATACAAACAAAAAATACATATATATCTACATAGCTGAATTCTTGAACCAAACAACTCACAGGTGAAAGAAAATAGTTAAATTGAAGTAATCATTACAGTCATCTAACCAGTGATTGAACAAATCCAGCTAAGCAAAAAAAAAGGGAAAGTCAGGATATTGTTAAACTGCTTAATGTTCGGACAAGTCTTCAAATTTGTTGAATGCCAAAGTCTATAGTTATGAACCGGATTTTACTTTATAACAAAGAAAGGTGGTCGGTGGAATGTTTTCAATTAATCTTCAGCAAAACAAAAGAAGTGACTGCTGCAAGGTTTAGAATTAATCTTAACCTCTTGAATTGCTCTGGGAAACCCTCCAGACCATTGTTCTTTCCCTGGCAAGCCATTACAAAAGGGGAAAGACCGTATGGAAATCAGGCTTGGTCCCACCCCAAAAAAGGTCAGTCCATCCTGAACTGCCAGGTCACATCCCTTCTGCATGGGCCCAAAGCATCCCAAAACATGTTTCAGCCTTGTTGGGCCTCATCAGTGATGATTAGCTTGGGTCTCTAGGTCCACCCACATCTGGACATACCAGTCCCACTCAGGATGACTACAGCAAAACAAAAGAGGTGATGGCTGGAAGGTTTATAATTAATCTTAACCTCTGGCATTGCTCGGGGCAACCCTCCAGACCATCGTTCTTCACCTGCTAAGCCATTACAAAAGGGGAAATACCATATGCTTATCATGGTAGGTCCCACCACAAAAGGTGCATTCCAGCCTGAGGTGCCAGGTCACATCCCTTCTGCACAAGACCATACGCATCCCCAAACATGTTCCAGCATTGTTGGGCCTCATCAGTGAGTAATAGATTGGGTCTCTAGGCCCAGCAGGCACGGAGCCCACGTCTGGGCAAACCCGTCCCACTCAGGGTGACTATAGCAATACACAAAGAGGTGATGGCTGGAATATTTAGAATTAATCTTAACATCTGTCATTGCTCTGGGCAACCCTCCAGAAAATCGTTCTTCACCTGCCAACCCATTACAAAAGGGGAAAGGCTGTATTCACATCAGGCTTGGTCCAATCCCAAAAGGGACTGTCCAGCCCGAACTTCCAATCGCATCCCTTCTGCATGAGACCACAAGCATCCCCAAACGTGTTTCAGATTTCTTTGGCCTCATCAGTGAGGAGTAGCTTGGGTATCTAGGCCTGGCAGGCACAGGACCCACGTCTGGGCATACCCGTCCCCATCTATAATTCATCTTTACCAATTGCATTTCTCAAGGTAAAAATCCATACCATGAATTTGTATCCTGTCTGTGCCATTTCATAAGGGTGCCATCCATATGAAAATCAGTATTGGTACTGCTACCAATGAGTGCAGTCCATCCTGCACTCTTTGGCCGCATCCACTCTGCATGGAAACACTAGCACACCTAGACGTGTTTCAGCAGTGAGGTTAGGCTTGGCCTTGTATAACACAGTGAGTATGGGACCCTTGCCCAAACATACACTCTTTTACATAGGGAAATAAATCAATATCAGCTACTAAATAATACATTTTTTTTGTCATGGACAATAATTAACTTGTTGGTAACAATTTTAATGGCATTACTAGTGCATAGTTATGAATTGTGTTTTACTTCATAACAAGAAATGGTGGTCCCTGGAAGGTTTTGAATTAATCTTCACCAATTGCATTTCTCTGGGGAAAAAATCCTGTCTGTGCCATTGCAGAAAGGTACAATCCATATTAAAATCAGTATTGCTACGGCCACTAACGTGCTACCCATCCTACACTTTTAGGACGCAACACCCTCTGAATGGAAACACAATCAACCATAGACATGTTTCTGCTTTGTCAGTCACTGCAAAAACTTTAGTTCGGCTTTGAGCCATAAAAGTGGTATCCAGTGAACATCTTGTTGTCAAGGAAAATACCACCATTTGGGTGGCATTTAACCAAATATATACCCTGAGCAAAATCAAACACTTTCCCCAAATATTCAAGGATTGGAGTTTATAATCGTAAATGTCAGCCTCCTAGAATATTTCGGGAAAGCATTTTAGAGGCCAGGGAAAGAAATTCACCTACCAGACAACATATTTCAGGTGACATATTCACATTGAAGCATAAAGGTTTGCACAGTTAAAACAATTTTCACATAATACATGTTAACAATATGAACAAATTGCGCCTTTTATACATGGCACATAGACAAGGGGTAAAATGATGGTGCAAAACGTATCAAAATAGCACAGATACATACAAGGTTTAAATATAAGATAAAAAAACATCATCCATTGCACTTACTACTACAAAAATATGCGACAACAGCGACACGTCCAGGTTGTAAAGTGCCTGTGCTTACCAGGTTCCTGGATACCCGATACACTTGCTTGCAGCCCTGCCCACATACTAACACAGTCTATAACCGACGTCCCATGTCAGTACAAGAGGGAAGGTTGTGTGCATCACAATGTTCTTGATTTAAATAGTGCAGCCCTTTTCAGCCAAGATATATATACACATTTGGATACAGTAAAAACATTTGCTATTTTGATAGACCTTCTACAAAGGAACATTGCTTCTCTTGTGGTTGAGATCCCAGATGATAAAAACAACATTTGCCTGGGGTAAAATCGCCTAAGGTGCTTATAAAGTGGGCAGAATAGAAAGACATGTTTATCGGTTTCACTCCTGTTAATGCATATATTGCATGTATTTGATACATTATTATCCCACATATTCTGTCTTTGGTCAACTTGTAACAAGTTGAAACTAATTTTGATGTATACGCTGCACTGGAATCTGAGTTTCATAAAATGAAGGTATAATTCATAGCCTGGCATATTTTTATTCTCCCAATATGTGCTGTGCAAGGCTGACGTAGGGATCAAGCCAAATCTGTCACTATGGCATTTGTGGGTGTAGTCACCCCTAACTATCTCTTTTAAAGTGCTAGTAATATTTTTGATCTGGGTTGTCTGCCCGCAAATGTTTTGTTCGCAGGTGGACTGCCCGCAGTGTAACTGCTCAGGCCTCTATTTTGACTGTTCATTAAAATGGGGGCCCGATCAATTTTCGTCCCTTGCTGCCAACGTTAAGGATGTGGGGGGCACCCACGCAACCACTGAGGCTGAAGATACTGAACACGGAGATCGGGGGACACTCTCATAACCCCCACCCTTCATGTTCAATATTTTTGGCTGCAAATTGATCAAATAAATCTCACTAATGGTAGTGACCAAATTCGATCAAATCTACCATTCGTTCACATTTTTTCGATCAACTTGGGTAATACCAATATTTTCTATGCTTGATCATACTTCCCTGCAGCCTATTATAATATCGATGTTTTTCACATGCACACACCAGGGGCGGGCCACCCTCTTGGCCAAGGACATCCCTGCTTGCAGCTCTTTTGCAGTTATGCTCTGGGCTACAGCCTACTCCAATAAACTACAGGTCTCGGGGCAATAATAACCATCATATAAGACAAACCTTTTTCCTCATTGATCAGTACCATAGACATACTAATTGGGAAGACCTCAATTTTTTTGAGGTAACCATTTCCGATCACACTTAGATTCATGCATCTTACATAGCCCCAAATTTGAGCCCTATAGAGGGTGGCCTGTTTGGCTTGTATTTTGAATGCCTCTAATCTGTGTCCCATGCAGCATCCCCATGCTTATATGAAAACCTTTTGGTCGGACCACAATACCTAGCATGTGAGGCACCTACTCTTATCAATTGTTGGTCCCATTTGCCAGATCTTGCAAACATCACTCCCAGATCATTGTACGAGTTTACTTGCTCAATAAGGTCATTCTAAAGTTAAGAGTACAAATTATGTTTCTCCTGTTTTGTGATATTAGCATGAATTTCATTTTACCAAACAACGCCCCTTTCAGTAAATAATTCTTGAAAAAATTGGAGAGTGGTTTGCTTAGGCCAGATGGTGTTAAGGAGATGAGAATCACATTGTCTTATATATTTCCACGTTAGGAATGGAGCATCCGTTGGTGATGGAAGAATTGTATCTATCAAGCGTTTGATGTATAATAACAACAGGGTTAGGGCTAGCATGCATCCTTGTTACATTCCATTTTGGACCGTAGTTTTTCCTTCCAGGTTTCATCTCATTATATAACAACAATATTGATGAGAGAAATGTGAGAAGGGAATATGGGATCCCAAAGCCTCTTAACACTTGCCAAATCTATGTTTGGGGTTCTACATCAAAGATGGTAAACAAGTCGACACATAGCACATATGAATGTACTTTTCTTAACATGACATATTTGCCGATTATTAGAGACTGAATACCTGGTCTAGAGTGCTAAGTTCCTCTCCGAACCCTGTCTGCTGATGGCTGATCAGGGCTGAATTATTTGGACAAGTCTTGAGGTGTCCGAGTATCATTCTCAAAAAGAGCTTATCAATGGGTTTGAGAAGTCAAATTGGGCTAATTCTATGGAAATAGCGACCACCTTTTTCAGAAAGAAGGACAATTTCCACAGTTTCAAGGAATTCTGAGCCAAGGTAGATCTCAAAATTGCATTAAAGAGTCAATGGGCCTCATTACACGGTAGGCGGTAAGGGTTTACCGGTACAGGTATTTTACCAGTACCGGTAAATCCTTACCGCCTTACTACGAGGTCCCTTTGCGGGTTGGGGAATTTAACGCCTGCTTTTTGCAGGCATTAAAAACCAACCCGCAAAGGGACCAGTGGAGCTAATTACGGTACCGCAATTTGCGGTACCGTAATTAGCGCCTTCCCCATTCCCATAGAGCCCTATGGGGCAAAAATGGGAATGGGGAAGGGCAATGGTGGAAGGGGGAATTACCGCCCCGCCAACCTTGGAATAGGGCGGTAATTCCCCTTTCCACCAAGGCGGTGCCGGTATTTTACCGGCATGAACCATGGCGCTAACAGCGCCATGGTTTACCGCCTACCGTGTAATGAGGCCCAATGAAAATACTAGGTCCAGATTTTTGGTTCGGGCTTGAACACTTTGCTGGGAATTCCATTTAACAACGAAGAGATCAAATCTTGGTGTATCATGATAAGAAAAATCATTAGCCAGAGCAGGGAAAACGCTTGTCTCCTTGTAGAGATCACAACAGTATGTATACCAGCAGCTTTCAGGGATGTTCCCCTGTAAGGATCAATCAAGGTTTGCATTGAGTTCTGAGATAAACTTCCACAATTCTGCATAGTCCTTTTCTTGTGAAGTTTCAAGTAGATCTCCCGTGATACGTTCTGAGTGAGCCCTTTTTTCTATGCTATTTTATTTTTATATGCACGTCTTGCTTGTCTAAGCTCTACTATTTCTATGTTATCTTTGTTTTTATCACAGACTAGAAGTTGTTTTTTCTAGCCTAATCCCTCTGTCAAATCATGTATTATTTTTAAAAGCTGTTCCCTTATGGTTTTGGCAGGTTTGGTGAGCATTGTTCTCACTTTGTGCCCAATTACCTGGAAAGATTCTAGGCTATCCGAATCACAAAGGTCCAAGTTCCCCAAAACACACTCAAGAGGCTCCAGTAGTTCCTTGAACAAGCTAAGTAATAACCTTTTGTCATCTAGAGTAGACCACTTAAGAGATCACCTCAAATGGCCCATGGTGGTAATTGGGTTACTGGTGGGACTGGTTTCTGTGGTTTGCAGTACCAATGGTGGGACTTCCAGTGTTGCTAACAATGGGCAATGGTCGCTCTCGCACCTACTTGGCTTCATTGTACCATTGCATGCCCTAATCCTTAGGGTCAACCAAATACGAACAACCTTTAATGCATGTCTGTGCCGCCTTTTGGAAACATAGTTGTTCCCTCTGGAATATCCCACACTTGATCTTACTCTTCAGTCAAGCCATTCCGCTTATTGGGCCTCTTCAGTGAGGGGAGGTCTTATGGCAGAGCAAGCAAGGAACCCTTGTCCGGGTATACCCTCAATTACACATGGAGATGAATTAAAAACAAACATTGAGATGGGTGGAAAGTTTCAAATTAATCTTCACCACTGACACTGCTTTGGTTAACCTTCCACACCATTGTTCATTCCCTCTGCACCATTGCAGAAGGGGGTCTAGACATATGCAGATTAGTAGTGGTACTTCCACAAACGGGGGCAGTTCATCCGGAACAGCTATGCCATATCCCCTCTGCACATACTTTATTTTACCCATCTAGCCATTCCTACGTTCTAATATTTATTTAAGCTGTGAGAGAAGATAGTCGGTATTTTACTTGTAATTAATTAATTAAATCTAGTGATTTCAGTATGATTGAGTCCCTTGGAGTTTGTGTGTCTTAATCATAAGATTTCAAATGCCCACTTCATTATATCTTGAGAATTACACGTCTCTTCACAATGAACCCAGTGGGGACAAATGTACCAGAATGTGTAGAACTGTGAGAAGTAAAACAAGGAGCTTTTCACATTCAAAACCCAATCATTATTTCTCATTAGATGCTGCCACATTCTAGTCGACTGGTGGTGTGCCTAGAATGATTGATGGGTTCTTCGGCCATATGCCTATGAGAAGTTTGATAGTGCATGTATATATTACCACCAAATCGTTCTCTGCAGTGCCTGACACATGCAATCAAAATCAATCCTTGCTTTTTAGATATACACATTCCATTACAAGTAGGGAGCTGTACGCCTTTCAAAGTGCTTTTTGCTGTTAAGCAGGGACTGGCTGAATGTGTCACACATGACCTGGGTCACTTGTTTGCTGTGTAGGTCTCTATCAATAAAGCATTATGTGGTTACTCTAAAACAGCAGTCCATTCAAGCAGAGATTTCTAGCCCTTGCAATTTGTTGATTTTTCAATTGCTCTGATGAAGCCAGGTTAGCAGTTTTAATCCCATTTCAGGTGTGCAGGTGTGCACATCGATACAACAACCTGATTTGCATTTTAATCAAATTCTTTATAGTTCAATAGGGGCTGGGAATGAACTTGCATATATATAAATAGCTGAACTTTTTCCAAAGAAAGGTACTTTTCTGAAATTGTTGCACATCTTGCTTAAGATGTGCGCATGCTGTATTTGTGTTATTCTCTTTGCACGGTGCGGATCATGAATCACGAAGTGAGGCTTTCACTTACTTGCACCAGTGCAGATTTGAATTTGCGTAAGTAATGAGCTGTGCAAAATATACTACGATAAACAACAGGCACTTGTGAGTTCACGTCTGGAGTTGAATTTGCACTGGTATCCATTTCCCCATAATGTGCCATTTCTGTGCATGTGGTCTTAATGTAAGTGATTTTCTTTTTCATAAAATATCCATTGAATCCCCATGAGGAGTGATGATACATGTGTGGTTTGTTGTTGCACACTTAAGATTACAAATGGATCCATTTATTCTGAGGCACCAGGCACAGTACCGACCGTCAGCTTTCATTTTTCCAGAAGTGTCATTCTGGAAGTTTGGTCACTTGAATTAAAATAAATAGGACTTGCATACATGTAAAAGCATAAACTCGGACTGACCGCCCTAGATTTGGAATCAACTGTTAATTGTGTGCCCAGAGTACAGAATCTTTCACATCCATCCGCAGCAATTGTCATCCTTCATCTAAGGAAAGGGGTGTTTGCTCTCGTAAGAGGGCCTTCATTATAATACCATGTGAGTTGAAACGCCACTTAATATAACCCTGTGTGTTGTCTAAGTAGCCAACATATCCAATCCACTCTCACCCCACAAGATGCAAGACCTGTTTGCAAATATGGGGCTTGCACAACCTCCTCAGTCTGTGAATGCCTCTTCTTTACATGTTCCCTGTGCTTATATAATCAGACTGTTCATGAAATATAGGTCATTCTAAAAAAATGTGTTTGGCCTGTTACAACCTACAACCACCACAGTCTGCATGCCGGTCTCTTTTTCAAAAATGTGAAATGAGGGCTAAGCTGCAAGCGTAAGTGTCTTTCAGTTTAGCCTCTTTTGTATATCTATATACATATGTGTGTCACACCTTAAAATGTGATAGGCTTGTGCACCCTGGACTCAGATCAGCAAAGGACAGGGATAATAAGTACCCATTAAAAATGAAGAGTCCTAAAGAGCCCATAACTTGCAATGCACATTTCTATTTCAGGAGTGGGAATCTGCTAAAGAATGGAAATGCTCGTGCTGAACGTGCTCTTTTTCAGAAATACTTGTTTTCTCTCCTTGAAACTAACTGACCTTAAGCTTAAGAACAAATGGTAGACAAATATAAGCGAGTAAAAAGAGGAATGTTACCTTTGTGTCTTTTATTTGGAAAACATGTGAAATGTTTGATGGAAAACAGCAAACTATGCAAAGATGTTTAAGCTTCAATTAGTTATGTAGTTAGGTCATGAACCCTAGGTTATGTATTACATAAAGAGGGGCTGGGCATGTGTCCAAGGTTGTGAAGAATTATGTGCATTTGTGGAATGTTCAGGACTCTCTCATCTCACAGTGTCTGCTTGCACACATTACGGGGTGTTGAGAGCCAAGCAGCTGTTTGTTAATAAAAGTACAATTGCCACTTTGACCTCGTGACTGGCATATTTCTATTATGTGGTAGTAAGTGTTGATAGTCTTTAATCTTTCCCTGTGTTGGAGGCAGGTGGGAGTGGGCCTATTGAGGGAGGCCAAGGGTTGGTTTGGGGAAAGAGGGCAGTCTTCTCACAGATCATGATTTCAGATTTTCCAGCATTAAGAAGGAGGTGGTTAGTCATCATCCAGTGGTCGATATCTGTGAGGCATGAAGCAAGGGTGTCATTTGTGTAGTTGTACCAGGACAGGCCATGTGAGTGGATAATAGCAGGGAGTGGGCTCAGGTAGAGGTGAAAGAGCAGGGCTTAGAGAGAGGCACCCTGTGGTACACAATTGGTGACAGGGTGCATAGTTGAGGAGAAGGGAGGCATGTGTATTTTTGGGATCTGTTGAGAAGGAGGTTATCTACTTTGATGTTGCATCCCTGATCCCTGATCCCTGATCCCTGAGGGAGTGGAGTATGTCAGTGTGTGTGCAGTGGTCAATGGTGTGGAAGGCCACAGAGAGCTTGAGAATGATTAGTGCGCGGCACAACATTCCAAGTCTGAGATTCTTTTGAGATCATCCCATATTTAGACTAGGCCCAATTCCGTTCCTCGTAGGGGTCTGAAGCTGGATTGGGCGTGTTTGAGAAAATGCATAGCTGGGTGTGGGCTGCTCAGTCAATTAGTTTGGCTATGAAACGGTTGTTTGAGATAGGTTTGTAGTTGTAGAGTTTTATGAAAGCACCTAAATTGAGAGAAGTGTTAATGATCGATTTTGCGATTCTGACAGCGCAGGTTGAGGAAAGTATTTATTTTAGAAGAGAATTGGGCAGTGTTCTCTAAGGGATCCTGAGGGACAGCTGCTAGCTGGTAGCTTTAGAAATTCCGATTGGGCGATAGGAGAGAGGGAAGAGAAGAGAGTTAGCGGCATGCAGGTCTGAGAGGCCTGACGAGGAGGCATGGGAGTGGGACGCTATTTTGGTGCCAATGGTGATGTTTCTTTCCAGGGCTATGTTGTTGAATTGGTCAGAGAGAGAGTTGCAGAGTGCTTGCTTGTGGGATAGGGAGTAGGCAGTGCAAAGAGGAGGCTTGAATTTCAAGATGATCTTGGGAGTTCCCTACAAGTGTTAGGGGCATAAGTGATTCTATTTCAGTAAAAATATTGTTTGCCCTTTCGAATTCTGCCCTTCATGATTTGATCTGTTGAGCGTAAAATGTTCTATTTTGTATTGCAGGTTTGCTGTCATCAGCATTCCAGGATGCTGTTTTGGTTTTGAGAGATTTGAGAGCTGGGATGTGGGGCATTGTCTGTTAGAGAAGGTTCTGATAGGGGAGGGAGGCCTAAGAGCTTCAGAGATCCATTGGTCAAAATGACTGATGGAGAGCTGACCTGACTGGAGTGAGAGGGAGGGTAGGACAGCAAGCAGGGAATCGGCCATGTCTGGGGTTACTTTGATCGTGTTCCATAGAGAGGACTGGGAGTTGGTTGTTGGTGCTGTCGGGGAGGAAGGCAGACCTACGGTTGAGAGTTGCAGAGTGCTTGCGTGTGGGATGGGGAGTAGGCAGTGCAAAGAGGAGGCTTGAATTTCAAGATGATCTTGGGAGTTCCCTACAAGTGTTAGGGGCATAAGTGATTTTATTTCAGTAAAAATATTGTTTGGCCTTTCAAATTCTGCCCTTTATGATTTGATCTGTTGAGCGTAAAATGTTCTATTTTGTAGTGCAGGTTTGCTGTCATCAGCATTCCAGGATGCTGTTTTGGTTTTGAGAGATTTGAGAGTTGGGATGTGGGGCATTGTCTGTTAGAGAAGGTTCTGATAGGGGAGAGAGGCCTAAGAGCTTCAGAGATCCATTGGTCAAAATGACTGATGGAGAGCTGACCCGACTGGAGTGAGAGGGAGGGTAGGACAGCAAGCAGGGAATCAGTATGTCTGGGGTTACTTTGATCGTGTTCCATAGAGGGGACTGGGAGTTGGTTGTTGGTGCTGTCGGGGAGGAAGGCAGACCTACGGTCAAGATGGTGAAGAAAATGGCTACATGGCTGCATGGTACATCCAGAGTAGTGGCCGAAACCAAAGAGCTGACGATTGCAACTAGTGTGTGGCCTACAGAATGATGGGATTCCGGGTTGTCCTGGATGGATCATGTCATGGTGTTATGTGGGATAGCAAACCATGTATTGAAATCCCCTAGCATGGTGGGGAAGGGGTGAGTTACCAGGGTGGCAGCTAAGGAGTTGCTGAAGGTTTCAGCAACATTTCAGTTGTAGCCCGGAGAACTGTATATGAGTAAGAAGCTGTGAGTCTGTGTAGGTGTGATGAGAAATGTAACTGGGAGGGATTTGCAGTCTGAGTTAAAGACTTCTTCCTCAGAGTGTGAGAAGGAGAGGCGGAATTTGTAAAGGATAGCAATTCTGCATGCCCTGCTGGTTCTAGTATGCACAATAACAGTGTAAAATATTTTTGGCAGAAAAGGATTATTGTGAGAAACAAGGCGCCCTGACAATTTGATATGTGTGCAAGGGCTGCAGATAGAGGCAAAAGAGAAGGCAACCTGCCAAAGTTGCCAACAGTACATAAGTGAGACAAAAAGGTGGTTTGCCTGATATCTGCGCACAAAAACACAATTCAAACTACAGTTAGCATGAGTTGTAATTGAAGAATTCTTGAACAGCCTGACACGTGTTTCGAGCTAAGAGGCTCATCATCAGAGGCTGGTAATTCTGTACATCGTTATACAAAGATTCCGATCATCAAATCAAACAAGGATCAACATAATTGAACACAATGGCCCTCATTACGACCCTGGCGGAAAGTGACTGACCGGACCGCCACAGCGTAAATAGCGTTTCCGCCATTGCACGAAGGAGCAAAGTGCGGCCCATTCCGACCCATCGGGCACGAGCACCACGGCATGGCGGAAGTGCAAAGTCCGCGATGGCGGAAATGACCCCAAAACGGCCCACACCGCCGCCGTACGGCGCCCTAGGTGCAATACCGCCACCCATCACAGCGGACACCGCAGTGTGCGCCTACCGGAAAGTACGGTGACCGGAAATATACGGAAACGGAAGTTAAAACATGGGCCCGGAACGGGAAACATCCCGCCGTACACCTATAAAACCACTAAAACCACACAACCACTAAAATCACTACCCTGAGACACACCCCAACCCGTCATCCACCCTAGCGAAACCAAGAAAAATGGGAAAAGTAGCGAAGAAAGCGTGCGACCGCAAGCGGCAGGTCCACTTCTCCCGTGAGGAACTCACCGTGCTAACAGAGACCCTCCAGGAGAATGCTGCCGTCGTCTTCTGCACGCAAATGACCAGGACGGCACTTGCAAACAAGAAGGCCATATGGGCTCTGGTGGCACAGCGGGTAAGTGCGGTGGGGACCGCACCCCGCACCCCACAGCAATGCCGTAAGCGATGGGACGACCTGCGGATACGCGTCCGCAGCATACTCTCTGCCAACCGCAACATTGCCACAGCCACCGGGGGAGGTCCTGAATCACCCATCAAGTTGACCCCCTGGGAAGAAATCTGTGCCTCCACCATCGGAATGGAGAGCATAGAGGGAGTCGGAGGGATGGAGAAAGGAGTGCAGACATCCGAAGATTCAGGTAGGTGGCCCAAATAAAACAATGCCAAATCCACAAAGTCCATCCATGTGAAGTACCATGCGTCCACATAGTGCAACAGAAACACATGTCCAGGAGAACGTCCACACACATTGGCCTGATAGCGCACGTTAAAACCCACAATAAATACATAAATAATTAAAAACCCCTAAAACACGCACTACACGTGCAGCAGGCACACCCTAACTGCAGGCTGCCAAACAACTGCACCCTCACTCCACACACAAATGAAAGCACCTCCAAGGCCCCGACCCAAGTCACCCTCAGGTACCACCCCAATGCATGTGATACAATGCCATTCCAATTCCCACAGACCCATCAATAACCCTCGCCCTCCTTTACTCCACCACAGGGTCCGATCCAAACGACGAGCTTCAGGACACCCCTACCAGCACACCTGCAAAGAGGGCCAAGACCAACGGCCAAAGACCCTCCACCTCAGCTGCACGCATCAAGACACGGCAGCAGCACAACAAATCAGGTGGCAGCACAGAGGAGGGAACATCAACAGGCACCCCAGCAGCCAGCATGCCCACAACACCACCACCACAGGTCCCCCCAACGGATGCCACAGAAGGCACTGCCTCCGGTGGCAGCAGCACCATAGGTGACACCCCATTGATGGCAGCATGCTCCGACACAGAAGACGGGGATGTCGAAGTCAGATCCATCCATGACCTGTCCCAATCCCCCTGTCTGTCCCATCCCGTACAACATGAGGATACCACGCAGGGGCACCCACAAGACGACGACTGGCCATCCCCCACAAGCCCTGTGGCAAGGCAACATGAGGTCAACAGCCCCTCTGTGACACCCCCGCAAATGGCCATGGCCCAGCAGAGGCAACAGTCCCTCGACCAGTTAATCGTGCAACAGCAGCAACTGGCCACGCTCCTCAAGGACCATGCCGATGAATGTGGGGGCACTAAGGCAGACATAGAAACATCAACTGAGACACTTAGGGCAGAAATGGAGAGAAGCACAGAGACACTAAGGGCACAAATGGAGAGAAGCACCGAGAGCCTGAGGGGGGAACTGCATGCGACGGCCAAGGACGTATGTGCCGAACTTGCCGCAGTGCGCCGTGTGCTCACTGAGCTCTCGCAAACCCTTAGGGACATGCATGGACGTGAGCAGGCAGAGACATCATCCGTTGCAAGTTCCGTCCAGGGCAGCCCCCAACGTAGATCTGGGAGGAACCTGCGCTCCACAGGCAGGGGTGCCCCTGATACCCGCAGAGGGGGCTTGCAATAGCGACTGCCCACTGACAATGAGCATCTTTGGACACTGGTGTTCGGGGGGGAGGTAGGAGGGTGGAGGGGGTGTGTTGGGCTCACTTGGGTGGCGGGTCGATAGGGTGTACAACATGATATCACATATGCCATAAAAAGTGCACGATCAATCAATGAGATGTGTGGACATTGATCTTTGTGTACTAGGCCATCATAGGCGTACAGTCCATATTGTGCATGTCCCAGACACACACAGTGCCACGAGTCCCGTGTCCATGTATCAGCCACCAGGCGTGAGTGCTAGAAGCATACATCAATGAGATGCTGACGAATGTCACGGCCCTCCGGTGCCTCGCAGACTCCTTGAGGTGCTGCCACATCCCCACCCTCATCATGACCATCATCAGGTGCTTGCAGTTCTGCGTCAGGGGGCATGGGCACATTTCTACGTACGCACATGTTGTGGAGCATGACACATGCCATCACCATCTTTGCAACCTTCTCATGGCGGTACAGGAGTGCCCCGCCAGACCTGCTGAGGCAGCGGAAACGAGTCTTCAGTAGGCCGAATGCCTGTTCAATGACTACACGGGTACGTGAGTGGGCATGGTTGTAGTCCTCCTCATGCTGGTCCCGTGGGTTCCGGACTGGTGTGAGGAGCCATCTCTTCAGTGGATATCCAGCATCACCTGTATGTGGATGAGAAACGTATGATGTGGAATGCCATTGCTACGTACGCACACACCCCCCCGCCCCTTCCTGCCAGGTCATTGCCGAATCACATACCCCACATTATCATGCATGTAATGAGACTCACCGAGTAGCCAGGATCTGTTCCCTGCGTGTCGCTCCATGTAGCGTGGTATTGTAGAGTTCCTCAAGACCATAGAATCATGGGTTGATCCAGGGAATCGGGCACAACAATGTGTAATGATCCTGTTGGAGTCACACACCATTTGTACATTCAGAGAATGAAATTGTTTTCGGTTGCGGTATTGGGCCTCCATGGCATGTGGGACGACCAATTCCACATGGGTGCAGTCGATGGCACCAATGCAACCAGGTATGCCGGCAAGTGCATGGAATCCCACTTTTGTGTTGGTAATTTCCTGCTCCGAGCGTGGTAGGGAGATGTAGTCGTCTGCGTGCTGCAGGAGGGCATCGAGCACTTGCAATAGTGTCCGTGAGAACAGTGGCTGAGAAATGCCATGCAACTGTCCGACTGTGTGCTGGTAGGTGCCTGTGGCCAGGAAGTGGGGTGTGGATCTGCTCATCAGTGAGGTTGAACGGATGTGCTCGGAGGCGTGGGATTGCGGGCTGCCTGCGTGGTGGTAGTGGCTGTGCTGGCGGCCCTTGCTGGCCCTGCCTTGGCCTCCTCCTCCTCCTGCGTCTCCTCCGTGCGGCCGGTTGTAGTTGGTGTTCGTCTTCTTCTTGGAGTTGGAGTACTTGCAGTGCTATCAGGTCCCCCAGGGCCAACATCGCGAGTCCTGCCGGTAGCATTTCGGTGTGGTTGTGGGAGGAGACTGGCTGTGCAATTTATGTGTTTTCAGGCTGAATGGCCTCCACCTGTGGTGATTCATTCCACCTGTGCAAACTGCTCTCCCCTTTGGCCGAGCACGTCCCGCGCACAACGCTGCAATTCGTGGAATGGCATCTTGCTATTGCAATCATGTATTTGTACCCGATGGCCGTGTAACATTGGTTGATATGTTCATTCTGCTGTGGTCCCATTGTTTCACATACTATCTGTGCAGTCGCGAACAGAGTTGTGAAGGGTCAGTGGAACGTAGTACTCGAGTAACGGTGGGCCCTCATGCATCACTGTACCGAGTTGCAACGACGGGCGGGGCGTCCCATTCGTGGGTGAAGGCAGTTGCCATTTTCACACACAGCCGCACTCGATGGATTAATTAGTGTTTTCAAACGGCCACAGATGCCTCTTCGACGTGATGTTGCAAATGAGGAATTCGAAGGGCGGCGCTTTCGGTTTTCAGCTAGCGGCGAGGAAATGCCCACAGGTCTGACTGCAAATATAACGTACTATTGTACAATGTCCTTGAGACAGGGGCCATGGCGAGAATGCAATGATTGATATGAATGGTTTGGGATGCGCAATAGCGACGTGGGCGATGAGGCCGGACGTTCCCAAATACATGTTACTTCACTACACTGGAATTACGGGCTGGGGCACTGTGGATTTTGCAGGCTGCATAACGCACAGACTCAATGGATATTTCTAATGTTATGTGAGTAAATATTCAGGCGTTTTTATACCGGGATGAGGGAATGATGAATGGATGCATGGGCAGATGATTTGATACAGAGTTTGCCATGTACAGGGCTTCTTGGAATCTGTCCGCCTCCCCTGCGCTATGTGATGCAGGGCTGCCATAGTGGGACCATCGTCTATCTGGCCTTGTTGAGCCCTCCCTGTCTCGACGCGCCTTCAGACACTTGTGTCCATGCACGTTAACAATCCCATCAGATGGATTCTGTTTTCACAGACGCATGCACAGGTACACTCGTTTGTGATGGTGTTTACACCTCGATATAGATAGTTATGAGTCGCAAGTGGTTTTGGGGTGGTGATGATCCTTTGGAGTGGGCTAGCATGCATATGGCTGTGGATTTAGTGTGATCATTGCAGTGAGTTGTTGGAATGTAGTACTGATGGCCATTCTGTTCTTTTTCTTTTCTTTTGGTTGACAGGTATCTCCTCCCCTTTTGCCACTGCCATCTGTATGCCACTCCTGCAGATGGGTTTTACTCCCGACACCTGCTGCTTCGTGTTAATCAGTGGAGCAGCATTACGATCTTATGGGACGATCGCCAATGGGCCACATGCCCTTACGCAGTACTAGTGGCTCGGAGCAACATTTCGGCCTTTCAGCTGGACTAGTGCCTCCCCATTGGGACGGCCCTGCGGTTCTGTGCGCTTCCATGTTGCCTTTTCGTACGTGAATGTGGCTCTGTGTACCATGAGGGAACAGGGCGTCACACAAGTAGTGGCTGGTCATTTCTTGCGGATGCAGCCCACAATGGTGAAATGTGTTTTGGAGTTCATGGCCTGATGGCTGTATGGGCTTGGTGATTTTGATGTGCATTAAATTTCTATTCTGATTTGGCCCGTGTAGCGTTCTTCTTTGCAAGTGATGTGGCATATGCCTATTTGGGGGGCAATGTATTGTGAGGAGATCTGCACTGGGTTCCAGCTTCAGAGTTTAGTTGCGTGGTACTGTACTGGGCGCGTTTGCCTACGAAGCCCGTGAGGTCAGGGATGGGGGCTGCCAATATGACAGTTTGAATGTTGTCATGCTCAGGGGCGGGGGATTGGGTTTTGTGTAACAGATGCCGGTCAGCCAGGTGGACTGGTGGAATGATGTGATTTTTCGGAATATTGCTGGTCACAGGTGCCTGTGTTTGCGTGCGTTTCTTGGTGGGGGACTGTGGTCATGTCCATTGGGATGGCTTCTGTATTCGTGCCATCTGTGCCCTGCAGCTCCCATTGGCCCCTGTTGTGTTTCTTTTGTTCGTTGGCATGCATGGGTGACTTGTCCATTTCAATGGTTGCATTGTGACTTCATTGCACCTACGGGGAGTTGTACTTTGTGGGCAGGGAGCGGTGTACGGGCACTCAGTGGGGCCGTTTACGGTTGATTCGCGATGCCGTACTTCTCACCATGGCGGAATGGTGCATTCCGCCATGCTTGATGGCGTTAGGTACATGTCCGCTAGGGTCGGAATTGGCGTACCGTTGCGCCATGGTGGTGTTTACGGTTTGGCATGGCGCGCGCGCGCGTGCTTGGTGCAGTTAGCGTTGGCGTTCACTACGGTGTCGCTAATGGCATCGTACTTTGCGGTGACGGGTCATAGTCGCACCGAGCGCTATTCGATGGCGGTATTGCATTTCCGCCATCATTTTCCGAATTCCGCCAGGGTCGTAATGAGGGCCAATGAGTTAACATTGATTTAACAACAACCGAAAATCCAGTCAAGGGGTACATGTGTGGCAAGAACCGCACAATAATGAGTCATAAGACATAAGACGAACAGACATAATAAACCGACATTAATGTGCATAATGTAAATTTTAAACAATTCATCAGATCGCATGTTTTTTTTAAAAGGATATAATGTAGGTTGCCAGAATTGTAGTACGATATGTAAATTAAAGAGAAAAACAAAGAAAAGAGCCAAATTGACATCAATTAATAGGCCAAGAAGATATTTAACAGAAGCATGAAAAGTAGTGTCTCTCCAATTCAATGGACATACTGAAACAGCCATAGTTGAATAATAATTTACCTTGTATTTCTTGTGAGGTGGGTCAGCCTGACTGAGAAATTCATTTGGAAATTAGAGTATTAAATATAGTCCATATGGGGAGAAAAGAGAAAAAGGAATTTCTTCTGTTTTCAAGAGAAAATACTAGAAGTATTAATGCTTACCAATGTATTGGATCATATTCCAGATCATAAATATTGTGAGCTCCATTGTGGGAGAAACACAGACAGAGCCGCTAATGGCTCTTATTAAATTGCTCTTCTTATTTTATTAATTATACCTCCATTCTAACTATCAGTGAATTTCCTTAATTTGATTTTAGACCAAAACTTAAATCACATATATTACAGATCGTACTAACTATATAATTATAAGTTAATTTTTACCTTTTCCAATCCCCGATTGTTGGTGAACTGTATGTGCAGGGCTACGAGCACGGTATTCGCGAGTAAATACAATTCTAACATGGCGGCCCTCAAGAGCCAGTTACACAAACGCTGCGTACGCTCTATCTTCGGCACAAATGCCGCAGTGTCTATTTACGGCGGCTTTGAACCGCGGAGCCTTAGCTCCAGTTCACATTGGCGGAGACGCCGGTGAGTGCGGGTCTTTCTCACAAGCCCCTAGACCTTATAATCAGTCTGAGGGGCTACGCATGTGACCAATTAATCTTCATTGATGTATTATCACTTAGTAATTGGTCTTTTTCTCTTTTTTCTGCCCCCTCCATCTTTCTCTGTGCAATTCGCCTTCTTTTACTCGATATGCAGGCATCTCTACGCAATGGAAGCAGTATATTTTTAGGTACGCCTTTTTTAGTTATTACTTTGCATGTTTGCTGTAGTGCTTAATCTGTTGAAATTACCAAATAGCTATGCTAAGTGGGTTTTGTCTGTGTTTCTCCCACAGTGGAGCTCACAATATTTATGATCTGGAATATGATCCAATGCATTGGTAAGCATTAATACTTCTAGTATTTTCTCTTGAAAACAGAAGAAATTCCTTTTTCTCTCCATATGGACTATATTTAATAACACTCTAATTTCCAAATGAATTTCTCAGTCAGGCTGAGCCACCTCACAAGAAATACAAGGTAAATTGTTATTCAACTATGGCTGTTTCAGTATGTCCATTGAGTTGGAGAGACATTACTTTTCATGCTTCTGTTAAATATCTTCTTGGCTTATTAATTGATGCCAATTTGGCTCTTTTCTTTGTTTTTCTCTTAAATGTACATATCCTACTACGATTCTGGCAATTGTGGATGCACTACATTATATCCTTTTCAAAAAAACTTGTGATCTGATGAATTGTTTAAAATTTACATTATGCACATTAATGTCGGTTTATTATGTCTGTTCGTCTTACGACTCATTATTTTGCGGGTCTTGCCACACATGTACCCCTTGACTGGATTTGCGGTTGTTGTTAAATTAATGTTAACTCATTGTGTTCAATTATGTTGATCCTTGTTTGATTTGATGATCGGAATCTTTGTATAATGATGTACAGAATTACCAGCCTCTGATGATGAGCCTCTTAGCTCGAAACACGTGTCAGGCTGTTCTAGAATTCTTCAATTAAAACTCATGCTAACTGTATTTTGAATTGTGTTTTTGTGCGCAGATATCAGGCAAACCACCTTTTTGTCTCACAATAACAGTGTAGCCTGGAGGGAAAGCCTTGTGCACAGTGGACCTGGGAGAACCAGGTTTCTATAATGAAGCAGATGTCTGGGCCTTCAAAGGAGATGAAGTTGTACATGTTGTGGCAGTTTTTTGCAACAGATCAGGTCTTTATTAGGATGCATTTTAGTTTGTTGCTAGTTTGGGTATTTTTGGGATGAGGAGCATGGGGGATCTAGGAGGTTAGTGATGGCTGTCTCCGGATAGTGGGCATAAAATTGGTATGGGCAGAGGATGGCTGGAGCTGAGAGCCACCGTGTGGAGCCCCCTGGGTGAAAGGGATGTGTTGTGAGAGAGGGTTAGTTAGGTCCGGGTGGAGTGCTGGCTTGAATATAATCAGAGCTGAGTGGTTTCTGGAGTGGTCCTATTTTGTCCATTCCATGGAGTGGTTATGGAGGCTGAGTGTTTTGGTTGGGTGAGTGGGAAGAGTGCTTGCAAGGTTAGGTTCCTTTTGGAAATGACAGGTGTGGCAGATAGTGGTGGTGGGAGTGTTGGTGAGGGTTGAGATGTGGAAGCACTAGTCTGAGGTGTGAAAAGGGCTGTGAAAACTGGGGTGGGGAGGGGTTGAGGTGGTGTGTGGGGCAGTGACTGGTGAAGTTGTGCTTGATTCCTGTTGCCAGGGAGAGGTCTGGTGAGTGTCTTCTAGGGCCAGTGATGGGGTGAGGGGGCTGATTTCTGGGGGAGCAGGCGGGTGGTGTTTGGTATGGGTGTAAAATGTGTTGGAAGGTTGGGTAAAGAGGGATTTCACTGGGTTGGGTACTTGGGGGAGGCCTTGAGGGTTTATGTTAGGGGGGATGTCATGGGTCTGGAAGAGATTTAAGGTGAGATGTGGAATAGAGAGTGTATCCGGGTAGTGAAGGGTCTGTTTTTTAATGAGATTCTAGGGGGCCCGGGTGTGTGAGTGAGGGTCAGGGGAAGCAGTGTGAGTTATTGTTGTTGCTGGGATTGCTCAGGTAGAGTTTAGTGATGCAAAGAGTGGATCATGATGGTACGGATGAGTGGGTGTAAGTGAGAGGAATAGGAATGGTTAGAGGTGTGTGGAGGTGGATGGGTCTGGTTGGGGTCCAGGTGAGATGCAGGAGGCCTGGGGAAGTCTGGAGGAAGGCCTGGGTAGATGGGTGGACAGGGTGGTCTTGGAAGGCTTTGGGAGGGTGTGTTCTCTTCGAGTGGGCAGGTTGAAGAGGGAGAGGTGTTAAGTAGGGGTGGGGTCTGGATGATGGTTTGGAGAGGTTTCTGGGTCGCCAGAAAGACCCTTTAACTTTAGAACTGCTCGGGGTGGCATATTATCTTCAGCCTCAGGCCTAAGGTAGGTGGTCTATGAGTGTGGCATGAAAGTCAAGAGCCACTGCAGTCGAGTGAGATGTCTGCGCTAGCTGGATTAGAGTGCAGGCAGATCTCTTATAGGGAGTGCTGTGTACGTGGGTGCATAGAGGAGTGAAAGAAAAAAGAAATATCAAGGCTGAGTACTACAAAGGAAATACACCAATCACGGGCCAAAAAGATTCACAGATCTTTTATTTCTGTACAATTTACAAAGCAAAACAGACAGCTATCTGGCTCCCAACATCTCGCAGTGTGTACCAGCCGACAAGGAGAGGTGAGAGAGTGCTGGACATCTAAACATTAGTGCTTTTATACAATTTGTGTAATATTGTCCAGCCTCTCTTCACGTTAATAATTTGTGATCTAGAGTTTTTGCCTAGTTCACATACAGATTATACAATATTATGCAAAAGTATTACATAGGTTTGCATTTCCATGAAGACACAATGTTGATGTATGTTCTTGTATCCCGCGGTATGCCTTTACAATACAGTTCGGCCAATGCATACGCTCGAGGTTTGTTCTTCATTGTCCCAATATTTATACAAGGATGAGTCTTATGAGCACAGACAACACTTAAACAACAGTTCATATGAAGCACAAGGTCTCATTGCTCTGTCTAAACAGTTGGCTCTCGGACAGCCTAAAAATTAACAGAACTCAAAGGTTGGAAGGCTTGGTTGCAAGTTGAAAACATAGTCCACCATTTTAGAATGAAGAACACATGAGTAGAAATCAAAATGGCAGATGAATCTTAAAATGGCAGCAAAGTTAACACAAAAGTCGGAACTTTGCAATGCGGTATTCCGTGTAGCGCGACTAGGCTTAGGCCAATAAATACTAAGGAGGCACTACATAATTACCAGAGTAGGGGTAGGGCAAGTAAGTGATTTGCGAGAAACAGTGCCTAACTACTGCGGAAGTAAAAAGCAAGTTGCAACACTATCACTGTGGAAAAAAAGATGCAAAGTAGTGGCACATAACAGGAGCTGGATTCACAATATAGGCCTACGGCACTATCCCTGTTGAAAAAGATGCAAAGTAGTGGCATTTAACAACAGCTAGATTAAAAAGAAAGGCCTACTGCTCTATCCGTGAGGAAAAAGGTGCAAAAAAGCATCACAAAACAGAAACTAGATTCAAAATACGAGCCTATGGCAGTATCACTGTGGAAAACATTCAAAGTAGTGCCACATAACAGTAGCTAGATTTTACAACCGGCACTATCACTGTGGGAAAAGATGCAAAGTAGTGGCATACATCAGTAGCTCGATTTAACAACAGCTAGCAGTACAAGAATCACAGCTCCCTACCTGATTGTTGCATCATACAGGGGTCGACCAGGGTGAACAGGCAAACAGGTGATGGAAGGTGCCCAAGGAGGTGCCGTTTGCCTGAGCCCTTAGCTGGCTGTCCAAGCAAGGCTGCCCTGATAGAGCCTTCTGAGATGTCATGGTATGGGTCACCTGACCCTTGTGAATCAGCCAATCAGTGTCTGAGGTATGAGCAGGAGATGGAAGGAGAGAGGCCTGGAGGGGAGAGAGGAGTCAGGGCCAGGAACCCTGAACAAGGAAAAGGGCAATGGAAAGGGCCTACTGTGAAGGAAGGGAAAAGGCACGAGAGTGCAGTTACAACTTACTGCTCCTTGTAGTGGTGATGCGGTGTAAGGCGCAATAGATGGAATGGAGAGAGAGTTTCTTCTGTATCAGCTGAGCTGAGCTAATGATCCAGGGCACCTGACCCTCGTGAATCAGTCAACTGCTGTTTGGGGGAAGGCAGGGGGCGGAAGGAACAAGGCCTGGGGGGAGAGGAGCCAGGGCATGGAGCCTTAAGGAGGAAAAAAGCATGAGGGATAAGTGAAATGGAGAGGGCCTAGTGTGAAGAAAGGGCTAAGGCACGGGAGCACAGGTACAGCTTACCTCTCCTTGTAGTGGTGATGCAGTGTAAACTGAATTGAATAATGGATGCCTTCTGCAATGTGCATTACATCACCTCTGCATGACCACGGTACTAGTAATATTTTGCATGTGGCCCAGAACTGCATGTAAATATCCACTTACACATGTAGTCCCCTTTAATTTATTTATTTTATGGTATTGTTTATTGTACAAACCATGCTTGAGAGCAGTTGAGCACTTTACAACAGGAGGGTGACAGCATTGGGTTTATCATTGTATACATTAGCACAGTACTGTTGCTGGAGGGAGGGAGGGATGGAACTTTATTCATCTGGCAGGAATTGCTGAGACAGCCATGTTTTCTGTGTTTTGCTGAACTGGAGGATGGTGGGCGTATTTCAAGCCTGTGAGTGGATTGAGGCCCAGATGGTCAGGCATGACAGGAGAAGTACTGCTGGCAAATATTCTCTTAATGGGCTAGCTTAGACGGCAGCATTTTGATACATTTTCTATGTGAGGTATGAGAGCCTCCAGAGGTGTGGAGTTTAGCTGCTAAGTATATTTGTGATCTGATTGAAACTACTTTGTAGGTGATACATTCAGCTTTGAACAATATGAGTATGCTGTGGACAGGGAGCCAGTGACGCTCTCCAAATGTTGGAGGGACACAATCAAATGTATTGTTGCCTGTAATGAGACAGGCTGCAGTGTGGTGGGCTACCTTAATGGGATTCAGGTGCATGACTAGAGACCCATTAATAAGGGTGTTTCCTCATACATTAGTTAGATCACAAGGGCATGGACCACCATGTGGAAGTCATGTGCGGGTTGGAGGGTTTGATTTTATGGTGTATGAAAATCTAGCCATGCAATTTCTGACTTTTTGGCTATGTGCTTGTGAAGGGAAAGGTTGTTGTCAAGAGTGATTCGGCTGAGTTTGACAGCTAAAGGGTAAATCCTTCCAGGCACATGTCTTGCAGTCATTATTGAACAAGTTGTTGTTTTTTGGGGGGACAGATGAGGAGGAATTCGGTCTTGGTGTGGTTCAGTTTGTGTTAGGCTTTTGACATCCATGTTTGGATGGCAGCCAGGCATTTTTTGAGGTGAACGATGTCCCGGGGGGACAGTGACCATAAAGAACAGCTAAATCCTGTCAGTGTACTGATGTCCTGATGTATGGCTGAATTGTGGTCAATTAGGGGAGTTCCCAAGGGTTCCATGCATAGATTATAGATAACTGGGGAGACAATGCCACCTTGCAGAACCGCAGTGACAGTTGGAACAATCTTAAACAGTCTGTATGGCCTGGTGTCTGGCAAATAGGTAGGATGTCAACCATTTTAGAACAGTTCAGGAGAAGCCCATCCATCAGTGAAGGTGGAGGTAGGTGTTAGGTAGTCAGCTGTGCCAAAGGCAGCCATAAGGTCTAAGAAGACTACGATGGATGAGTAACCCTACATTGGTGATTGAAAGCGTACCCCAAAGGTTTATCGCATTGACAGGAAAATGCACCTTTCTCTTGAGTCTGCTAGCATTGGCAGTATATTGTATTTATTTATTTAGTTATTTCATTTGTATAGTGTGTAACCAACCCACGTGCATTGAGGTGCTGTTACAGTAACAGGTTAAGTAAATATGCTTTTGTCTTGCAATACCATAGGTCATACAGATGAATGAAAATCATGTGACAATAATATGCAGTGTAGAGATGTGATGGGTCAGTTCTCAGACAGGTAGGAGTGTGGGCCAGGGGGAGTTTTGGAGAAGACCTGAGTTTTGAGTCCTTTGCAGAAGAGCCAGTACGATTTTTCACCTCTCAGGGAAAGTGGGATGACATTCCAGAGTTTAGCTGCAAGGTAGGGGAAGCTTGAGCCATCAGCTTTGCATCTCTTTACTTTGGGCACGACTAGTCAATCAGTGTAGGGGGGTCCTGTTGGGTCTTGAGGAGTGGGCTTTGGTGATTCCTTGGGTGAGGTGGGGGACTGTATTGGAGAGGCACCTGTGGGCGATGGAGAGAGTTTTGAAGGTGATGCACTACTCATTTTGAAGGTGATGCGCTACTCGACGAGGAGAGGGAGGACCCATGCTTCTTTAAGGCTGTATGTATGGAACAGTGTTTTTTGCGAAGGAGGTGTTTATGAAGGCCCTGATGATGGGGGCTAGTGGACATATATCGCCATTGCATTTTGAGGGTTTTAGGCTTTTGATTAGCTTCATGACTTCTGATTCTGTTAGGTCTGTAAAGACGAATTGGGGGTAGATGGATTGGTGGGGGTGTGAGGCTTGAGCCTATGGCATTTGGGTAATTTGTTAGATTTGCTTGTTGTACGAGCATTTGTCTTATCAATGTTGTCTAATAGAGCAATTTGGATGTCCTTGCACCAGCTTTCATCTTTGGTAATGCTGGGGCGAGGTAGGGCGGAGGATTCGAGGTCCCAAAAAATG
Source organism: Ambystoma mexicanum (assembly GCF_040938575.1). Lineage (NCBI taxonomy): Eukaryota > Metazoa > Chordata > Amphibia > Caudata > Ambystomatidae > Ambystoma > Ambystoma mexicanum. The sequence continues at coordinate 968,041,480 of NC_090929.1, read as the reverse complement.
GTGAAAATGTCCTTAGTGTCAGAACTGGCATTGCTGATTCTTGTGTTGAAGGAGTAAAATTTTGCAGTGATTATGACGGATTTATAGCATTTGGATATATTGGTGAACTCTTCCTTAACAGTGTGATTTGGATTCTTTAGCCAAGTTAGCTGGGCATGGCGTTTCTGATTGCGAAGTTCAAGAAGGTCAGGGGTAAACCAAGAGTTGGAATGTGTGACTGCTTTGGATTTGTGTGCAACTCGGGGGGATAATGTGTTCACTGCTTTGGAGAGGGTTGATGTGTATATGTTGCCCCACAAGTTGGGGTCGGAGGTGAAGGGAGGAAGGATGAATGGGGTGTCTGGCAAAGGCAAGATGTTTGTTCTGGTGTGCTTCTGTGAGCCTTGCGTGACTTCCGGAGGCTATGGGTTGTGCTTCATTGTTTTTTTGGGCTGTACGAAAGGAAAGTGGATGATGTGGTGGTCAGACCAGGGGCAGGGCTAGTTTGTGCTGGTAGCAACACCACTGTTGTGGCCAGCTATGCCGCCTGGTGTTCGTCCCTTCAAGTGGGTGGGGTTGATGATACGTTGACTGAAGCCCAGGGTATCCAGGGCGTTAAATAGTGATGTGGCTAGTTGGTTATTGGGTGATGAAGACCTAGATTAAGGGCAGCTATTAAGATAATTTTAGATGAGGTTTTTAAGTTATCTTGCAAGATGTGTAGTAGGTTTACCTCAAAGTTCAGTAATGGGCCGGGTGGGTGGTTCATTAGGAGGATGGTAATGGTAATTGTGGGCAAGGGTGCAAGCTTGAGAGATAATAGGTCTGTGTTGTCATCAATGGATGTGTTAATTTGCATGAGCAGGAGGAAGTCTCTCGCTATTAGGGCAACACCCCTAGAGGTGGGTCTGTCGTTCCAGAAAGATGGTGTAACCGGTGGGAATGGACAAGAATAGGGCTGGGCCCGAGTCCTTGTGAAGCCAAGTTTCAGAAATGGCTAATGTGTCAAGGTTGAGTTCAGTGATGAGGACATTAATATCCAAAGCATGTGCAGGAAGGGAGCGGGTATTAATGAGTGTGAAGGTCAGGAGAGGCTGAGTGTCAGTTAACAAAGCAGGTGTGTGTAATGACATGGTCATTTTGGGTGAGGTTTGGTACGTTTCGGTGTGTGGAGGGTGGTCTCTCGGTGAGGGTTGGTGGCTGTTATGTGCTTTAGTTGTCCCTTTTCTGATATTGAGAGGGTCAATAGGGCCTGGTAGTGATTGGGGCCTGTTTGGAGTTTATTTTTCTTGCTATGTGTGGGCATGTGTTTGTCCATCAGATTTGCCAAGGTGGAGAGGGTTTGGGATGGAGAGCTGTTGTTTGGGTTTTCCATGTGGCATGGCTTACTGACAAGCACATAATGGTGGGGGTGACTACTACGAGGGCATCTGGGCACTTTCTTTGGATTCAGCGGGGGCAGCCCCAAAGGTTGCAGCCTGGTTCATGGGTGTTGTAACCCCGCTGCACAGCCTGAGGCATGAGTTTCTTTTCTTCGTTGTTTGTGGTCTTGATTGTGCATCATGGCAAAAGCAGGAGCACAGCCGATGGATACTATGAGTGAACCTTTTGGCTGATAGACACGGAGTGCATGTCTGCGAGGTGGGAGGGGAAGAGCAACAGTGACTGGTTGCATAATCGTTACATTATGTGGCCGATTCTATGTTCCGTGGTGTCGAGGGTTGGATACAGCGGAGGGGCGTGAGGCAGAGGGCTTACCTTTGTTGGGCTTGCAAGGATGCCCAATTCCTTTAGGAAAGCCTTTTGCGTCTGCCATTAATAGCGGGGGTACATTTTTTGTTGCTCGTAGAGCAGTTACTCTCTGGGCATGTGCATGCTCTGAGCATTCTGGGTGTAGTAGTCCTGTCAGCAGAACATGCGGGCAGTGCAGGGAGGGATTGGTCTTGCTGAGCAGAGCATTAGGAAGGCACGAAGGTAGCAGGAGCATAGCTGCATCAAGGAATCAGGTGGTTGGGTTGTATAGAGGCAGCGATGTGCAATAGCAGGCCAGTGGGTGTTTTCTTTTTTTGCCAGAGGCAATCAGGATGCCTGTATCCTCCGCTTTAGCGTTGGATTCACTAGAGGACCCTTGTGTGCACATGGCTAACTGTGCAGTGGGGGCTGTATGTACATGTGTCACTCCTGATTTGAGGACCCTGGTGGGTGGGGCAGAGGGATATTTGTTATACAGTACAAACAAACGTACTGCCTCGCAGTAACAATATGATCATGCAGATTACATTGCAGAGAGTCTATGCAGGGCAGTAGGGGTAGTGTCTTACCTCCCTTTCATCAGAGAGAGTACAGTCCTAGTAGTATCGCATTTGCAGCTTTGTGGCCAACACAACAGAGTCTGGCGGAGACTGCTGCCAGAGGAATTTCCCTGCCAATCAGGGTGTTGCAGGTACAGGGCAGCCTGGGAGCCAGGTATGCACAAAGGCCTGGTGACGGCCATCTTGTTAGAGTCAAGTAGGCCTCCAGACCCAGTGGTTTTTCCAAAGTGGATGTTGGTGTAGGTCTCCCTGTAAGGAAAAGGGACCTGTTCGCTATGAGACCGACAGAGACTGCTGCTAGAGGCCTTTTGTGGCACAGGGAGTTGGAGGGGTCAGATTAATTTCCCTGCCAATCAGTGTTTTGCAGGCACATGGCTGCCTGGGAGCAAGGTGTGCACAAAGGCCTGGTGGCGGCCATCTTGGAGGGGTCGAATAGGCCTCCAGATTTAGTGCTTCTTCCCAGGTGAATGTTAGTGCAGGTCTCGCTGTAAGTAATTTAAGCCACAAGCATCCCTGGGGTACAACCATTTCCACCTTTGTTCACATATGGTAGTCACAGGACGTGCATCTCAAGAGATGTATGGTGTGGATTTCTTAAGCTTGGGTAAAAGGTTAGACTATACCACTGGGGAATGAGGATTTGCCAAGTCTTTCTCTCAAAGAGAAAACGGATCCTGAAGCACTTGGAAACTGGGAAACACGAGGTTTCTAAACGTGTTGCTTTGTGCCTTCAAATAGCAGGGCCAGGCCACCTTGCAGTAAATACATGTATTTGACTGACTATGTTTAGAAGAACAGAAACTGTTATGTGATTAACCGGAATTTAATATCTACACATTTTAGACATTTGTGATGGTTATAAGACTATGAATTATGTAAACATTTGGTTAATTGGATTCCAACCTAACCAATGAACATTTTTTTGTATTATTCACTCAATGTCTTAAACTTTTAAGAGATGTTTTTTAATGAGTTTGGTTAGGCATAATTGGCAGGCTGTGAAAGGGCCCTTTGTCTAGATCAGGTTCTTTGAAGTCTCTGGGTACCTTGCTGAGATGGGGAAGGTGGCACCAGGATGGGTTTTTTCAGAGCATATTTTAAGCGAAGATTGTATGATGAATTTCTGAAGCAAACAATTTACTTTAGTTAGAAATGTGCTTTAAATTGTACATGACATGTATTTGTTTATTCAAGTGAGAGAGACAGAGAAAAGTGAATAATATTGTAAAGGTCTATTTTGTTTAAATGACCAAACGTGTGTAGAGTGATTATGGTCACCGTATGACGTACAATAATGAAATGCTTCATTATTATTGTCTGTTTGGAACACTTTGGAAAAGTAATCCTCAGGTGTATTGCACAGAACAAAATATGCCAGCCTAGAGCCCTGCTGACTTAGTTGGGGTGATAGTTCACTTTTCCTGCAGTAGGTCTATCACCACCTTCCTTTTGGATTCTGCAGAATGCATGTGTTTGATATCATGATGGCAGATGACCATAAACTCTTCTATTACATTTCTCAATCACTTGATGTTGTCAGATATTTATCTTCAATCTGATGTGTCCTTTTATGGGAAATGGCTATATGTGCATGCCATGTCCTTTTTCTTTATTTGAGAATCTTTTGCTTTTTTCTTTAAAATATGAGTTTCTCCTATGTATTGCTCTTCCCACACATTCAAGACTCCTCCACTTCCTGACTTTTTCACTCCATCTGTCATTTTGCTTCATCACCACCAAAGTCAACAGATAAACAGCTCTTCTGATTTTAAGCATTACATCTCCAGAGCCATAACAAAGACAAAAAAGAAGGATGTCCTCAACAATATAAAAATGTGTCCCCTAACAAAGAAAACAAAACACATTATTTCCCTAATAAAAATAGACACCAAAACAGATATTTTCCCAAGATAAAAGAAAGTCAACGAACTGTTTCTCCCTCACAAAGAAGAAGCAAATAACACATGTACGGAAATATGCCCTAAAAAAGAACTCTCCAAGGTTATGAAAGGAAACAATAACATTTCTTTGCCTAAAACAAAGAGAGTAAAGCAGTTCCCCTTACATCGCTAAAAAGCTTTCCTAACTAAGATAACCAAACTGCATAAGACATACTTAACAAAAACAAAGAAGGGGTTTTCTAAAAAATGCAATTTACAATTAGCACAGAAGGTTTCCGTATCTAGTTAAACCAAACACATCACGGTTTAACAGACTAAAAATAAAAACAAAAAAATGAAAAATCTTTTACTTGCAAGATAGAAATGAACAAAACAACATTGCAAAACACTCTTTAAACGTTCTCCAACTCCTCTCTGTAATACATTGATCATCATGCCTCACTTTCCTGCAGCCAAACAAAAGCTAAAAAGGAAACCCTAAGGGGCTGATTCATGGAATTATTTGTGCCGAAAAATGGGGATTTGTGCGCCATTCTGCCTGCAAATCCCTGTTTAACAAATGGGGATTTGCGGACAGAATGGCGCACAAATCCCTGTTTTTTTCGGCGCAAATAATTCCATGAATCAGCCCCTATGTTTCAGGATTCCTTCCATAGACCCACATTTCTGTGTCTTCCTTCAAACTCACCTGAACCATAATTGAATGCCCAAATCCCATGCTAGTTTGTCAGTCATGCTTGGGTTCACACATGAGTACCGGAATCCCATGCAGGCTTCCTCTGTGCTACCAAAGAGTTTTGAACATTTTGATTAATCTACAGTCCCTGTAAAGTCACTCAAATCAACAGGTCAGACAGGTGAGATTTGAAGGTCACTTTTGCAGAGATTTGCCTATTGTTACCCCAAATATTTACAGCTATGGTCAATAAATACTGGTAGATGAAGTGATTTGTCCATGATTATTCTCTTATATCGACTGGTCAATCATTGCAGAGAGTTGTCCAGGCTACAGGTCCGCAACTCCTACACTCACTGCTATTTTTGCTTGAAGAATCAGACACAGTGAAATAATGTAGATAAATACGTTGGGCCAAATTCACTGGGAAGTTACAATGTGTGACTGTTACTCTAGCATGACAAGCCAAAGTTACTCAGTGTAACTGTTCTGTTAATAGCATAGTCATCGCCATGTGTAAGTCAGTTGTAAATCAAAATTGCCCTTCTTTCATTCCATAGGGAATAACTGCCAGCGACCAGACATCAAAACCATTAACAATTGTGTACTTTGAGTCACTCTATCACGGAGCAATCAAAATGATAGTGTGTCTGAGAGTGAACCGTAACTGCTCTAAATGTGATGCTTTGCCTATCATAGTAAAGACTTGCGTAACGATGGTTAACTTGAATTCACCATTCTGCAGAGTCACCTACAGCCTGATTCATGGAATTATCTGCGCTTAAAATGCAGATTTGCGCGTCATTCTGCCCGACAATCCCTGTTTCAGGTATGGGGATTTCGGGTAGAATGGCACGCAAATCTGCGTTTTACACACAGATAATTCCATGAATCAGGGGCCTAGTCAATTACATTGCTTTACGAAAGGTGACTTGGCAATGACATCTGCACAACATATCTGTTGTTCTACTCATAGGTGCCATGATATGGTGAAAAACGATTAAAAGGACATGTAACAATTATTCCGGTGGCATGTGTTATTGTCCCCGGGAAAATATCGGCATACAAAAATATCGCCATATTTTTGCAGCAATATTAAGACATGGAACCTGCGGGGGACACCCCTGCAACACCTGCATTATTTTTAAAGGAGCGGGGACACCCCCACAATCCCCACTCCCAAAACCCCAAAAATGATCCCCCCAAAAATATTGCCTATGGCCTTTCCAAACGACCATAAATACGCGATATTTTTGGTGGGGATAATATGTAGTGATACCATAATTCCGTTATAACCTTATGTTGTAAAAGAAAGGTCGGGTGCACCTGTGAACATTACCACATAAAAGCAAGCTCATGTAAAAAGTGTTGCCTGTTTTCAATGCTTGTTTTGTTAATTCGGATGATATTTTTACTTTTTGCACACATCTCAAACATTGTTGTTTATTCATGCGTATCTCTTTTAACGTTCTGAAATTGCAGACAACAGTGCGGTTGCAAAAATGAATAACATGCACAATTATTTTGAAACTGTACTGTACCTTCACAATTAAAAGTGAAATGCTGAAAGATTATAATTTCAATAGCATTCCTAACAGCAAACGTTCTGAAACTGAGCGGAGAATAGGGTTCCAGAGTATGGGATATATTGTGGATAGGATTCCAAAGCAGGACACCCAAGACAGAGAATGTCTAAGCCACTATGAATCTGCTTAAAAATTACTCAGAATGTTGATCGACCTGCTGTGGGACAATCTAAGAAAGGGAAGCTTATTCTGCTTCATATTAGCTTCATTTGAGAGAGGGACAGGGAATACATGCAACCGGGCATTATAATATAGCATGACATTATGACACTTTCAGCACATTAAACATTTATAACCGGAAATAGTTGTGAGGTGTCTGATTTTGAACATTCACAATCCTTAGTAGCATGGTAATGGGGCCTAGATAGCAGTGGTGATCACGTAAGTACCACATGGAGGCTCCAGAATGAGTGCAGTCATCAAATAATCCCAGAGTTGTCTACTTGCCACCTGTATTGTATACTAGTCTATCCATGCCCACCCGATTATTGTTAATTTTGGTATCCATAGTCCTTATAATTTATAATTAAATTAAAAACAAGCATTGGAAATGCCTACAGTTTGGGTTGTTGTGTAGGCATAGAAAAGGCACTTGCAAGGCACTGCCGTTCTCGATTAACTGGTCATTGATGGTAATAGGTGCAAAACAGCGTGGGCATCTAATAGCTGATCCTGGCAAATGCCTAATGCTCATACACAAGCCAAAACTGTTGCCTTTGTCACTACTTGTTTAACAAGGCATTTAAGGACACGCATAGTGCCTACAAATCAAGTGGCTTAAGGCATACCTGGTTAGACATTTGTATTGCACCAGTAGCTGTTTACAGCTCCCATTAAATCATCATCCCTCAGAAGACAGCTTTTAAAAAACACTGGCAGGTACTTTGAATGCAAAGTCTGATGATAAGGCTTGATTAAGCGAGCTGAAAGAGTTCCCATGAGGGGGTGTTTTGGGCAGGGAGGGGCAGGAACTGGGTGGGAATGGCCGTAGGGATTAGCATGGCTTTGGGCAGTCAATGGCATGGACACATAACAAAACACCTACAGGCTGTGTGTCCATCCTCATATGCCCTTTCTCCCTATCTGTACTAATTCAATAGTTTCGGCTTATAGGTCTAAAGTTCCAGAAGGTAACTGAAAAATATGTCTGGTCAACCATCCCAATCAGCTTGGAAATACTATCAAACTCCTATTTCTCCATCCTTGAATATATTTCATATATATAAAGCAGTCCACTGTACATGAAAGAACAACCGCTTCACAGCAAACAAACACTATGGGCCTCATTACAACCCTGGCGGAAGACCATGGTGCTATTAGCACCATGGTCCATGCCGGTAAGTTACCGACTCCGCCATGGAGAAAGGGGGAAGTACCACCCCATTACACCCCGCAAATTGCGGTACCGTAATTAGCACCAAGGTCCCTTTGTGGGTCCGTACTTTAACAGCTTGTCTACACCAGCCGTTAAGGTCGGGTCCCGCAAAGGGACCTCGTAATTAGGCGCTAATAGGTTAACGGCGCCGCAACCTTTTACAGCACCGTTAACCCATTAGCGCCTGGGTCGTAATGAGGCCCCATGAGCTGAGCACTGGAGGCTGATATGCTTCTCTCAATTGTAACCATAGATGTATTTACAACAAGGCCAACTAGGCCCAGGCCTAGGGCAGCAGATTGCGAGGGGGGCAGCATGTCATTGCAGTTTATTTTTCAATTTACTGTTTGTCATGTTTAAAATATAGAGCCAATTGTGTTTCTCAGAGTTTGCCTGATTCAGAACACTCCAAATAATGTTGAGCTGTTAGCAGTCATTCCATTCTGATGGCTAAAGTATTTGATGGCCAAAGTTGTATATATGCTTAATAATTTCAAAAGCTCTATTGTTAGGGTGACTCAGGTTAAAAAAATAAATAAACAAAAACGAAAAAACGCGTACCAAACCCAGAATGCTTTAGGTATTCAGTGATTTAGTCATACATCGCTCACAGACATATGCGACAGATATAAAGCTCTTTGGTCGTTCTTAGCTTCCCAAAATGCTCTTTAACATGAAAAACAGCCAAAAACTCACTGATTTTATTGGTGCCACTTCACGTTATCTTTGGAATTTGTTCTAATCAATACAAACATCCACTGTGTTAATCAATCACTTTCATATTCAAATACACTGCATGCATTTTTTTAAAAACTGTTGCAAAAATTCGGCCTTTCTATTCAGAAAAGTAAAGGTTAAAAATGATGCATCATTTTACAATATTAAACGCATACCTATGCTTAAGTCAAGCACAGAGTTCCCACAGGTGGCACTAAAATGATGTTCAGAAGCTCGCACTCATTTCCCTGCCTAACCCCACATTCCAGAGGTCTGTGGCTGCCCAAAAGGTACAAGCATGAAGTAGATCGAAGAGAAGTTAAAATGGTGAACAGTAAATCTGAATGAGAAGTGCATCAAGAAACCTGTGAAAGGATACTCAAAGCCATAGAAGGTTGTGAACAAAGACTGTGGGGGTCATTACGAGGTTAGAGGTAACCATGGCGCTACTAGCGCCATGGCTGCCTCCAAAACCTCACCGACTTTGCCCTGGTGAATGGAGCTTTTACCGCCCCATTCCAAGGTTGGAGGGGGCGGTAATTCCCCATTCACCAGGGCCCTTCCCCATTCCCATTTGAGCCCCCACAGGGCTCAATGGGAATGGAGAAGGCGCTAATAACGGTACTGCAAATTGCAGTACCGTTATTAGCACCAAAGTCCCTTTGCGGGTCCCGTCCTTAACGCCTGGTAAAATCAGGCGTTAAGGGAGGACCCACAAAGGGAACTCGTAATAGGGCGGTAAGGGATTACCGGTACTGGTGCCCTTACAGGTACCGGTAATCCCTTATCGCCCGGGTCATAATGAGGCCCTATGTGTCAAAGGTACACACTGATTCACAGCTGTAAAGGTGTCCCATAAAGATATCTATTCAGCCATTTTAACAGAAGATGCTCAGATAAGCACGCAAATGGCAGCCCTACCGGGTTTATCATGTGTCTTTGATGACATTCTGCTGCACGCTCAGTACTACCAGGAGAACTAACTGCAAAGTATGTCACACAGTGCATAACTATGATGCTTGTAAGTTATGTTTACATTCATTATATTTTAAGCACACAGGAGGACTTTTACTGTGAAACAGTACTTCAAATGACAGCAGGACATTGATATCTATACCCACACATCTCAAAATGTTCCTATGTATTGTACAGTCCAACCAACTTTACGGAGTTAGGAAACATTTTAAATTACCTTAAACACAAGCTGGTAAAACCCATAGAATAAACCACACCCACACAAGTAATATTGTGCTGGAATACTGGATCCATTGCTCAATTCACTCTTGGAGTGTTTGGTACTTTGAACAATTGCACAAGCAGCAATAATGTAAACAGTATGAACCATGTCCTTTGTTAGTAATAAAAAGTGCCTGTATTGTGAAGCTACGGAGAATGCTGTTGCTTCCCACACATACATGTTCAGGTCAACCCTTATCCATTACTCCACCACGAGAATGCACAGCCAATGCTTCCAAGAACCTCCTCCAACTGCCTTTGCTCTACTGAGGTGTTTATGCCCAGGCAGAGTTTACACATTTCACGTGTGATTTTTGCCATATTCTAATGGCATTCCAGCCCAAGGGATTGGAGGTAGAATGTAGTTATGTTGCATCAATATTAGACCAATCTAGGTGTTTCTCACAGAGGGACAGCCTGCAATTAGGGCGAGAAACCAGATATTAGCATTAAATAAAAAATTCCTCATTCAAACCTTCTGTCACTTGTGTCAAGTTCGCAATACAGCTTATGTTCGTATCACTCCCTCTAAAAGTTTGTTTTTGGACTTAACAGAAAGTAGACAATTAGCCATAACAATTACCCCTAGTGCACTTGTGCACTCACCTGTAGAACACAGTGCCTTCTCCAAACCCTGGGCCGCAGAGATCTGAAAACACCCTTTCAACTTAAAAGATGACATGCTTGAATTATTAGAGAGGAAGCAATAACTTTCTAATCCTGCAACCTAACCACGTCCTTATAATATTATGGAGCTAAAATGATTACACAATTATAATTGTTATTTTATAATGCGTTCAATACCATTGAGTGGTTTCTAAGTGCCATATCGGGATTTGAACCTGTGTTAGCTGTGTTACCTTGCTGCTAAGACAACTGTGTTGCCCCTGACACAATGGGGTTGCAGGGGTGTATTTCGGACAACGTGGACAGAGTTTTTTAAAGGGGCGGAATCTGGTGAAGGTGCAGAGTCTGGCAGAATTGGAGTAAAGTTGGGGGCGCAAGCACATATTTTGGCCTAGGGCAGCAGAACGCCCAAATACGCCACTGATTGTAACTCCTGTGTGGACTATCTCTAAATCTCCGAAAACAATGCTCTCTGTTCTATTGTTTTATGTAAATTCCAAATTAAAATTATTGGGTCTACTTTACCTTCACTCGGAAATTACTGTGATGTGTCTTCCAGAAGCAATGAATTCCGTATGCAATGAACTTTGACTGTTTTTCTAATTGTTGCATTTAGCTCCTTTTTTACATACTCGTTTAAAACTCATTTTTATTTTTATATATTGTGTGATTTATAATTGCATGATTATTTAAGTGTTTTTGTATTGGTTTTGCTTTAGAATTGTTTACAGAGTTCCCTTTATTACTTTGTTTTTCTTGATCCACCATGCATAGTTTTAGAGGGTTTATCAGCCTGGCTTCATGTTCCATTATGTGATGTCACTACCTTCTGTGAGTATATCATCTTTCACGTCACTTGCATTTTCTGTGTAGGGAAATCACTTTTCAGTGAGAAAAACGTTGACAGGATTACAATTGCATGGTGTCAATTTGCTGTGTGCTGCTGTCCTTTCAATTGCATTGGATTTCATTGTGTCCAGCCTAGAGGCGTTGCGAGGGGGGCGCTGAGGGGGGTATAGCCCTAGATCTTTTGGTTGTAGCCCCGGATAGAAGCTCAGGTGCTGCAACCAAAAGAGTAGCTAGCCCTGAGTCTCGCCAGTCCCGACAGAAGTGTAGCCCTGGATCTTTTCCAGACCTAGCAACACCCCTGGCCGTCTGTTGGACAACTTAACCAGACTTACAAATCCATCTGCACGTGTGGTCTTCTTTAATTTAAAAAGCAAGGAAGAACAGACCCGTTGAACGAAGCTGATTGAGGAAACATCACTTCCCCTTTTTAACAACAATGTAGAACAAATATACTTATCATGCAACAAACAATGGTTTCTCTAGCTATTCCCGAATTATACACTGGACATATATCATCAGGAACACCCATATCTAGCCTCGCACATTTGTAATCTATGAATTCTATTTCTTTTCATTTTTGTTATTAATACGGGCCTTCAAGTCCAAACATGCGAAGTGGTGCGAGCCGACAGGATAGCTTTGGGGCAAGGCATTTGTCTTGGAAACAAGACAATACAGAGCATCACCCTGCGAAACCCAGTCCCACTCTTAGAGGCTGGGCTGTGGCATTAAACGTGATATAAATGCTCAATCTCTTTTTTGCTGTTCAATCAAATCCCACTGCAATGAAATAGAGCCAAACAAAGTATGCCTCAGAACTTAGTTGACAGCGTATCAGGACTAATTCACCACGACCACCCAAGACCCTCCTCTTACTTGCCAATCACCTCCCATGCGCTAGCCACCTCTTGTACATGTAACTGTAATTTAAACTGTAATTGTACTGCCATGTCTGCCTTATCATGTTGTAACTAAAATATGCCCCCGGATGCCTTCGGGCCTGGTGCGCTCTACAAATAGAACAAAAACAAATACAAATGTGATGACCCTCAGATAAACCTTCATGTTGGCAAGAGAAACTGTAACAAGAAAAAAACCCTCTAAAAATTGAATATTAATTCCAGTGGCGTGTCATCACTCTTTTCATGGTTTATTTAAAAAATATAAAGCCTCTATATTATCACTAGTTTCATGTTACCCCATCACATCCCTTTTGTCAAATATTCTCGGATCTGTCGCATCTGTCCTGCTCTGAAGTCATCTGCTCCAAGCTCCCATTACCACTCACTTTCGTCCCTCCCTATAATCATTCCCCTCCTCTCCTTAAGTCTAAGTGCAATTAATAATAATAATTGTGACAAGATCCCCTGCCAAACATTGTGGGACAACAGTGGGGTGGTACAAGGGCAGGGGGCCAAAATGAAATAGTAGGTGCAGGATCCAGTGGAGGTATATGTGGGTTCCCCAGAGCACCCACATTGGAACCCCAACACCAAGGCAGGGGACATTCACAAGCAGATAGCCTAGGGCTTCAGACCCCATCTCCAACCCTTCAAGGACCTTTAGAGTCATTGTTAAAGGGACAGTGAGGAACTGAGCACCAACACAGAAAAAGAGTAACGTTCAATTTACAGAAACTAAAATCACAGTGAGGGCAAGGCTTACTCTCCTTTTTTGGAAAAGCTACCATTATTCCCAGCGGCCAGGCATGGATACAATTGCCGTTATTTTATAGAGATCAAACTCACTTCTCGGACGTTTTTTTTCTGAGTTTGAACACAGCCATATGGGATGGAAAAAAATAACCATTTTCATTAGTTTCAGCCCCACAGACTCAAGTTGTATGATGAGACTACGTGGAATAACATTATGAGGGAGAACATGATTAAAGCTGCACAGTTGAAACAAAGATGACTTGTCTAGATACTGCTCAAGTTGTCTACATGGGGGTATCTTTGACATGCTTAGCAGATGCTTCTAAGACTTCGAGCTAGTATTCCGGGTACACAATCCTCCCTGGCTCAACACAGGGCACCAAAGATAAGGTCATGGTTGGTTTTAAAATGGCAGCTAGGCCTTGTGACATTTCTGGATCACCCCCTAAGCCCAATTCAGTGAAGGAGTGTGGACTCTTCGTAACACAGTCAGCTCAGTATGTCAGGGTGCGTCATTCAAGCAGGCGTTGAAGGAAGGTGTGTGGCAGTGAGTGGAGAGCAGGAGGAATTTTGGAAGGTCGTTTTGCTCGATAAAGTTGTAGATTGGAGGAAGAGAGAGCTACTGAGGAGTTTGGAAGTGGAAAGACTGTTTAATGTCTGGAGAGCAGTATTGTGGATGCTAGAGTGAAATAAAGTTATTCTGGAGAGTGGCAAGACTGAGAGAAGTTACTATCTGCTGAGTAGGAGGCTGGGAGAGTCCAAACAGGGGAATGAAGATATGCTTATAGGTTAAAGGAGGAGATAGGGTAGCATGGCCTAACATGGCCGGATGATTAGAGCCCTCCCCCTTACTAGCTAGAAAGACCAGACAAGTCTCAGTAGTTCTTGTCAGTCCTGGGCAGATTGCAGAGGTGGAAGGCGGAACAAGGAAGTGAAATCTCACAAAAGGACAAGGAGGTTGCAAGAGGTGTAGAAGAAGGGGAGTGTCCCAAGGACCAGTACCCTACGCTAGAAAGATGTCAGCTGGCCAAACCTTACCAAAATACATCCCTTGATTCCTGGAGAGGCAGTCTCATGGGGCAGAAGATCTGCTTATTCCTAGAAGAGGGAAACCTGAAGTTATCTTCCAAACGTTGCACACTGTGGACCTCAGAGGACCCGTAACACAGATTATACAGCGGTGGGTTTAAGCACCCAGAAAAACTGCAAGAGGAAAAACAGAGTAATGACACAGACTTCAAGCCCTGTAGGGGGGGGTTCACTCCTGGATACTGTTTTAAGAGACTTCTTCTGTTATTTCACAACCCTTTTTGAGTTATTCGTCTGACATTTTGCATTGTTTTCTCTTGCTCTGGTGTGGAGCATTGAGTACCTGAAAGAATGTTAGCCTTGTGGGCCACACACTAATGTTGTGTTGCTTATTCCCTCTGATTCCACATAACTGGCACATGTTGGTTGTCTTTCTGTCATATAAATACATCATCTATTAATATCCCAGAAGAGGCGATTCTTTTTGTCTTGTGTCCGATCTCGGGCCACTCTGTGACATGGTGTATATGGTGTATTGTCAATCTGTGCTGCCTTTGGTCTAGGTATCCGCTGGTATGTTATCCAGTAACATCTCATATACTGCTCACTAATCTAAGTCTACTATTGTAAACCTCCCTCCCGAGGGACTGCTCCACTGAGCTCTTATAGCTTACGTACGGAGTTTCTAGTAGACACACAGGTGTTCATTTTCAAAATATGCAAATGATTGATAGAGAAATCCATGATAGTTACACTTGAAGATTTGATTACAATGCAGTTTTGTATTCCTAAATTCTGCATGGACACACCAGTCTTTTCTTCTCAGAACCTAATAAATGATTACAGTCCTTGCTATATTGACATTAGCTCATGTAGTGAATGCACTTCTGAAAGCAATACTTGTATAACTTAGGGCAAGTCCCATTACAAAAGAAGTATAACATTGACCATGGTACTAGATGTAAACAATGTGATCCACTAGAGGTAATTCAATACTGCTGGGTGACAACATGAAATTGCTGTACCACCAAACATGTATACGATTTGACGCTATTTTTAGAGTGGTAATATTTATTGTGTTGTCGAAAATGTGAGATCTCTTCTGCTGGAATAGGGCACTTGACTTTGACAGGATGTTGTGCTTTTAATGAAGATGAGTTTATGTATAGTTCCAATTGATTATATAAAGCTTTTAATGTAAACGCAATTTCTACGTGTGATATGAGCAATATATAATTCTAATAGATACGCTTTGCTATAGTATGAGCGTATATACTATGTAGAATGCTGGCAAATCATTTTACCATCAGGTTTTTTTAATGTTGTTTTAGGTCCGCCATCGTCCCCAGTCAACCTGATCTCGAGTGTGAATGGTACCTCAGTGACTTTGGAATGGACCCCATCCCTAGACAGAGGCGGGCGTCACGACGTCGTGTACAATGTGATCTGCCGGAGGTGCCCGTGGGAAGGAGGACAGTGTGAGGCTTGTGGTAACAGCATTCGCTTCATCCCCCAGCAGATGGGCTTGGCACAGACTTCCCTTGTCGTGGCCAATTTGCTAGCCCATATGAATTACACCTTCTGGATTGAGGCTGTCAATGGCGTTTCAGACCTGAGCCTGGAGGCGCGGAGATTTACCTCTGTCAACTTAACCACGAACCAGGCAGGTAGGAGGAGCATACTGTATGCACCAAGCATGTTGGATTTAGTTGATGCCCATGTGAAATCATCTTGGTTAATACTGATGAAAACAACGCCTTCATAAAGAGGATGTTAACTCATGACCCAAGTAAGGCCTTCTTCAGAATGCAACCGCAAAACATGTAAAACAGTGTCAGACATTGAATTGATAAAACAAGTAATACAATATTAATTATCCTAAAAGAACCATTGATTGGGGTCACGTACATTGTGGTCAAATTCGAAATCAGTGTCTCTGAAGGTCATTCTGTCACGGTAAGATGTCCGGCTACTGAATATGCCCATGCTAATGAAATAATCTTAACATTGGTTTTCGTAAAAAGATATATCATTTTTATGCAGCATTAATGTAGACATTTAATAACATACAGATTGACAACACCTTTGATTAACCTGTCAGTCTCCTTCATAAATCAGCACACATGAAATGATAAATGACTAAAGATCAGGCGAACTTTGACAAAAAGGACCCACTAATATTTATGGGTCACTGGTTCAAGTGTTAGAGGATCCTCAAATATTCACGGTCTGGTTTCGGTATATAGAACCAGCTCCAATGCACCTATCCAAAGGAGGCTGATGCCCAACTTGATAACTGCTCTGATCTCCATGTGTTTCCCCTCTGTGCATTCGCAGAATAGATGTATCTTCTCTTGCTATTTCAAGAGCAATTATGGTTGACACAGAAACAAGGTTTAACATCCCCCATTACCACTGGGGAGCTGCCAGTCCTCACCCGGGAAGTGGGGCTTTTTGTATGTTCTGGTGGCCATTGGCAGCAACATGCCCTCCCTGTTCACTCTTAGAATTAACCCATAAGTGACCTCAAACCTTTCCAGCCAAATCTCCAGAAGAATCCAAGAGGTCGGGGGGAGCTGATGCATGCAAAACCCATAATTATAATGATGGGGTTTAGTCCTGGGGTACCTGAACCAGGTACCCCAGGACTAAACATGACATATTAAAAGATAGGAATTAGTATGCTTGCTTTTCAGCCAACTGAAAGGTGCCATACAATAATATGCCCCTCACCACAAATGATAATGGGATCTGAATGTGCAGAGCTAAGAGTGCTTCACGTTGTGATCCATCATCCTTTGCATGCAAAAACCCTGAATCAAGAATGGGACTTGTGCTGAAGATAAGGGATGAGCTACATGCCTAAGTGACTCACAGACATTGAGCACACTCCCAAAACTACATTTGCCTGGATCAAAATCACCTATGTGGGTATTGGGTACGTTTTGGCATTGCCCGACCTTAAAGGTGGTGGAGTTTATTAGGTGGTCACACTAAACTCAGGGAGACCCCCCCCCAAGCAATGTGGTGCACAATAAAGCGCTTCTTATTTCAAGTTCAGTTTGGTGAGCCCTCCAACCCCTCTCACACCCGCCCCAATAATATATAGTAAGAATGTATATTCATTTATTTATTTACGGTTAGACAACGAAGACAAGCAGTCAATATCAGCCACCAATACAGTGGCAACACCCAATAATACAACAATAACTTGGTTATGTGAACAACACAGGTGCAATTTTGAAACATGCAGTCACAACTTACGACACATTTAATTTCAATTTAACAAACAGAAAACCTTCACAATGCAATTGAAAATAGTTTGAAACACACATTCAAAGGGCAGGCAATGCTTTGGTATTCAGGCTTTGGGAGGTAAGGGCATCAATACGAAAACTTGTTTTTAGGCTTCCATTTGAAAGGCACAGTTGGGAAAAGGAACTCGAAAGGGAAATCGTTTTTGAAAGGCAGGACTTTGTAATTTGGGTCAGAGAAAAATGGGAACAAAGGGGAAATATTGTTTTGGCAAAACACATACAGATGAAACCTTGTAATTCTGATTTAAAATGAATGGGGATACATGGGAAATTTCGTTTTGTACCCCCCACACTGACATGAAAGACAGTGTTTTATGGATTACTTCTTTTGGGATAGAGGACCCCCCAATATACAGGAGTCAAGGGTTTCAGAAAACAGTCAACCAAGTCTTTATGGGCTATTCATGCTTTAATACGCTGGACATGAGCTTTGTTAGTTTTTAAATATGGCAGCACTCATCCCATGATTTTCTAAATGCGAATTAATTAATTTACTTTAATCAAATTTGCTAAGGGTCTACACAGTATCTACCCTCCCCCCTCAATTTCAAGGAAAGGATTAAGGCAGGCAGTTTCCAACACAATTCATTTTCAACACAGATGCTGATTTTCCATGGGGACATTATTTGAATGAGATTTAATACCGAGTCCTTTTACCCACTAATGGAAAAGGATAAAGGCAGGTGGCTCCCAACGGAATGGATGACTTTTGGATATCTACTTACATGGGAGCTCTATGCTCTTTGCTCAGGAAGCTGGCCAGATTTTTAGGCCCTTCTTTTGGTAAGCAGCTCACACCAGGCAAGGTCCCTCCAGATAGGCGTCTCTCAGATAAGGCTCCCAGGTTTCCAGGCAAGGTTTAACCTGGGGGCCTTGGTAGCTCTCCTTGCCTCTCTGCTATTTGTTCCTCGCAAAAATCCAGCAACAGGTTATCTCCTGGAATAAAGTCAAAAAGCCCTGTTCTGATGCACACCTGCCCTCTTATAGCACGGATGACACCCCAACCTTGTCATAATTTCCACAGTCAGGATCGGCTAGCTCACTCCCTTCCCCTCCACCCACCCCACGCCCTGCTTGCTGATAGGACCAGGAATTGAGAGGAGTGTATGATGTAGGCTGAGGGAAGAGAAAAGATACATAATTTCAAATTGACAGGGATTTTTACATTTTGTGTTCTGAAAAATCTCATAAGGTGACAACCCCCTTAATCTTTCAGATAACCACATGAATATAGATATTTTGAGTTCTATATTATACAGCGAGTCAGACAATACTAATTTTATTTTGGCACACCCTTCCTGGGCTTAGCTACCATTTTTCGCGGCTTGCTGGTGCAGCAAAATAGCTATCACTTTGCCAACGTTCTCATTTCTCAGATGTTTGAACATGGAAGAATCATAATTTTACCCATGACTGAATATGTGTACATGACACAAATTTAATTTTTCATTCAATGGGTTTTTCATCCCCTTTAAATCGAACCAGGGGTGGGCTTGATAGGACACACAATGCTCTATTTTATTTAGGAAAAATGTGTTCCATTTTTAATCAACGGTAGGGAATAGTATGGCCCCCAGTTTCACATTCAAATCAGACCCAAGCAGTTTCCATTTGAATTACAACATGTGACCAACCATCTGTTTTATCCATGTTTATCTTGACCTTTTCCCCTCATGGCTTCAAAGGGACCCTGCTTGGAGCTTAATGCATGTTTTATGTGGAGCCTGACCTGAACGCATTTTCTGTTGGTCATGTTATCTGTACATCCCGTACTATCAATCTACTTCTTTGTATATCTTATCATTTAATTTGGCAACCACACCTTCTTCTCCTGGGCCCAGCCAAAGGTCTTGAGTTCAGAATTTCAAAGGGTGTTTGTTTATAGCTAATGCACTTTTAATATGAAACATGACCTTAAAGGTCATTTCTGTTGGTCATGTTATCAGCAATTAACCACAATGCTGATTGCTTTCTCTGTATATCTAAGCATTTATTTGAAACGAGCCCTGCATCCCTTGTATGCATCAGACCAAAGGGCTGCGAGGTCAGGATCCAGATACACTACCTAGTTCACAGTTCAGTGGGGTATTTCAGCTGAGAGTGAAGAACAAGTTACAGTTTACCATTCTGAAAGGCTAGCATATTATGTTTGGCCACTGTGTATCTGTAACTTTCAATGCTGCACCAGGGCCTGTTGTCCACAATATCATCTTTTATTTTACATACTGTATAAACAGAAATAAGTTCACTCTATCCACACATATATGCCATAGTTGCACCAGGAAGCTGTATTCAAATCTACACCAAACAAAATAGGCCCTCCTCTTACAAATGTAATTTTCATGGGCTGAAATCAAGTCTCTTATTACTGGATAAAAGCAGTCTGCGATTCAACTTTATTCCTGCATTGAAAAGGCATTATTCCTCCTTTTTAACTTCCAGCTGTCCAACGTTTCAAATGTATGTATTTCCTTCGATGTGCACTGCTGCAGTTTTTCAATTTGTCCAAATGTAATGTATTTCTTTAATATAATAGTTGAAATGACATGAGTGTCCATTCGGTATTGTCCACACATAGGCCAACATTTACCATGGGAAACTGATGTCCCCTTTAATACTCCAAGTAGGCCTTACCATTTAAATGTCAGTTCATTTGTGAAAAGTAGGTGTCTTTCTCCACTTGAGCACTTGACCATTTTAGTAGAATTTAACTAGGCCCATTTCTTTCTATGTCACTTGGCCTTAAGTCAGAAAAAGAAGTGTTTTGGACTGGCCTGTATTTCCCAGGATAGCACCTGCCAGCTTCACTCTTAAATACTGGCCTGGCCTTCTTATTTCTGACATTCAGGGTCTATATTCTGCCCCACAAACGTCCCGTGCCTTCCAATGCATGTTTTTCTCATATCCAGGCATTAAAATGTAAAACAATTCTAGTTCATACTTCCTTCAGCATTTATATCTGTAGCAGAGCAATGCAGGCAGAGGTCCGCGCAGACCTCTATCTGTGGTGGGCTTCCCATCTGGCTTATTACATGGGTGATCCTGCACAGGGCAAACTGTTCCAGTTTCAGGTGCATCCCCAATTTCTGCCCTTTGATAGTGACAGGTGTGCCCACCTCACACCCTAAGTCATAGATTTTGATTTGGACACATGCTACAAGCCCAGCATGGATTGACCCATTCTCCCCTCGCTACTAACTCTGAGATCGCGCACCACAATGCAGCTTCGAACATCAAATTTTGCTAATCAATTTGATCAGCGATTATCCTTTTGTAGTCTCTTATAGCGTGCTACTTGACTTGTGTGCTAAAAAGTTAATATACAAAACATATAGCTGTATATATGTGTATTTATTTGGTTGGTCAAGGATGTGATTCCCCTACTTGATATTGGTGTGCATTGGATATAGCCTTGATATTTCTGAGGAAAGAGCATCTGTGTTGCACTGCTCGTTGGGTTCTTATGGTGTTTTTCATCTATTTCCAGCCCCTTCACAGGTCGTGGTGGTTCGTCAGGAGAATGCTGGTCAGAACAGTGTCACACTACTATGGCATGAACCAGATCAACCCAACGGCATCATTCTAGAATATGAGATCAAGTACTTTGAAAAGGTAATGGCTTGGTAGCTGCATTCATTCTCAGTTTCTCCATAACATGTTAGAAACGTGAACCTTATTCTGGGAGATGGGTTTTATTTGTTCCTGTTAGCATTATGATTTCGGTAAATTGCCAATGCAAACGTGCAGTGCCATAGATGTAAAGACAATAGCAATGTTTTAGAATCACTATATCACAAACACAGAGGGCCTCATTACGAGTCCAGCGGTAACCGCAGCGGTAAAACTGCCTGGTTACCGCCGGACTCGTATTACCATTCCGCCTCCATGATTCCCGGAATTACCGGGGCATTACAACCCCGGTTTTCTGGGAATCACGGAGGCGGAATGGTGTTAATCCCCATTCCCATCGAGTCCTGTGGGACTCGATGGGAATGGGGATCATGGAAACACCGGCAGCATCTCGTAATGCTGCCGGTGTTTCCTCGTCCGCCTGCAGGCGGGCGGTGTTAAACCCGCCAGGTCAGACCTGGCGGGAACATCACCTCCCGCCTGCAGGAGTTGTGATCGCCCGGCATGGAAACAACGGTGGCGGCGGGTTTACCGCCACCGTTGTTTCCATACCGGGCGATTTGTAATGAGGCCCAGAATGTCACAATCATTTTTGATTTTTTTAAAAATAAGTAACATAAATGTGCTATGCACTGATTGGCATGCATCCATCAATGCACTCTATAGATATTTGTTTGATATATTACACATATGTCTCCTATTCATGGTGAAGAAAGTAGAAGAAAATGTACACACCTGTTCTGCTGTCATAGATTTAAATACAAAGAAAAAGAACTGATGCCAATTTTAGAAAGAAGCGGGTATTGTGCTTGTTCAGGATTGTGAAACAAAAGTAGTAGGAAGGAAGTGTTTCCTACAAATTTCATTTTAAAGCAAACTTTACTTTCAAAGTTCTACCTTTGATCTGTTTCAAGTTTGCAAATAAGTGCACGCATTACATTGCCCATGGATCAAAATAATGGAATAATGATGCTACCCAGGATTAATCCCGAAAACATTATGATGTGCATGCTTTCTGATTTGCCCATCTTGTATTTTTTTCACTTTAATGATATGTATTGATTTGTATATTAAAAACAACAAAGCAGGAACAAAAACGAGAAAGGGGGATTATCAATAGTCTAGTCGAAAAGCGATAAACTAGGTCATACAGTCACTCTGGCTGACTCAAGAGATTCTGCTCATTAGTCATTCCATAGGATCGTATGATCAGATTCTCTTCATGGTACGCCATCATGGAATGTGAATCTTTTCATATAGCACCATTGAATAGTTTTTGAATCAGAGCTTCCTACTACTTACAATAACATTTTATATCCGCGTTGTTTTGATACCAGTTTGAAAGTGTTGCAGCATGTCATTGCAACCTCACTCATGCAGTCACTGGGCAATTTCAGATCATGGAACATCTTCCTGCATACTTGTGGAATATTTCTAGCTACACATCATCCATTTTTGATATCTAATAAATATACAGTGGATGCCAATAAATTATACTTTCTCTATTCCTATACCCTCTATTTAGTGTTAGAAAGATGCTGATTCTGTCTGGATGGAACGATCAATTTAAGCAACGGAATCAGCATCCTTTTAACTGTAAATAGAGGGGATAGCAATAAAGGAAAATGCATTTTTTAGCATCCATTTTATATAGGTAGAAACTGATTCA
The DNA here is from genome assembly GCF_040938575.1 of Ambystoma mexicanum. Taxonomy (NCBI): domain Eukaryota; kingdom Metazoa; phylum Chordata; class Amphibia; order Caudata; family Ambystomatidae; genus Ambystoma; species Ambystoma mexicanum. The sequence continues at coordinate 968,018,922 of NC_090929.1, read as the reverse complement.
GCAGCCACCAATTCTTTTTATGAGATCAAGCATCTCAATATTCATATCAAGTAAAACTAAATGGCTTAACTTCATCATCTGACGGAAATTCAGTAATTTCCACTTACCCTCCAAATATTATTGAGTTTTGGCCTATCTTTATGACAATCACCAAATATTTGTCTTGGTGTGTACTAATGCAATTAAATGATGACTGTAGTTTCTACCAGTTTGCATAAATGCACCTGTCATGCATCATCACAATAGTAAAGGCAGGTTTGTTCATCTACTTTTCCGGTTTCATGATTGTAATAATTTCAAGGACATCTTTTCTGAATCATTTACTTTCAATATACTTAGACTATTTTGCAATTTTTTGAAAAGTCTCCATTTTCATGTGACACAAAAGGTTAATTGTTCTATATCCTTCTGATATCTCAAACCGTATGCATTAGATTTCAAGTAATATTTCTCCAAAAACGTTTGGTCACCTCTTTTTCTGAAAATATTGTTTATCTCTGAGGTAAGACATCATCTGGAAAATACATTTTGTGCTGAGATCTTGGTTTGATTTAAGATGTATTATGTCACACACTGTCAATTTCTAATATTAACAGTATTATTTTATGCACTGATGTGTAGGTAAAGTATCAGTATGGTTATAGTTCCTCATTTCCACCTGGTTTGATTTTCAAGTCAAATAACAGGGAGTGTTTCAACTCACTGATTGGATTAATCATTCTTCCTAGGGCAGGTGTATTCAACCTTTCGCTTTCCTGATGTTTTGGACTGCAATTTTCACCAGCCCTAGTCAGCACAGAGAATGGTGACCGATCATAAGATATATGCTCTAAAACATCTGGCTAGCAACAGGTTGCAGGCCATTATCCCTGGTTTGTAGGTGTATTGATCAAAAGTAAATTCTCTAATTATGCAACACCAATCCTTATTTAACAGTGTTATGCTCTTGATTATGCCTAGATGAAGCTTAATATTAGTGACTTACATTTATAAAAAATAACCTCAGAATGAAAAGTCAACTTGGTAGTATAGACTTTTACATCATCGTAACCCTTTCAATATATGTCTGAGAAAGATGTGCCTTTTTATTTTTCATATTCTCCACTTTAAAAACATGTTTCTATAGTAGGTCTTTGCTGTTGTTATTCACCTGTACTCAAAGGCATCCTGATTGTCTTTCAGTGATAGATTATAAAACTTCCACATTCCATGTCATGATCCTTCTTGCTTGTTTGTTTTTTAGATCAGCTTTTAATCCAGATAATCATTCATATTAATCCATTAAGAAGAGTTCCCTGATTTACTTAAGCCACTCTTCAAAACGGCTAAATAGCCAGCATACGTCCAATATGTGAGTGATTAACAATGGCAAAGGTTTCTTTAACTGCATGGAGTAACCCAGGAGAGATTGTTATACCTAGAATTGTCCCGGGTTGATCACCAAAACGACTGCTAGTAGATTCACATATAAGACTTTTAGACTTCTTCTCATACAGATAAATTGGACAGCCATGTGAAGCAGACCTTTTGTAATTCATGTTCGAGGGGATTGGGTCCTCCAACGTATTCCATATCTATGACAGGTAATGTCCACAGCTGTGCTGCTTTGGAAAATCTTCGGAGTCTGCGTCCTGTGTCGATGACGTCGATGCGCCGTCCCCGAGGACCTCCTCCGACGGCCGACGTCACCCGATGTGATAAGTAGGACGCACGACGCCCGTAGCCTCAGTTCCGTTTTTTCCGCAAATGTGTTCGCTTCGTGAATCTTGGTACGCCTCGCCTCTTTGGAGTTTGCTGTATTCTTCTCGGTTCGTTGAACCTGTTCAGTTTTTGTGAAAACCTGTTCGTGACGATGTCTACTTCGTCTTCAACCCCGCGTCCGGGCTTCAAGAAATGCAGGGACTTTGGGTCCAAGATGTTGGTCACGGACTTGCACGACGCCTGCCTCTGTTGCCTCGGGGAGGCCCATGATACGGACGACTGTGTCGACTGCCAGTCGCTCACGGCCAAGGCCTTGCGGGAGCGCAAGAAGAAGCTGTCGGTAGGTCGGGTGTCTAAGCCTTGGAAGTCGAGGTCTACAGGGCTTTCGACGGATGACTCGAGAGGCGACTCTCCGCGTCGTCATCGGAAGTCCAGTGGGTCTCCTTCCAGGAGTCGGTCTCGCCACTCCTCCGCCTCTTCGAGGCATTCGCGGAAGCGCCGGCATCGGTCGCCTTCCCCGTCCTCTTCCGAGGGCTCCGCCCGTCGGCGGTTCGCTTATCCCACCATGCAAGCGACACCGGAGGAATGGGCTTCCTTCGGGAAGCAGATGTTAGCGATTCTTGAATCGCAGGGCACCGGTCCGTCTGCGCCTCCGAGTGGGGTCGGTCGGTACAGGTCGATAAACACCGCTTGTGCGCCTCCAGGCTTGGGTGGTCGGCACAGCTTGCGGGAAAGGTCCCGCTTGGACAAGGGTAGCCGTTCTCGCCATGCCTGTTCCAGGTCCCGGTCCTCGACGTGCTCGAGACCGTGTGATCCTGTGCCATCTTCGAGGAAGACGTCGACGCCTGTGGCGCAGAGGTCTTCGACGATTTTTCTCGAGGCTCCTCCACCGAGGGGGTCGTTCACGCTGTCGGCGCCTAGGTCGTCGAGAGACACGCTCGGAGCTCCGGCTTCGAGGCCTGTGTCGACGCCGTCGATGCTGGCGGCGCTGCAGCTGACGTCGACGCTGATTTGTTTGACGTGGACGCCGATTCTCTCGACGCCGACGTCGATTCTCTCGAAGCCGGCGCCAACTCGTTCAGCGCCCTTGACGCCTTTCGAGGCGGTGGTGTTGGAGGGGCCCCGTAGCATGGGGTTAGCCACTAGAAAGGCTCTGGCTAAGGACAGGCATAGCTTTGGTCCCCAGGTGTCTTCCTCTCACCACCTGGAGTACATTTCAGAGGGTGATGAAGGATCTGATGAAGGCTTGGTTCCGGTTCCGGTACCAGATGAGCTTCTCTCGGGCCATAGCCAGTTTGATGACCTGAGGCAGTCACTGCATGATGCCAGTGGACTGGACACCTCTCCGGAGGTGGAGTTTTGTCAGCCGGAGCCTGGCACTCATGCCGATTCTTTATACCGGCACCTTATGTCTCGGGTCACCGAGTACTTGGGATGGTCGGCTCCCCCAGGGTAGTTCGTTCAGGATGATCTCACGGACATCCTTGATCTTGGTCCCCCAACTGACCCGGTACTGCCATTTCATATGGCTCTGCAGAGAAGGGTGGCCGTGGCTTGGACTGCTCCGGAGAGTCTCCCGGCAGTGGGCAAGTCTTTGTTGCGAAAATACTGTCCAGCCAGTAGCGACCCCTGCTACTTGTCCAGGCACCCCACTCTGGAGAGTTTGGTGGTGCAGGCGGCTACGGCCCGGCAAAGCAGGCATCGTATCCTACCATCTCTCCGGATAGGGACGACAAACGTTTTGACGGCTGGACGAAGAAAGTGTTTTCTTCAGGGGGTATGGCGCTTCAGGCGGCCAACTCCATATGTGCCTTGTCTCATTTCACACACACTCTGTGGAACTGTGTTGCATTAGCGGCTGAACATATTCCCGAAGGGGACGAACGGGATGGTTTCCTTGCTTTGGTTCAGGATGGCAAGGATGCCATGTGTGAGGCCGTTCAGTCGGGTTTGGACATGGCAGATTGTGTCAGCCGGTCCATGGCGGCGAGCACCGTAATACGCAGGTTTGCGTGGTTGCGGAAGTCTGGGTTTGCTCCTGATGTGCAGTCCCGGCTCCTCAACATGCCCTTCGATGGTGAACATCTTTTTGGCAGCAAGGCTGACGAGAGCTTGAGAGGTTGCAGACCTCCAAAGCTGCAGCAAAGTCATTGGGCGCTGCAGTTCGACAACCTCTGCCTTTTTGTCCTAGGGGACAACAATGGAGGGGTGGTTCCTTTCGCTATTACTCGTCCTTCAGTAAAGCAAGAGGAGCTGTCAGTCAAAGAGGCCACCGTAAGAGTGCCAGAGGTGGAAAACAAGGTACTCGAGGTGCCAAGGCCGCTCGGGCAGTTGCCTCTTTGCCCTCAGGCAACGCCGCAGCCGCTACCACTCAGTCATGATGCCAGGTCCCATGGTTCGCCGGTTGGGGGAAGGCTGGCGCAGCATCTTGTAGAGTGGCATGCCATTACTTCAGATGTGTGGGTTCTGGAGATCATAACCCAAGGCTACTGTCTTCCTTTTCGGCAGAGGCCTCACGACAATCCACCTGGGAACCTCTCTTTGAAGAGTCTGGATCGGCTCCTTGCGCAGGAAGTCAAGCCCTGCTGGAGAAAGGCGCCATAGAACTGGTGCCTGTAGCGGAGAGGAACAAGGGATGGTATTCCCCTTATTTTTTTATTTGATTTCGAAGAAAGACGGGGGAATGAGACCCATCATGGACTTGCACGGTTTGAACAAACTCCTCAGGAAGGACAAGTTCAAGATGGTTACTCTCTCTCAAGTCCTCGGGCCCTTCAACTTCAGGATTGGTTGGTGTCTGTCGACCTCAAGGACGCTTACTTCCATGTGCCGATCCATCCCAAGCACAAGAAGTACCTGAGGTTCGCGGTTGGCGACTCGCACTTTCAGTTTCGGGTCCTGCCGTTCGGATTGACCTCCGCCCCGAGGGTTTTCACCAAGCTCATGGTGGTGGTGGCAGCACATCTCAGGAAAGGGGGGATTCACGTCTACCCCTACCTGGACGATTGGTTGATCAGGTGGAGCTCTCCCGAGCAAGTCCTGGATCATCTGTCCCTCACCTGCCACTCCCTTCACAAGCTGGGCTTCTCCCTCAATTTACAGAAGTCCCATTTGACGTCAACACAGCGGCTCCAGTACATCGGAGCAGTGCTCGACACATCCCTGGGGCTGTGTTTTCCTCCCCAGGTGAGGGCTCTTCTCATTCAGCAGATGGTGCACAAGTTTCAGCTTGCCCAGACTCTCCCAGCGTCTGAGTTCTTGAGACTGCTTGGCCTCATGGCATCCTGCATTCTTCTGGTGCCAGAGGCCAGTTTGCGGATGAGATCTTTGCAATGGGCACTCAAGCTCCAGTGGTCTCAGTCCTCCGGCAGATTGTCGAACCCTGTTCAGGTGCCGCCCTCAGTTGCCCAGGACCTTCTGTGGTGGGCCGTCAAAGGCAATCTGATGAAGGGGGCCCCATTTTGGCTGCCCTGGCCAGAGGTGACGATTGTGACGAACGCATCCCTCACGGGATGGGGAGCTCATGCCAACGAGTTGACAGTCAGCGGTCGTTGGTCTCCGTCAGAGTCCAGACTCCATATCAATCTGTTGGAGCTGAGGGCCGTCAGGCTAGCCCTGAAGGCTTTTCTGCCAACTGTACGAGGAAAGAGTGTCCTGATTCTAACGGACAGCATGGTGGCCATGCACTACCTCAACAAAAAGGAGGGGGCAAGGTCACTTCCTCTGTGCAGGGAGGTGATGCAGCTCGAGTTCTGGGCCATACAGCAGGAAGTTTCGATCTCGGCTGTTCATCTGGCCAGAGACGACAACGAGACGGCGACGCTCTGAGCAGGCAGAGCGCGATCTCTCACAAGTGGGAGCTGGCTCAGGAGATTCTCCTGGAGATCTTCCCCCTTTGGGGGACCCCTGAAGTGGATCTCTTCGCCTCCAGTGTCAACCGGAAGTGCGAAAGGTTCTGCTCGTGGGAATTTCCTCCAAAAGGAGCCTTAGGAGACGCGTTGATGGTGGAGTGGTCATTCCCACTGCTGTAGGCGTTTCCTCCAGTCCCCATCATCCCGCAAGTACTGCAGAGGTTACAGAGGTTCGGTTCCCAGATGATCCTCATTGCTCCGGCGTGGGCCCGGAGGACGTGGTACCCGGACCTTCTCAACTTGTCCATCTGCCCTCCACGTCGTCTTCCCTACTGAGATGATCTGCTCTCACAGGAGGGGGGTCAGGTTCTCAATCCAGAGGTCAGATCCCTCAACCTTCACACTTGGCTTCTGAAAGGTTGAGGTATAAGGATTGGGAACTCCCTGAAGATGTGATGGAGGTGTTACTCTCTGCCAGGCAGCCGGCAACAAAGTCTCTGCACCGTTGCTGTTGGAGAAAGTTCTGCGACTGGTGCAGAGTTAAGAATGTGGATCCTTTTGAATGTGACATTCCCATGGTTCTGTCTTTTTTGCTTTCCTTGGCCCACAGTGGCTTGCAAGTGGGGACCATTAAAGGTTACCTGGCGGCGCTGTCCATATTTAAGCGCTCGTCTGAAGAATGTTCCTATTTTAAGATTCCTTTAATTTCTCAGTTTTTGAAAGGGCTCACTAATGTGTTCCCTCCGTCACCTTTTATGGTGCCCAGTTGGGATTTGAACCTTGTTCTTAAGTTTCTTATGGGTGCTCCGTTTGAGCCTTTGCATTCTTGCCCTTTGAGACTGTTAACTCTGAAACTGTGTTTTTGGTTGTGGTTACTTCCGCTCGCAGAGTGTGTGAGTTACAGGCACTTTCAGTTAAGCCACCCTTCACTGTGTTTCATAAGGACAGGGTTGTCCTTAGAGTTCGTCCTTCCTTTCTTCCGAAGGTGGTTTTGGAATTTCATTTGAGCCAGAAGGTTGTTCTTCCGGCTTTCTATCCTCCTCCACATCTTGGTAAGGAAGAGTAGAGGCTCCATAGGCTTGATCCTAGGAGAGCGTTGAGCTTTTATATTTCGCGCATGTCCCGGGTCAGAGTGGACAATCAACTTTTCATTGGTTACGCTGGAAAGCGTTTGCGACAAGCTGTGAGGAAACAGACTTTGTCTCATTGGATTATTTTAGCTATCTCCGAGGGTTACCGCTTGGCGGGTAAGGACCCTCCGGCTGGCTTGCAGGCCCATTCTACCAGGGGAGTGGCTGCATCTACTGCCCTGCAGAGGGGTGTTCCTATTCGTCACATCTGTGATGCAGCCACCTGGGCTTCAGTACATACATTTGTACGTCACTACTCCCTCGATTCCATCCGAGGGCAGGATCTGGCCTTTGGCAAGGCAGTCCTGTATTCAGCAATTTGATTGGGCATGCTAAATTTGTGTTCTAAATTATTTTCCCACCTCCTTGCTTGGTACTGCTTTGGGAGTCTGTCATAGATATGGAATACGTCGGAGGACCCAATCCCCTCGAAGAACAAGTTACTTTCTTACCTGGTAACATTCTTTCGATGGGATGGTCCGACGACGCATTCCATATCGCTCCCTCCCTACCTTCCCCGCTGCAGAATTTCTTTTGCGATTGCAGTATGCGTTCCGCAAGCCCTTGTGTGTCTGACTGGCAGAAAACTGGTGTCACACGTTCTGGGGAAAAAACTACAACTGAGGCTATGGGCGTCGTGCGTCCTACTTATCACATCGGGTGACGTCAGCCGTCGGAGAAGGTCCTCGGAGACGGCGCATCGACGTCATCGACGCAGGACGCAGACGCCAAAGATTTTCCGAAGCAGCACAGCTGTGGACATTACCTGTCATAGATATGGAACACGTCGTCGGACCATCCCATCGAAAGAACGTTACCAGGTAATAAAGTAACTTGTTCTTTGACATCATTCCTTGGTTCTATGTCTATAGGCCGCACACAAAAGGTGGGACCCACGAATGCAGCAGAAAAGGCTCCATCTGCTTGGTGCAACCTTTTGTGCACGGCCCTCTGCTGGTCCCTGTCACGGGGGCCCTGAACCCCTAGCCGCTATGCACTACCCTCCACCTGCTCCTCCCACTCCCCTACTTACCTACGGTGGACTCCGGCCTCCGGATATCTGCTTCCATGTTCCTTCTGCACTCTGCAGCATGCTGCGCCGGAAGCCCAGGGAACAACGTGGTGTGCTTTAGTGTGCAATACTTTTTAGGACCGAGCTTCCAGCACTGCGCTCTGCAGACTACGAGTGCATTCCTTAATGGGAATAGTGGTATTTTCTGAACTTGCAGCTCTGGTTCATTGTAAAAACCCTTGTTCTTTTCAAGTCTGATTATAATCTTCCAGGAATAAACTCTTCTCATGTATTGGAATTATAAACATTATTTCTTTGTCCAGCCATTTTACAAATATTTTTAAAAATATTCACCTTGACTGAAGCATTTGATGGCTTTTCTCGACCATAAATAAATACGTGTATGCCAGACTCCATAATTTTGATCTCCAGGACTCATGCGTGGTATAATTAAACACCTCAAACCTGACCAGAAGCAGGTGCATATATTTTTTTAAATATTCATAGCAGAGCCCATTAGGTACAAGTTATTTAGAATTTTCAGTATTTAAAATGGCCATCTTAAATACTTGAGACATGGGGCCTCATTACGAGTCCGGCGGTAGCCGTGCCGGAAAAACCGGCAGGCAGCCGCCAGGCCCATAATAACATCCTGCCTCCGTGATTGCCAGAATCACTGGGGCATTACAACCCCGGTGACCCGGTAATTCTGGAGGCGGAATTCTGTAAATCCCCATTCCCATGTGGTCCCATGGGACTCCATGTGGATGGGGACCATGGAAACACTGGTTCCGTCTATATTACTCAGTAAAAGTGGTCTACATGGGCGGAAACGGTTGGGATCGTTGTTGCTCTACTTCGCTTAATTAAGTTTTACTGTTCCTATATTTTTATTTTAAAAAGAACATATTCTGCAAAGGTTTCGTTTAAAAATAAAAGTGTTGAAAGAAGTTGAAACTTACACTTCAGTGCTCTGAATGTTCCCTTAAACAGCAGCCACATTTGCATAGGGGTTTGTATTGCGAGTGGGAAGGGGTGAGATGATGGGGTTTGTGGGGAGCGGGGACAGGCCTGCAGGGAACATAGTTCCACTACTTCTTTTTGTTCACTTCCACCACTGTTCAGTTATGATATGAGAAATGTAAACAGTTCCTTTCATGTCAGATGTATCCGTACATTGTTGATTGCCCTCCTTTATTCAAACAAAGGGACATTTCCCAAATTGCATATCAAGGGACTAACATACACATAGTGTTCAGCAACATTGCCACACAGCTGGGTCCCTCTATTCTCTGGTTGAAACACCAACCATTGTGGTTCCACATGTTTCCGTTCCATGTTGGCAAAACAGTATTATTGGAGTTCTCCATTACACCCATACTTTTTGATATGTAAGTGGCCATGGAGGGGCAATCAGTTGCCAGTTTTGTTTCATATTATCTCCATATCCATTCTCATATTATGATCTGCAACACATGCCACAGTATTTTACCATGAACACATACTTTATATATGTTCCATACAGTGATACGAGATGATGTTTCAATGATATTTGTGAAGAAATCGCTGGTTTCTTATTTACTAACTTCTGGTGCAGGGAAACAAACCAATCAGCTCTCTGACATACTGGGCAATATCCAACGATGAATGCCCACTTTCCCGGGGAGCTTGATGGTGCTCACCCTTACGCCTCCTACACGCCATGTCCCTGCCTTGCCTCTGGTGCTTCTGTCCCTACCTTCACCCTTTCACCCACCCCTCTTCTGCATCCAGACTTACCTTTTGCCACATGTCTTCACCGACTCTGCCATGGCTACCGCCTTCCCCTCTGCCACCATGGTTGGTGAGAAGGGACTCACTTCTGAGCCCCTTCACACATTTTCATGGGACCAACCTATGACTATAACCTCTCTTTCTTCAAGGGGACAGTTTTTTTCTCTGCAAACAAAAAAAAAAAAAAAAGTTTACCACCTCATGCATGAAGCCTGGTCGCTAATTGTATTATTGGCCAAGGTCCAAGGTGGACTAATCCCCAGGAACGTTCATGCTACGCTCTGGCCAATCAGCTTGGATAGAGGTTCTTGCCTGCCAAGTAAGCCTCATACCCGGCAGCCATTACAGCTACATTCATCTGCTCCTATATATACTGTAGGGCCCAATTCACAAACAACCTTTGGTGCAGGTGATGGCTGCGCTAGTGCATCCGCTTGACTTGCATCTGAAAATCATGCACCCCAATAACAAAACACGTTGTTATGTGCATACCATGGATGAGGCATGTGCCATGTCCGAGGCATGCATACGTCTGTCTGTACAATTGCACAAACCATGCGGTGTCAGGGGGCATTTCTGCACATTTTAAACAAGCTCCCAAATTCACAAATTGGGTGCACTTTAAAATGAATTATGCCCAAAATAGTTCCCCTATTCCTGTTTGGCACAGTTGCAGGGGGGAGCACAATGCACGACGGAGCTATTTCTAAGCCTCTCACGCACTATGATATTACATGTGTATGGTAACGTGCTCATTGCTTTGAGCATATTTAACAATGACAGGCCAGTCCCGCCACTAATGTATGCAAAGGGAATAGCCAGCTCATCATTTACGCTTGCATACAGCCCACCAAAATGTGCATGAGGTGACCTGACCACTGCCTACGACCATGCAGATAAGAAATACACATTTTTTTAATTGCATGATTTTTACAAAATCTTGCTAATAAAGGACGGTAGGGATTTCCAGCAAGCATCTATATTTTTTCCATACGATTCTGGTTTAGCCAGGTCACACTTTATGCACACTTTAGGTCACACTTTATGCAAATGTAAACTAAATGCTGTGAATGTCTGACTATCAAATAAAGCTTTGTAGTTAACAAGTGCACCAAGAGGCACACCTCTAGTGATGACTACCAACCAGTGGCATGTGTGACTCGACACAAAAGGCTTATTCTACTCTCAGGTAACACATCCTTTCTAGGTGATGATACTTAGTAAATATATCAGCATTATATTTCTGGGGTATTTCTGCTCTAATGCTTGGTAAGATTTAAGGTTATTTTTATTTGCTGAGGTACCCTGGTGCGTGTTCTGTCCGATGTGGATCTGCTGTAATTATTGACCCACGTCTGGTTGAAGAACAATAGTTAATTCACCGTTTGCAACATGTAAGGGTCTGTGTGATCAGTTGTCCATTCAATTCTGCAAACTACTCTATTCATTAGTGGTGCACTGTATATAGGGGGTAAGGCTACTGCTCTCCCTTCCACCTTGCGCAGGCTAGCTATGCATGTTCGGACACTGTGTTTTGAAATGTCTCCGTTTCACATTTAGATCTATTCCTAACAATAACAGGTTCTGCACTCATTGTCAAAGTGTGTGCCCTAACAACACGGTGTATGCCAAGAGTACATCCAGGCTAGTATGCAAGTCTATGCAAAAAGGACGAGCATACTCGTCCTTGGCTTTTTAAGGGGTTAAACTTAGTCTTGTGATCTTATACATTTTGAACAAGCCCATCTTTATTCAATTACAATTCCATGGCATTATCTTTAAAAAAAATATTTTTCAATGTTCACATTCGTACATATGTTATTTTTTGGAACGTCAAAAAAGTGCTTTTTTCAACCAACACAAGTGGTGCTAATATTTTAGTTTGTTTTTTTACTCCGTTTGCTACTTTAACAATAATCCATCCCCCTTTAGCAAAACAATGTGCCCCGTCCTTCCGTCTGCTTCACACCCAACCACCCCAAAACCTTTGGGAACATTTGACCCATCTGGTGGTCAGAGTATCAATTTGCTCTGCAAGTGCTAACCGCAGTATGTTAAGCCAATTAAACCTTTCTTGTTTTGCCTTTCACTAAGGATCAACAAAAATGATATTTACAATTCAACACTCTTGTAAACTCTCGGTTGTTCATACATCTTTCAGCATTGTTATAAATATCATTTCTACAGTGGCATCTGCTTTGTCCATCGTTTCTATTTTCGTCCCGTTTCCTGTTTCTGCCTTTGATTACATTAATCAGCTCACCTTAGACCTTCGTATATAAATATAATGTGGGACATGGGGATTTCTTCAATGAGATCAGACTCAGGAATCGTTCCTTTGTGACAGTCGATTTTGAAAATTCTGTATAAACACACTTGATTTTTTTTGTTATTATTTTCTTGCACTGCTATATAAGAACATGCAATCAGCAATACTGTGCTTGCTGGTGGCCATAAGGGAATCCCGCTTTATTGTGTTAACTATAAATAATGGGATATGGCATATTATGCTAAATGGGCAAAGCTGAAGACAACATTACTGTGCTAACTGGCCATACGGTGCTAAGTGGCTACGATGGAACCTGCCCATCCTGTCCTAATTGGGCCCGATGAAAACGTGCATTTCTATCTTAACTAGGCCTTGTTGATTCGTCGCCATCTCTGCTAAGTGCACGTGGTTGTATCTGGTGTGCTTTGTGAATTGTGTTCAATGGAATATGCGACTGCTGCATCACTATCTTGGCAATATGGACACTGTACTGCTATACCGTATCTATCATTGCCAATGCTGTCAGTTGCTGGTCTTTGGATGGTAACAACACACATTGCTGGGCATTTAATAGGAATATTTGCCAATGGTACCTTAGATTTTGTTAACATCTTTAAATGTCGTGGGTACCATTGTGTTAAGTACTTAGAGCTTGGGAGTTAACACCAAAATCGAACCCCTATGTTCCAGTGGTGCATAGCAGTGACCCCCCTCCCCCCATTGCACCAGGACTGTTTGGCTGAAGAATACGAGCATGACCATAGATAACACTAATTCCATGACAGCTAGCACCTTGATGCTAACCAGGCCATAATGTTTTACTCTTTTATGGAAAACCCTGGGTTCCAGTGCATTATGGGAAATCATTGTTTTCATGTATTTATTTATTTGCATGTGGTTCTACATGAACCTTTACAAAAGAGAGAAAAGAACCAATAAAATGAACTCATTAAACAAGAGAAAAAAAAGAAGAAAAAAAGTAATAATGAAAGAAAGTGCTGGCAACAAAGGCATGCGACTGGTCACAGTTGTTGCCGTAACTGGCATAGATTGGCAGGTTTGGGTCAGTGTGTGGCTTTTGACACAGGATGCTGGATGTCATTGCTGCGCTGCACCGCGGCTCTCTGGGGTTCTATGACCCTCTCCCTCTTCCTCATCACTTCTGAGGGCAGTGGTGGTGGCAGCCGGGTCACTAGCATGCTCTGTGGGGGCCAAAGGACTCTTTTTCCGGTTATATGTTATTGTTACAATGGTAAATGTGGTTCATTTGGTCATCATTTGCAATGTTTTGCCCTTACCCTCCTGCCCCTATTTCACCCTTTTATCACAAGTGTCCACCATGCAGAAGAATGCATTCTACTCCGTCCAATCATCTTCCCTGATCTCGGGGTAAAATAGTCCCACACATTAGGGGCCATGTGTAGAGGAGGGATAGAGGTTGTTCCCTGAGGCTCACCCAGTGCAGGAACAGGAAGAGGCATTTTCTTCATCACCTTCAACACCCTCCTCTACCAGCACCTGTTCACCTTCAGGTAGGTCCCCTACATTGTGGCACCTCCTCAGGCTGGCTCTCCCCTTCAGCCTCCGCCTGATGAACCTCCCCCACATCCATATCAGCACCCTTTCCTCCTAAATGGAGTCAACTTCTTTCTCAATAACCACCAACCAGATAGGAGCTGTCTCTTACGGTATGGCATCCTCTCGCCGACACCTGCTTTTATGACAGGTGTTATGACGCAGGAGTTTTTATGAAAAACTCCATAGAAATTTTGTTGGAAGGTGGGAAAGGGCAAATAAGGGTTGGGTAGAAGGCAAATGAAAAAATAGTAAAATGAACCGGGGTTTTGGGGGAACCCCCTAAAAATAAGTTGAAAAAATTTGATTACGTTTTTCGCAAAAACTCCAACGGCAAAACTGTCGTAAAAAAGGGTGTCAGTGAAATGACATGGAACCGTCCCATACTTCCCGCTCCAGAGTGCTTGCTTGGGCTGTTTCTTCCTCGCAAGTGAGGAATATGCCCTCCTGCTCTTCAGTATGCCCTGCCCTAATGGCTGTATCAATTATAGGGTCTGCCACCTATGGGTCCAAGAAGGTATCCACAAGAGCTGCTGCCTCCCCTGCCTCTATGATACTAGTTCAGGCTTCCCCGATGCCCTGCCTCTGTTCCCAACCCTTTTCCTAGGCCCTTCCCTACTGCCTCACTCTCCCCTGTTAAATCACAGGATTGCACTGCTGATTGGCCCAAGCCTGTGAATTGGCTGCAACAATCATCACAAGGTTCTCCCTCCCACCCCCCTCAAGTATCCTGGGGCAATTATCCTCTGCTAAAGAGAAATGCAGCTCCTGCTCTTCATCCCCTCCTCCTGCTTTTTGTTCCTTCCCTCTTAGCATGTAGGCACACTACAGAAGCACAAATGTCAAAGTTGAGAACTACATGAAATTAAGCAACTCGCAAGCATGCACATTTGTGAAACCAAACCACACCCTAGAAGAAATAAGCACATCTCCAAGAATGGAACAAGTGACAAATCCTCCTACTACAATAACTACTATACTAGACTACATCACAAGCCAACAAAAACAACAGAACGGCAAGTAAGCAATGAGATCACTGCAACAAAAATGCAGGGTGGGAACCTTGAAAAGAGTACACAATAGGGTGTTTTTTTGTGTTTTTTAAAAGGGGACAAAACCTGGGAAAAGCACAAGGGGCAAAGTCCAAAGTTACTTTTTGTATAAAGTTTCAAAATCCAATACCCTAACGACACACAGAAAAGACACTAAGACAAAGTGGCATACAATTTTGCAACAGAAACACACTAGCGACCAAGAAATTAGATCAAAAAAACACAACAGAGCTTCTAGAAATCTCCAAAACTCCACTGCTCCAATGATCCAAAAACCCATCCAAACACCCTGCAAGTGTGAGCGTGCCTGCGTTCTCCTTCCTCCACAGTCTTGCAAACCCTAGTGATCTAGGCCTTATACAGAGGACTGGACTTCCTTTAGAAGATTGTCAGCTACAATGAGCAGAGCAAACGCAGCAAATCTGCCTGAGAGGGCTCTGATTGGCTGGACGAAATCAGAGAAAAAACATGAGATTTGAAGGTCCTGATTGAATGACAAATGATTCCTTTAGACCCTGAAGACTATGACAAGTTTTACCTTGGGTTTTTAATGGTAAAAGCTCACCTCACGTCCATGTTAACAGATAAATCTTCTCTAAAGAACCGATGGCCCCACCAAGTAGGATTTTGTCTTTCGTCCCGGCTTACATGTGAGCTTTGGCATACCACACCATTATCTGACAAAAGAGGCTATTTCCTCTGCGTGTAATTGCAGGAACTGCTCTGAGTACCTTGATATATGATGTCAATGCCTGCAAAATCCTTACACATCAGACAAATCTATTGGCTTTATCAATGCTCCTTTTAAGGTGTCCTGAAATGATATCTTTGCATTCCCAAAGCTAAAGCCTCTTCTTATCGAGACATTGGCAATCTCCCCACTACCTGAGAGGTTGTCATTAGCAAATGCACTGGTCACTAGAGTCTAAATGGAGGATAAGGGGAGCCATGAGAGAGCAGGTTAGAGGTGAGGACTAGAGGAGTATGGAACCTGTAGGCCAGTCAGACGCAGATCTGGACAGAGCCGCAACAGGGGAGAATACGCAAGCCGAACACTTCAATTCAGGATAGAGATGCAAATTAACCAACCCTACTAACAATTTTCCCTTTCTGCATACACCTCTCAAACTCCAAACCAAACACAACCAAAACCTACAGCACAACAATCCGCACAAACTTCACTACATTGCAACAACAAAACAAAAACACACATAGCCTTGCACAACAGTACACGACGACTACCGGCCGCAAACACCCCAGGCCCAGACAACAGACCCACCGGGCTGAGGCCGCCAACAGCACATCACTGCTCTCTTGCACTTTTCCTGCTTCCTCCCGCTAACTCAACCTCCCCTCCTCTTTCAGAGCCGCCAGAGCGCCAAGGGACCACTACGTTGGTGATAGTGCGTGGTACAAATGTCCTTTAACATTAACATTTCTCCCATCAGCCACGACTGCAACTGTTGTGTGTTTTTCCGCCTTTGCCTCTTTGTCCGTATGATTGATGCTGCCCACAAGCATGTCATCTGTGTCACTCACTGGCCTAGTGGAACCTGCATTAGTGTGCACTGGATTCTGATCAGTCTTCTCAGGAAACACGTTGCAATACCCTGGTTGCAGGTGGTCTGCAGTGCACTCAATGGTTGTGACTTCCACTGGAACATTGGAATCAAAGCTGTGTTCTCACCTTCCTGAGAGCCACTTGCTTGCTCTCCAGTAGAAACTCAAAGAGGTGTATTGGTAACATTCTGCCAGAATAAAGGAGATGTTAGGGAGCCACCATTTCTGTTAACAACATAATACGCATGATGGGTGTGCCGAAGAGTCCAACCTACTTCTGAAGCTCCAGACAACTTCTTTAGTCCGCATAAGGATGGGTGTTTCACCTGAAATATTTTGGGACTAATGAGGTGGGTTAGAATTATAAAACTAGTAATAGCAACAGATACCCTTAATTAAAAGTTACATTACACATGTTAACAAATGATCAGATGTTTATCTTTGGAATCACTCTCCTGCAGCCTGCTGAACAACCACCGCGGCGCCACAATGCATAGGTCAGAACCCCAGACAAAGGTAGATAGCGAGGGGGGGGCATTTAAGCCCTTTTAACACGGCTTGTGTACTGTTAGAACAATGCACTGATATATGTGCTATCTAAAATTGAAAAATACCTAGTATAATTATTGGAATGGTGAGTCCAAGAGGCCACTCACGTAATTACATGCCCTCTTGCCTTCTTCATCCTTAACAGAGTCTTCAATATCACATTGATCTAAGCATGTTTTTCCAAGTTTTTGACCCCTATGCAATTCATATTGTTGGCATTGCCTTCATAAATCCTGTTTGCAGTTTCTGACCAATCACATTGTGATTTTCAAAGCAATAAATGCACCTCTTGACCTCTGCCCCTTAAAGAAATGGAATGTCGTTCAGAAGGGCATATTCTAAATCCTCTGTTTAAGAACCAGTCAATGTGAATAGATAAACTCTCGCTGATGCAGCAGACCGTTCAACACCGTCAGGGGTAATTTCCAATTCTCCAGAGTGGTTAAACAAGTGTTAAAAGCAGGCGTAAACGGAATTTACATTAATATGATACTGATATATGAAATGATAGGTTATTTATAACGTGCTTAATACCCAGAGGTTTTTAAGCGCAGATCTGGGAATTAAACCTGCGTTGCTCCGTGTCATCTTGCTTCGAGGCGAGCATGTTGCTCCTGAGCTATCCTCCCGAGATAAAACCTGTTTTACCAATCCAGCAAATATTCTAGGTTTTGATAGCAGAGCAGGGGCACTAACAGTATAACAATTACTGCCTGACACTCCCTCTCTCCCTGTCAATACCAATTGTTTTTCCACCATCATGACATTTCATGCTGGCAGACAAGCATTGGATTCCTATGAAATCCGCCTGCGATTGGACGCCTTTATACAGCAGGCGGATTCTAAAGGAATCCTTGCTAAATGCCTTCTGTCCTACATCAATTGTAAAAAGGCATGTATGCGTTTTGCATTATGAACTATAAAACAACGTGTTCACCTGAATCTGCCAGGTTTTACAATTGTTATGGACTTTGTAGTGCAAATGATTGAACACTGCAAAGAGTCCAAAGTGCACAGTAGTATACACGTTAGTGCCCCCCTCTATGAAATGTACTTTGTAAACAAAACGATCGTCGCAATCTGCAGCAATTAAATGTAAGGTTTAAACGACAGACTATATCCTCTGATCCCAAAAGTCATTATTGTATATCTTCAAGCCCAACACAATATGGTGGGCAGAGTACTCCCCGGGGTGTTTCCGAAAGACTGAGGCGACAAACTACATTCTTTTCTGCAATTATGCATGGAAAAATCTAACCGCAAGGATAACATTTTTAGATGGAACGTATTCTCAATTACGTATTGAATGCAATAATTAGTGCTCATCAGGGACATAATTATGCTAGATAAATACCTAAAAAAGGAATGGTCTGTTTAGATATGTTTTCATACAAAGCTTTGTAGGGTTATTCATTTTATTTTAGGCCCGTTTATAAATGATTGTTTTGACCATTCATAGGGTAGATACTATGGGCCTCATTACACGGACGGCGGTAAGGGTTAACGGTCACCGTTAATGGTACCGGTGACCGTTAACCCTTACCGCCTTACTACGAGGTCCCTTTGCGGGTTGGAGAATTTAACGCCTGCTTTTTGCAGGCGTTAAAAAACAACCCGCAAAGGGACCAGGGAGCTAATTACGGTACCGCAATTTGCGGTGCCGTAATTAGCACCTTGCCCATTCCCATTATGACCTAAGGGGCAAAAATGGGAATGGGGAAGGGCAATGGGGGAAGGGGGAATTACCGCCCCACCAACCTTGGAATAGGGCGGTAATTCCCCTTTCCACCAAGGGGGTGCTGGTATTTTACCGGCATGGACCAAGGTGCTAACTGCACCTTGGTCCACCACCGTCCGTGTAATGAGGCCCTATGTCTTGGGAGGATAGCTCAGGGGCAACGAGCTCGCCTTGGAAGCAAGACGACACAGAGCAACACTTGTTTGATCCCCCGGTCCACGCTTAGAAACCTATGGGTATTAAGCGCGTTATCAATAACCAATTATATCATATGGCAAATCAATGCAAGGCAGTTGTAAAATCACAACTACTATATTGGCAACAAGGAGTCCTTAATATTAATACATTTTGCCTCATTGCAAGAAAGACATAGGTGGGGGTTTACAAAATTGGAACTTGACCTGAAGATTCATAAGTCATTGCAGCGGTTTGAGGGATTAAGGGATACATAGGGCCTCATTCCGAGATTGGTGGTAGTCATGGCGCTATTTGCGCCATGACTGCCACCAATAATGGGTCTGGCACTGGTGTAGTTCAATGGGTATTTACCAGTGTAGTCCTACCCTGGCGACACCGGTAAGTCCCCATTGAACATGCCATTCCCCATTCCCATTTGAGTCCCCATAGGGCTCAATGGGAATGGGGAGGGCGCTAACAACGGGCTCGTGACTTGCAAGCCTGTTATTAGCGCCCTGGTCCCTTAGCGGGACCCGTAAGGGACTTGTGGTCAGACCACACGTTCCTTACGGTCCCCGCCAAGGGACCTTGGAATAGGGCGGTATGGGATTACCGGCACCGGTCTCCTTACCGGTATCCGGTATCCCTTACCGCCCACCTTGTAATGACCCCCATAGTGTGCAAATATACAATTAGTAAGAAAACGTCTTCTGTGTTTATTGGCAACACTGTATAAAATGCCTTTACATCTTTTATTCTTTCTAATTTCATTAGTTAGCCTGGGTAAACATCCACGTTACTGAACTCATAAATCAAATCTTATAATATATTTGGAACTTGGTGGGCATGTGAGTTCTCACAAAACTCACTGGAACTCATGACTCGCACTCAAACTTCGTCTGTCCTCCCTAGTCACATTAAGATGGGATGTTTATTGCATACTGATGTACACACTTTGTATGTAATCTTATGCTCCCACTATCTTATTGTTATCCTTGTTATTTTCGCCTCTCAGATTTCCAAACAAATTGCAGCCACTGAATGGTAATCTACCTCCAAACCACTCTGCGATTCTCTCTTCCCTAGTAGTCACTGGGGGTCATTACAAGTTGGGCGGTAAGGGATACCGGGCACCGGTAAGGAGACCGGTGTCGGTAATCTCTTACCGCACAATTCCAAGGTCCCTTAGCGGGAACCGTAAAGGACGTGTGGTCTGACCACAGGTCCTTTACGGGTCCCGCTAAGGGACCAGGGCGCTAATAACGGGCCTGCTATTTGCGAGCCCATTATTAGCACCCTCCCCATTTCCATTGAGCCCTATGGGGGCTCAAATGGGAATGGGGAATGGTTGGTTCAATGGGGACTCACCGGTCCCTCTATGGTCGGAATAGACAGGTAAATCCCCATTGAACCAGACCGGTGCCGGACCCGGTATTGGGGGCAGCCCTGACGCAAATACGCCATTGCTGCCTCCAATCTCAGAATGAGGCCCACTGACAATAGATGTACAGTATGTGTTAAGTCATGCACGTTGACATTAAACGTTTCACAACTCTCACAATCAAAATAAGATCACATGTTTTTCACCCACAGTTTCTGGCATTGAATGGCAATATACTGCCTCCAACAGACTCTGGAATTGTATCCTCTTTAGTCATCAATGGCAACGCATGGCAGGTGCTTGTATTTCATGTAAGTTGTTCTCCGGATTCCACTCAATTACAGCCAGTGAAATGCAGGCTACTTCTGGCCTCCTGCAAATTCTTGGTTTCTCAAAAAATAAGCAAACTATCCTATTTTCATTTTCTATCTCGCCCACATCAAAGCTTCTATTTCATTGTGGACAAATGGACATTCGTCCTTATCTTCCACTGTGGCGGACGACCAACAGTAAATGACTTATGTGAGGTTGAACTCACCTGAACCTCCCTGTTCAAAACACACATGAAGGTTTGGGAATATTTGTTCTGACTGAATTTTAACACATTCTAGTGCTTTTCAAACTGGGCTCCTTCATGTCCATAATGGAAGCAGATATACATTTCACTTTCAAAGTCACATACATTGTGAAATTGTTCCAGAGTGGTTAGTGCAAAGTCTGTTTTACCTGTTCATAAAAGAAATCAGTTTCATCCCATCATTTTCAAAGGAGTATACATACCCATGCTTTACTAAATAAATACATAAATAAATAAATAACGTAGCTGTCTTGAACATTACAAGCCAATGGGACTCATTACAAGTTTGGCGGTAGCCTTGCTGGTAAAACTGGCAGGCTGCAACCAAACTTGCAATTTTTTCCGTCATCCGCGAATGGGCAATTACCGGGTCATTGTGGCCCAGCCGGACCCGGTAATTGCCCATTTGCGGGCATCGGAATGCATTACTCCCCATTCCCATTGAGCCCAAAAGGGCTCAATGGGAATGGGGGGTCGGATGCACCGGCACCATTGAGAATGGTGCCGGTTCATCCGAAATGCTCTGCTTGCGGATGCCAGTATGGCCGACAGGATAGAACTGGCGGCCGTAATGGCACCTGTAAGCAGAACTTGTAGTTTGCTGGCCCGGGAACTACGGTTCCGGCAAGCTTACCAATACCATAGTTCCTGGACCGGCAAACTTGTAATGATCCCCAATATCACCTTTTGATGTCTCTGGTAGATCAATAGCAAAACACAAGATTACTTAACATATAGTATGCAGATTTACAGAAGGGTTTGTTAGGGATAGATCAAGTATTCATAAAACATTCCACTGCTTTGAAACATATTCATATTTCAAATCAATGCTTGCATTACAGTACTGTGCCTTTTAAATTGCCTCCTTAAGGGTCCCTTGCTTCTAGGGGGTCATTACGATGATGACATTGGCTGCCTGCAGCTTTGTTTTCTTGAATTAAGCATCATTCCTTCCTCTGAGGCTCAATTCCATTTACAGCCAACCAAATCAGTTAAAAAGTCAAAACTTAATTGTGCCTTTCCCTGCCACCAACTTAAGCAGCCCTCTTGAGTGAGGGCTCTCCAGAAGACTAGATAATATAAATAATGAAAAGACTATCAGGCCGATTCATGGAATAATTAGCACGGCGCAAGTGGCCAAAAACGTGCGATTCGCAGTGGAATAGCGAAAATCGCAGTGCAAGTGCGAAATTCGCACGAAAAGCAGCGCACATCGATTCATGGAAGGCTGTGCGCGAGAAAACCATCGGATGTGCGCTAAAAAAGTGCGCGGCGCACGTTGGCGCACAGGCCATCTAACGGCGTGTGCCAGGTCACAGCGAAAATCGCACAGGCCACAGCAAAAATCGCACATAGCGCGGCGCACACAACAAAAGTAGGCGGAACACGGGGCGTAACACTCGGAATGGGGAACAACTTGCCAAAATGTGGGCGTCACGGGGGAAGTACAGGGTGCAAGTGCGTGGAACGCCCACACGCTCGCCTACAACACGTATTCATGGAATCGAATAGGGCAAAACAGCGCACGGTCAAACCAGCGTACAGGCACAAACACGACTGCCACAAGAAAGGAGGCGGTAGCGTCTCTGCGCCTGTAATAAATGTGCACCAAAAGGTGCGCCAACAAATAGCACCTATATACAGCTATGATGAATGACCTATACTGTGGCCCTCCAGGACAAATGACGTGCAAAGGGGTACCCACAAACACAGACACCCGCTGACTGAAAAATAACGTGTGCGTGTTTTTCGGGGTGCGCGGGAAGTTTCACACGCGATTTGGCAGGGTACGTGGATTTCAGGGGTGCGCGGGAAGTTCCACACGCGATTTGGCCGGGTACGTGCACGGGAATTTCCACACGCGATTTGGCTGGGTACGTGGATTTCAGGGGTGCGCGGGAAGTTTCACACGCGATTTGGCTGGGTACGTGGATTACAGGGGTGCGTGGGAAGTTTCACACGCAATTTGGCAGGGTACGTGGATTTCAGGGGTGCGCGGGAAGTTCCACATGCGATTTGGCCGGGTACGTGCACGGGAATTTCCACACACGATTTGGCTGGGTACGTGCATTTCAGGGGTGCGCGGGAAGTTTCACACGCGATTTGGCAGGATACGTGGATTTCAGGGGTGCGCGGGAATTTCCACACGCGATTTGGCTGGGTACGTGTATTTCAGGGGTACGCGGGAAATTCTACACGCAATTTGGCTGGGTGCTCCCAGGTATTCCCTGTACACCCTCTACGGCCCCTGCAGGCAGCCGACACCACAGGGGACTACCCTGCACACCTGCTCATGTCACCCAGCACCCCCACCCCCCAGCACTGTGGGGCACCCTCCACCAGGCCCCCACTCATGTCTCCCTGCACCCCCACCCCGCAGCAGTGCAGGGGCAGCCTCCACCAGGCCCCCACTCATGTCTCCCTGCACCCCCACCCCCCAGCACTGAGGGGCACCCTCCACCAGGCCCCCACTCATGTCTCCCTGCACCCCCACCCCCCAGCACTGTGGGGCACCTTCCAGCAGGCCCCCACTCATGTCTCCAACCCCCCACCCCCCCAGCAGTGCAGGGGCAGCCTCCACCAGGCCCCCACTCATGTCCCCTATCACCCCCACCCCCCAGCCACCAGGGGCAGCCTCCACCAGGCACCCACTCATGTCTCCCACCACCCCTACCCCCCAGCAGTGCAGGGGCAGCCTCCACCAGGCCCCCACTCATGTCTCCCTGCACCCCACCCCCCAGCACTGTGGGGCACCTGCCAGCAGGCCCCCACTCATGTCTCCCACCACCCCCACCCCCCAGCCACCATGGGCTGCCTCCACCAGGGCCCCACCCATGTCTATCACCACCCCCACCCCCCAGCAGTGCAGGGGCAGCCTCCACCAGGCCCCCACTCATGTCTCCCACCACCTCCACCCCCCAGCCACCATGGGCAGCCTCCACCAGGGCCCCACCCATGTCTATCACCACCCCCACCCCCCAGCAGTGCAGGGGCAGCCTCCACCAGGCCCCCACTCATGTCTCCCTGCACCCCCACCGCCCAGCACTGTGGGGCACCTGCCAGCAGGCCCCCACTCATGTCTCCCACCCCCACTCCCCCCAGCACTGAGGGGCAGCCTCCACCAGGCCCCCACTCATGTCCCCTATCACCCCCACCCCCCAGCCACCATGGGCAGCCTCCACCAGGCCCCCACTCATGTCTCCCACCACCCCACCCCCCAGCCACCAGGGGCAGCCTCCACCAGGCACCCACTCATGTCCCCTATCAAGCCCACCCCCACAGCAGTGCAGGGGCAGCCTCCACCAGGCCCCCACTCATGTCTCCCACCACTCCACCCCCCAGCCACCATGGGCAGCCTCCACCAGGGCCCCACCCATGTCTATCACCACCCCCACCCCCCAGCAGTGCAGGGGCTGCCTCCACCAGGCCCCCACTCATGTCTCCCACCACCCGCACCCCCCAGCCACCAGGGGCAGCCTCCACCAGGCACCCACTCAAGTCTCCCACCACCCCCACCCCCCAGCAGTGCAGGGGCAGCCTCCACCAGGCCCCCACTCATGTCTCCCTGCACCCCCACCCCCCAGCACTGTGGGGCACCTGCCAGCAGGCCCCCACTCATGTCTCCCACCCCCCCAGGCACTGAGGGGCATCCTCCACCAGGCCCCCACTCATGTCCCCTATCACCCCCACCCCCCAGCCACCATGGGCAGCCTCCACCAGGCCCCCACTCATGTCTCCCTGCACCCCCACCCCCCAGCAGTGCAGGGGCAGCCTCCACCAGGCCCCCACTCATGTGTCCCTGCACCCCCACCCCCCAGCACTGTGGGGCACCTGCCAGCAGGCCCCCACTCATGTCTCCCTGCACCCCCCAGCACTGAGGGGCACCCTCCACCAGGCCCCCACTCATGTCTCCCTGCACCCCCACCCCCCAGCACTGTGGGGCACCTGTCAGCAGGCCCCCACTCATGTCCCCCTGCACCCAGGTCCTCACAATCCCCAATCATGTGCGTTATGGTCAGCCTCCACAGCCAAAAGGCCCTACCAAGTAACCCATTCACCCACATGGAAATGGAAATTACATGTTACACCGCCAATGTTCATAAAGCAAATGAACCCATGTCCATCACACATAATGGTTGCAATTGAATGGGAAAACACCCAACATGACATGCATGAAACCAATGAGATGATACCACACAGTGAAGTATGAAAACAAAATTGTATTAAAAAAAATTGAATGCAAATGAAATGAAACAAACTACAATGGCAATAAAAAAAGATAAGCTGCATGTCCGTCAAAAAAAATTTAAACTACAAATCCAAAAAAATGTTGTCCAAAGTCACATTAAAAATAAAATCAATCCAAGAGAGAAAAATAAATGCAAAGACCATTGCTCCATGGTGAATAAATAAAAACAAAACAAATAAAACAATCCAATGAAGAACTATGTACAAAACATCCAAGGGTCCATGAGCCCAACTGAACAAAGGAAACCTACAAAAAACCCTAACTAAAATGCAACTATATACAAAAAGTGGAGCAGTGTCCGTCGACTCAAAATCATAAGAAGAAACAAAGGAAACCTAAAACTAAAGAACTATATTCAAAGGCGGCGGGCAAGTCCAGCGGCTCACTCCGTGGTGTTCCGGGCCAGGGCATCATCAAACTCCTCTTCGATGTCCCGGAGGCGGTCCTGTTCCATGGCCCCGAGGGTCCGCAGGGACGACGCCATCTGCTCCTCCAACCCCCTGCGGATTGCCTCGAGGCACTCGGCCCGCCTCAGGGCCCTCCGCATGGAGTTCTCCGCCCTGACCATCGTGAGCCGCGCCTCTTCCGCTCGCCGCTGCTCCGCACCTATCTGCTGGCCCAACCGCAGCCACACGGAAGACACTTCCCGTCCTGGGACTCCTGCCCTCCGGCCGATGCCTGCCCCTCCGATGTTGATGGCCCCGAGCCATGCCGCCTCCCACGTTGGCTCTGCTGCTGCCTCCGACGCAACTGCCTCTGCCAGCACGACGGCATCCTGGCTGATGGAATCCACCAACGCCGTCGTGCACGTGCCCTGTCTGATGATGCCGGCACATCCTCCATCTGCTGGGGTACAGTTGCTGTGGTGTCCACCCCTGCTGGACCTCCGACTCCCGACTGTGGCAGGGATGGGATCCCCACCGAGCTGGCTGCATTGGTCAGGGCAGGTCCACAGGGGGCCCTGGTGGCATCTGGGCCGGAAGACGGCAAGGAGAACGACCGGCGTATAGCCTCCACAGAGGAGGAGAGGGCCGCCAGATTGGCCGACACATGCAGGAAACCCCCGAACATGGAAGATCCCAATTTGGCCACGTCGGCACGGTGCTCTTCGTGATGACGTGCGTGCTCCTCCCGGGAAGCACGCACGTCATCACGAATTGCACCCGCGCGCATCGCGACCCCAATCAGCACCTTCTCCATACGGCCACGGGTCCCCTCGTCCACAGGTGGAGGGGAGTCAGGTGACATGGACATCCCCTCTACCTGCGGACGGGCCTGGGACGGGGCATCCCTGCTGGTGCATGGTGGTGCACTCACAGGGTCAGGGACAGTGACATGCAGAGGCCCCTCCACGGTGACCTGTGCTGCCTCCTGCCCCTGCCCCTGGACTGCACCACTTGCACCAGCAGGGATGCCCCCACCAGGCCCCATGTGTGCCTCAGCGGCGGCCTCCTCCTCCTCTGTGGAAACCACCAACCTGGATGGCTCCTCACCGTCTTCCGCCATAGCAGGCCCCTGTGGGGGCTCACCCACCCCTTCCGCTGCAGCCGTGGGGGCATCCCCGCCGCCTTGCTCCACAGCGCCGTCTCCGCCCTCTTCTTCACTAGCCGCTGTGTAGAGGGAGACATAGAACACAAGCATCAGGGTACTGTACAATGGTCCCCTAGACAGGAAGCAATAGCAGATGAGTACCACTGTCAAAGTACACTTCCATCATGTCCCTCCACAACACATGGGTCAGTCCAGGCAAAACACACACAGTAACAGGCATGGTGCATGCCATGGACATTTCCATACATGTCCAATGGACTCTTGAAACATACAATGATATGGAACTCACATGCATCATGGGTCATGCCTATCACATGCACACACTTCACCTCAGTCACATCCATCTGGCCTCATACACCCCAAACACAGCGGATACAAGGATAACTAGGCTGCATCAGTGAATCTGTGCATTGTCACAGACATGTGTCATGCATCCATGGCATTCACAAGTCACAGTGTCACGATTCGTCTCAGCCTTCCCCAACTCCTCTTCACCTGTCTTCTCCTGGACCTCTTCCGTCCTTATTACAGCCTTCTTCTTAACCTTTTCTCCTTCGGCGGGTTTCTTCTCCTTTTTCTTTTGTCGAAGGTATGGACGCGCTCCCTCGGTAGCCTCCGTGATCTGGCTGATAACAGACCAAGGGAATACCCGAGGAGCACGCCCTAAAGAATGGGGAAAAAGCCTCCTGGCAAAAAACCCCGATCAGTATTCAAGTGTCCGTGGAATACTGATGTCCGGCAATTACATGGAGATCTTGATTCCTGGAGTCGCAGAGCTCCGGACACGTAGTATGAATGTCCACACCTTGCTCAACTGTCGTATCGGCTGAGTTGTGATAGGAAGGAGGTCTTGGTCCGTCGGAACACCGAAGAGGCGTTACGAACGGAACAACAGAAGAAAGGAAGGAGGAAAGAAAGAGATAAGGAAAAGGACAGGAAAGTATGAACAGTCGAAAACGCTCACAGCGAAAATACTAACGCTGAAGCGCCGGCTGAGTGAAAAAGACGGGAAAAATACTTACATGGAAAACGCTGGGTAGAGCGCGTTGTGCAAGAAAGGACAGAAGATAAGACCCTAATCACCTTACCTGAAAACCTGAAATCACCTCCAGTGTAGGGAAAGAATAGGTGGGTAAGTAAAGGACTTGAACGCAAAGGCAATGTTGAAAAGCTAGACGCTGAGAGCGACTTGCTGGGCAGGTAACGGAAACGATACAACGCGCAGAGCGTTGCTATTGGCCGCTAGTTATAGAATATGTCGGCCATGTTGGAATAAACTAGACCGATAGAATGGAACAGGCCGCCATCTTAGTAGTATCTCCAACGACTAGCAATTCTCCAGGGCTGGTGCATGACACACAGACACGCAGGTCAGGCACACAGACATGGCTACCATATATGTACCTGGCATCAGCACCCATCCCTCACCCCCACCCATGTCCAGGAACAGAGACTGGCATGCTCTCATGTGTAAAATCTGCATAGGGCTCCCCATGTCGCATTTAAACACATGCAACGACCATGTGGTTCACACATCACTGGTCGAACATGCATTACCATGATGTCCCTGCACACATACATGCGTACATGGCCTATGTCACACATACAGGCAAGTATCAGACAACCAGCACACCGCAACATGCCCTGTCTCACACAGCAATGCTTGGCCACTTACCGCTCAACTCCAGATGGGTCTCCCTCTCAAGGATCTGGGCATGGAGCGCTGGGCGTACGCGTTCCAGGACCCTCATCTGGATGGAACTCATGCGGCCCCGGCCCCCCTCCACGAGGCGCCGGGCCTTCACGAGTGTCCTGGACCTCAAGTCCTCCCAGCGCTTCTTGATCTTCTGGACGTTGCGGGTTGCCACCCCCTCCGCGTTGATGGCAACCACACATTCGGCCCAGATCCTCTCCCGTCCTTCCTTGCTGGCGCGGGACGATCCAAAGAGGGCATCATACTGCCCCAGGACATGCTCCACCAGGACACCAACTTCGGTGGCAGTGAAGCTGGTGCCCCTCTGCCCCTCTGGCCTGGGGTTGCCACTGGTGCCAGATGTCGAAGTGCCCGACATGGCAACCCCAGAGGCAGGAGTGGGTGGGCAACTGGGTCCTGGGGCTGGGCTGTGGAGCGATGTTATCCCAGTCGGGAGTCTTCTGTTCCAGCAGGGGTGGACACAGCAACTGGACCCCTGCAGATGGCTGATGTGCAGGCACCAAATGGTAGGGCACGGTGGCAGCAGGCAAGCAGGCAGGCAGGCAGGCAGCAGCAGATGGCACGTGGGAGGCTGCTCGGGGCACTGGGGGGCAGTAATTCGGCCTTCTGGGCAGGAGCGTGGTCTTCCGTGTGTTTTCGCGTGGCCAGCTTGATATGGAGTGATTTGGCATGTGAAAATCCTGCACGTCAGCGTGAAATTCAAGGAAAGGCCCTTAGCGCGTAAGCGCGTCAGCACGCATACGCGATTCTATTGGACCAAAGGCCCTCAGCGCGTAAGCGCTTCTGTGACGTGACCCGCACGGGTGTTTCCCTCATAGCACGTGATGACGGAGCATACGTGGAAAGACTGCACGTCAGAGTGTCATCGCGTGTAATTGGACAAAAGTGCACATACACGCGATTGGTCTATGTACGTGTATTTCAGGGGTGCGCGGGCACTTACACACGCGAGTACATCAGCGCACATGTATTCCGGGGTGCGCGGGAATTTCCACACGCTATTGGCCTGGGTACGTGGATTTCAGGGGTGCGCGGGAAGATTCACACGCTCGCCTACAACACGCGCAAATAAACACGTACGCCAGTCGGAAGCAGGCATACGTCGATCCGCGACGCTAAATTTGTGCGCAAAAAACTAACAAGCTCAGACGCCAGGATGAATATAACGTTCCTATCAGCAGTGGCCGTGGGCTACCAAAGGAGGAGGAGGAGGATAGTCAGGGCCAGAATTTTCACACCCAGAACCAGCCTTTTTGGGATGCCTGATGACCAGGTGTATGGGAGGTACAGGTTTCCACCACACATAATACTGGACCTGGCGAGTGAGTGGGAGGATGACCACACATCACCCACCCTGTGCTCCCAAGCACTTAGCCCCCTGGAGAAGGTCCTCAATGTACTGCACTTCCTAGCCACTGGATCATTTCAGCGGACAAGTGCCATAGTGGGTGGGGTGTCACAGGCCACGCAGTCACGCTGCCTACACCAGGTCTTGAACATCATCACTGCACGCCCATCAGTCCGCAGGCACATATACCTGCCCAGAACACCTGCAGAAAGGCATGCTGCTGCCCTGGATTTTTATGGTGTGGCACGATTCCCCAAAGTGCTAGGTGCCATTGACTGCACCCATGTGGCTCTACGTCCCCCCAGGGCATCTGAGCACATCTATGGGAACCGCAAGCACTGGCATTCCATCAACGTGCAGGTAGTATGTAATGCCAAGGGAATCATCACCTCAGTATATGCCAACTATCCCGGGTCCACCCACGACAGCTTCATTTACCGAATGTCCATCCTTAGCCGGGACCTAGAAGCTGGGCGGCATGGCGATACATGGCTACTTGGTGAGTATGAATGCCACTGCACAGGCATGCACGTCAGATAAAGAGCAAGGTCACAACCCTACCAATGATACCCATCACCACCTCCACAGGGGACAGTGCCTACCCTCTCAGCCCCCACATGATGACACCAATTCGGAACCCCACCACGCCACCCGAGGTAAGATATAACACAGCCCACATTGCAACCCGGGGCATAGTGGAGCGCACATTCGGAGTGCTTAAGTCACGCTTTCGCTCCCTTGACCGTTCTGGCGGGCAGCTGTTATACGCTCCCCCAGTAGTGTGCAGGATCATAGTGGCAGCATGTGTCCTGCACAACGTTGCAACACGCCGGGGCCTGGCCGTGGACATGGTGGTGCCCCCACATCCCCAACCACATGCACGCCCGCTGCGCATGGGAGGGGAAAGGGCACGGGGGAGGCAGCCCGTACACAGCTAGTGGCTAATTACTTTACATAGAAATCACACCCCTATGGAGTGCACACTGCCCTGGTACATACCATCTGACAATCAATGATGACTCAACCTGACAATGATCCTGAATGTCTGGAGAATCAACCGTCAAAACCATATCAGCCTGAGATTGTTCACCTGGAAGTGTTACAATGTGTGCATCCCTACCTACACAGACACCACCAATGCAGTTTCGTGAAAAAACACATTCATGCAGCTAAAATGAATACCCACTTGCAAAATGCAACATGAGGACAGTGCCATGTCACCCAACCCATCCCCAGCACCGCCACAAGACACACCATGCCATGTCATGCTATGTGCGGGTAAACAAAGTAATCCCCACAACATGACACAAGTGTCACAAAGTACAGTGTCCCTAATTGAAACTCGCGACACCTGAAATGCTCACAGTAATGCAGGACCAACAACACACTTGAGCAGGTATTTAGCAATAACACTTATCAGCTACTGACCCTCAAAACTACCATTAACATGACATTACGAATGTAAGAAATTAGTAGTCTCACCACCTGGAAATGCCTGCACTCCCAACACTTCCAACTGTACAGTGTTGCCGCCATGTAGAGTTGTAGGTGCACTGCTGCCAACATGGACTCCATCTCCAAAGTAGAGGGCCTTGTGTAGACATGAGGAAAGGACCTGCAAATTAGGAGGTAGACATGGATGATGAGTTACACATCTATGCAACATGCAGTGTACAACACAAAAGCAATATGCACTAGGAATGTATACACAGTATTGACTAGACTACCCACACGTAGTGGGAGTCCAATGTCACCATGTACGTCAATGTCACTTGGGCACACCCTTTGCAAGCCCATGGAAACGGGAAGCAGGAGGGGTGTGTGTGACAAAAACCCAAGCATCTGAACCAAATACACGACAAGCCTGCATGTGCCCAGCCACAATGCAGCGTATGCCCACGGGAGCCACACAAGGCAACACACTGTCCCAAAAAAAAATAAAAAAATAAAATCAAAAATGGCCATTAATGGGCCCGGGGGGGGGTTGGGGAGGCCACCCAGGAGGTCCGAGGACAGGGTGCACACCAAAACCCACCTGTGTGGATCTTGCGGAAAAAAAAACACCTCCATGGGCTCATGGCCCACACGGCTACCCTATTGTGGGAGTATCACTGCTGTCGCTATTCTCACCCTGTGCAGCTGCATCCGGAGGTGGTGGCACTATGGGAGGCAGCCCACGCAAGGCCCTAGTCTGTTCCTCCATGGCTGCAAGCATGCGGGTGTGGTAGGTCTCGTTCTGGAGGATGAGTGTGCGGAGGTCCCCATGCAACAACTCGGACCTCCGCCCTAGTTGCCTGCATCTCAGCTGAGAGCGTACAGGTGAGACGCTCCAGCTGCTGTTCTGTCCTTCGGTTTGTTGAAGCCTCAAGCTCAACAAGAGTCGTCCTGAGGTGAAGGAGTTCCAGCCTCAGGGCTTCCCTGTGGCCCTGGGACTCTATGGAGATGGCTTCCTGCAGAGTCGCCAGTGCCGCCCTCCTGTCCCTGTTGGACGCCAACATGTCCTCCCTGTGTGACTGGCAGATGGAGTCGGTTGCCTGCTGTAGTCGCTCCATCAGCCTTTCGGGGGGGACAATGGAAGTGGCCACCCTATCCATGGCCTGAGCCATCCTCTCTGATGATGCTGCCTGTTGGGTTGCTATACCGTAAATGGATTGCTCCCATGCGGTATTGCCAGGTGGCGTACGGCCACCACGTCGGCGGGCACCACACCTGTCTGGGGCAAGGCGAACTGCGCCATGCTGTGCCGGCACTGCCTGAGGCTGCAGGACTGCATTCCCCCTCTGATCTGCTGGCCCAGGAACAGGATCAGATGTCGCGGAGTGTGACCCTGCATCCGTAACCACCAAAGGCGTACCTGCCAACACTGACATCCCCATTGAGGGTTCTAACCCTGGTGCAGGTGGGTAGGACAGAACAGAATCCCTCCCAGGAACACTCACCTGCGATGGCACGTAGGTCTCATCATCCGAATCAACACCTGAGTACAGCTCGGGGGAGGTGCAGCCAGAGACACCCCTTGAGAGCACGACCTGCAGCAGTTGTGGGTTCTCACCCACCACCACACCACGTCCCTCACTGGTGGTCGGTCGGCCCTCAGACCCCTCCTGGGTCTGCACCATATCCACAACCCCAGCAGTATCAGGTGCGTCTTCCCCTGCAAAGACATAAAAGAAAACAAATGGAAACAGGCATTAGCACCATGGCACACAATGAGGGCTGAGAAGCAACAGAACCAGTACTTGATTGACACATGTCCCACATGACTAAAACCCTCCCATGCATGCACCCTCACTGTGTATGAAGGGGAGGGAAATGGCACACATTGATGACACCAAGATGGAAGATCAACACATTTGTTGCATGCTGCCTAGCAGTGGCATCACACATTGGCCTGTGATTGCCAGGTGAAATACACATGCCATCACACAGATGGCATGTACCATTGCTATTGAGTGAAGATGGAGAGGAGGGCAGCACTTATTCATTCAGTCCAGTTCCCTCATGTAATAGCTTTTCTAATTCAAACAGGTCTGATTTTTCACCTGGAGCTGCCAGTCCAAAATGGTCCGATTGCACAGGGACATGTCTAAACAAATGATATCCAGGTAACAAAGTCACTCCACTTTACCATAGCCATGTCAGACATGTGACTAGAGGACTGAGAAATGCCTAGTAAAAGGGGTGGAATGCAAACAATCTGCCTGAATGAACAGAGAAAAATAAGCAACAATGTTGTGGCAAGGTGACACTTCAAGGGCAACTGGCGTGCTGTTGGGCTAGATGTCTACTGTTGGCAGAAGGGATACTGCTATGGACAAATGCTGCTGCGCAGAATGTATTGGATGAAGCACATGGGTGACCCAAACAACTCAGGCGCACACACCCTCACCTGCACACAAACAGAAGCCCTCACACACACACCATGCACATGGATGACACACACATGCATGTGCACTCACCGGACAATGCCTCATAATCTGGCAGATCTCCCATGCCTTGGATCTGTTCCTCCGTGACGTAGGTCCCAGCGACTGACTCATGTGGAGTGAGTTCCATGTCTTCTACTGGAGACCCACCTCCAGTCACTAGAGTTGCGGCATGACTTGAGGCCAGCTTATTCTTTGCCCTGTGCTTTAGGTCATTCCAGCGCTTATAGCAATCATTGGCTGTGCGCCTCACGATTCCAAGGGCACTTACGATGTCCGCAACGGTCTGCCAGTGTGCCTGGCGTTTTGCAAGTGTGGTCTTGGATCCTGCAACAATGACCATTTCGTTATCATGTGCGGACACATACTCGACAAGTGCATTCAGTTCGGCATCCGTAAAGCTGGGCTTCCTCGACGGGCCAGACTGTGTAGCCGTGTCTGGGGCATCAGCCTGTGCCGGACGAGCACTCTTCCTTTTCCACTTGGGAGGTGGTGGTGATCCTGAGTGTCCTACGCCACTCTGGACACTAGGGATTGCACACTCAGCATGGGAGTTGGTGCAGGCATTGGCTCAAGTGTAATGGTGTCAGGGGGCATGTCAGCAGGATGGACTAGGACCAACACTGTCCTGGCTGGGTGTGTGAGAGCTGGGGTGGATGGAGCCGCAGCTGCCCCTGCAGCCTCTCCACCCTGCCTATTTGGGGTAGCAGATGACCTTGCTGCCCCTGATCCACGGGCCTGATGACATCAACGTGCACCAGCGCACGTGTCATAGGCCTGCTGACCTGGAAGTCAGCCATGGAGTCAGCCAGGTCTGGTGCCACAATGGGCTGGTCCAACAAGGGCTGAGCATGGATGGTGTCAGCCACATCACCCTCAACCAGGGGGGGTGGGGGGGCTATGGGTGCCCTTGACTGGTCCTCCACACATGGGGGGACAGGGTCACCCTGCAAGTAACGACCACGTCCCCTACCGGATCCACCACGGCCACCACTTGTGGCTCGTCTACCTTTGCCACCCTTACGGATTCCTCGCCTCCCAACCATGGCACTGATGTTAATGTGCGTATGGGAGTGGCTGTAAACTATTGTCCTAGGCAATTGGGGGTCAAAGGGGTTGGGTACCAGATGGTAATCGTACCCTAGTGCTCTAGCAAGGCTGAATGTGACCCCTGGGGAAAGATGACGGGTCACACAACACACAGGAAGCCCAAAAAAGGGAGATAACGTGCACGCAACCCCTCCTAGACCACGTGTGCGGAAAAATAAACCTGCACTACGCTGTGGCACACAGTAACACAAGAATGAACGTATGCGTGTCACACGCAGCCTAGAATGACCTCTGAGGGGGTAGGCTACACACGGGGCAAGCACAGATGTTAGATACGTGCGTGACTCACCGTCTGCCAGGAAAAAGAGCGTGAAAAAGAAGCGCGTGTGCGCGTTGGCAACACCCCCGCCAAAAGAAGAATTGTACGCTGTCTGAGGAGACAGGACAACAGTAGAAGGGAATGCTGTTTGAGGGAACAGGCCCAGGAAAACCAGAAAAAGAGAAAAAAGAGAGAAAGCTGTCAGAGGTAACAGGGAGTACGAACTTGAAACGCCGTGAAGTAAATCGCGTGTGAAACGACAAGAAGTACAGATTTCACCCACTCGCTCTCCACGAAAAGCACGTACAAGGAAATGGTGTTCTACACGTACCGTTTATGCAGGCCCACACATCCAGCGTCACTTCCGCGTGTACGCGCTAGGGCCATTTCCACCAATTACACGCTTTGTCAATTCCGCGTGTACGCGCTAAGGCCATTTCCACCAATTACACGCTTTGACACTCGGACGTGTCTTTCATTTTTTTAACACGCAACATTTCAAACGTGTGCCATATTCAACGTGCACGTGACTTCATAGACGCGCATACGCTGGTGGCCTTTGGGCCAATGAATGTACAGACGTGTGCTGATGCGCTTACGCGCTAAGGGCCTTTCCTCGAATTACACGCAGACGTGCTGGATTTTCACGTGCAAAATCACTCTGTATCAAGCTGGCCACGCGTTCACACACGGAAGACCACGCTCCTGCCCAGAAGGCCGAATTACTGCCCCCCAGAGCCCTGAGCACACTCCCACCTGCCATCTGCTGCTGCCTGACTGCCTGCTGCCCACGTGCCCTGACATTTGCTGCCTGCACATCAGCCAGGGATGCTGTTGCTGTGACCACCCCTGCTGGAACCGAAGACTCCCAACTGCTTTTCCATCGCCCCACAGCCCAGCCCCAGGACCCAGTTGCCCACCCACTCCTGCCTCTGGGGTTGCCATGTCGGGCACTGCAACATCTGGCACCAGTGGCAACCCCCGGCCAAGGAGGCAGAGGGGCACCGGCTTCACTGCCACCGAAGTTGGTGTCCTGGTGGAGCATGTCCTGGGGCAGTATGATGCCCTCTTTGGAAGGTTGCGCGCCGACAAGGAAGGACGGACTCGGATCTGGATGGACATCGTGACTGCCATCAACGCGAAGGAGGTGGCAGTCCACGACTACGAACGTGTCAGGAAGCGCTGGGAGGACTTCAGGTCCAGGACCCTCAACAAGGCCCGATGCCTCCTGAAGGCAGCGGATGCTAAGGGGCGCCGGGGCCACTTGTCGGAAGATCAGATGAGGGTCCTGGAACGCATATCCCCAGCGCTCCACGTCCAGGTCCTTGAGAGGCAGACCCGTCTGGAGTCGAGCGGTAAGTGTACATGCATACTGATTGTAAGCTGTGCGTGTGGTGGTGTGCCAGGAGTGTGCAGGTTGAACATGTATTTTTATGTGGGCAAGTGGGGGGGGTGTACAGGGCCGTGAGGGTGACACATGCGAGGGGTCTCATGTGTGACACATGGATGGTGCTTGTGTATCTGGGCTTGCATGGCACAGGATGTGGAGGAATGATTGTCAGGTGTGACATGGATGTCGATCGGAACACTGCGACAGTTGGCGGAGGTGTACACATGCATGCAAGTTTGGTGGTGTGTGTGCATGTGTAGTGTACTCCCTATGTTGCATGTGATGTGTGGATGACCTTTGGCTGCTCATGCTGTTGTATGTGAATGGATGGTGCTGGCTGTTGCAATATGGCTGTGGTATGGCTCATGTGTGCAAGTTGAAATGACATGTGTGTTGGGGATTGTGATGCCATGTCTGAGGTTTACCAATGCCACTCATGTATAACTGTCATGTGTGTATGAGTCCATTGTACAGTCCCCTGATGCCTGTGTTTTCTTTCTCCCTGTCTGCAGCGTCAACTGATGAAGAGGGCGGAGAAGGTGCTGTGGAGCACAGCAGCAGGGGTCGCACCACCAGCCTGAGACACAAGGCCCGGATCCCCTCCCAGGTTCTGATCTCGTCGGGGAGTGAGGAGTCCGGTGCCGTGTCCCAGGCCGCAGCTGCCGAGGGGAGGTCCAAGAGGCGGAGGTTGGAGTTGGACTCCTCGGCAGCAGAAGGGGCAGCTGGGACCCCACAGGGCCCAATGGAGGAAGATGGCACGGAGTCATCCAGGTTGGTGGGGGGTTTGGAGGAGGAGGAGGCCGTGCAAGCGACAGAGGCGGGGTCTGGAGGTGGGGATTCCACTGGTGCTAGTGGTGCAGTGCAGGATCAGGGACAGGAGGCAGCACAGGCCGCTGCGGAGGTGCCTGTGTGCTATCCTGTCCCTGCTTCTGTCACTGCATCATCTTGCACCAGCGGGAATGCCTACCTCCAGACCCGTTCTCAGGGAGGGGATTGGCTTACAACACCTGGCCTTCCTCTCCCTGCGGATGTGGCTATCCTGCACCAGGTTGAGCTTGTCCAGGGTGGGGTGGCGTTGCGTCAACGGGCCATGCGAGCTGACATGCAGTCTTTTCATGATGAGTCTGCACATCTTCTCGCATGGCTCGTTGACTGCGTTGACCCACTGGGACAGCTCACCAGGGCTGGATTCCTACGTTTCCTGGACCTTGTTCCGACCCCCTCCTCCACAGAACCCCCTATGCCCCAGTCATCCTCCATGCCATCTTCCCACCCATGTGTCACCTGGGTGCCCTGTGGAGCTGCCTCCGACCGTGCGGCCAGGCTGGTGGACAACAGATCCCTGCCACAGTCGGGAGTCGGACGTCCAGCAGGGGTGGCCACATCAACGACTGCACCCAGCTGGAGGAGGATGTGCAAGCACCATCGGACAGGGCACATGGACAGCAGCAGCTGCAGCAGCAGGAGGCTGTAGGTGGGAGCCACGATAGCTCGGGGCCTTCAACATCGGAGGAGCAGGCATCGGCCAGAGGGCAGGAGGACCCTGGATGGGAAGTGTCTTCCATGTGGCAGCGGTTGGGCCACGCCATAGATGCGGAGCGGCGGCGGGCGGAAGAGGCGCGGCTCACGATGGTCAGGGCGGAGAACTCCATGCGGAGGGCCCTGAGGCGGGCCGAGTGCCTCGAGGCAATCCGCAGGGAGTTGGAGGTGAACATATCAGCGTCCCTGCGGACCCTCGGGGCCATGGAACAGGACCGCCTCCGGGACATAGACGAGGAGTTCGATGATGCCCTGGCCCGGAACACCACTGAGTGAGCCGCTGGACTGGCCCGCCGCCATTGTATATAGTTATTTAGTGATAGGTTTCCTTTATAGTTTATTTTTATTTGGAGTCGACGGACACTGCTCCACCTTTTGTATATAGTTCCATTTTTGTAGGTTTCATTTCTTCTGTTGGGATGATGGACCCTGAATACTTTGTACATAGTTGGACTTTGCATTTGGATATTTTTTTTACTATGAATATTTTTTTCCATGGAGCAATGGTTTTCTATTTCTTTTTTCCCTTCATTTCCTTTTTATGGACTTGAACTTTGGAAGACATTTTTTTGGATTATCATTTATTGATTTTAATTTGAAAAGGGACAGTTAGCTTAATTTTTTTTTTTTACTTGTGTATTTTGTTTAATTTTTATTTTTTCATTCTTCAATATGTGGTTTCATCTCATTGTTTTCATGCATGTCATGATATGGGTTTTCAGGTTCACTTGCAACCATTGTGTGTGTGTGAGACACATGTGTTCATTTACATTGTTTCCATTGGAGTAGTATCATGGGCGCATGTAATACTTGGTTGTGTCTTTGGGCGGTGGTGGCTGGCCATGAGGCCCATGCTTGAGGATTGTCAGGGCCTGTGGGCAGGGGGACATGAGTGGGGGCCTGGTGGAGGCTGCCCCTGCACTGCTGGGGGGTGGGGGTGGTGGTAGACATGGGTAGGAGCCTGGTGGAGGGTGCCCCACAGTGCTGGGGGGTGGGGTGGGTGGGAGACATGAGTGGGGGCCTGGTGGAGGCTGCCCCTGCACTGCTGGGGGGTGGGGCTGGTGGGAGACATGAGTGGGGCCTGGTGGAGGTTGCCCCTGCACTGCTGGGGGTGGGGGTGATAGGGGACATGAGTGGGGGCCTGGTGGAGGGTGCCCCTCAGTGCTGGGGGGGTGGGGGGTGGGAGACATGAGTGGGGGCCTGGTGGAGGCTGCCCCTGCACTGCTGGGGGTGGGGGTGATAGGGGACATGATTGGGGGCCTGGTGGAGGCTGCCCCTGCACTGCTGGGGGTGGGGGTGGGTGGGAGACATGTGTGGGAGCCTGGTGGAGGGTGTCCCACAGTGCTGGGGGGTGGGGTGGGTGGGAGACATGAGTGGGGGCCTGGTGGAGGCTGCCCCTGCACTGCTGGGGGTGGGGGTGATAGGGGACATGAGTGGGGGCCTGGTGGAGGGTGCCCCACAGTGCTGGGGGGTGGGGTGGGTGGGAGACATGAGTGGGGGCCTGGTGGAGGCTGCCCCTGCACTGCTGGGGGTGGGGGTGATAGGGGACATGAGTGGCCGCCTGGTGGAGGGTGCCCCACACTGCTGGAGGGGGGTGGGGGGTGGGAGACATGAGTGGGGGCCTGGTGGAGGCTGCCCCTGCACTGCTGGGTGTGGGGGTGATAGGGGACATGGGTGGGGACCTGGTGGAGGCTGCCCCTGCACTTCTGGGGGTGGGGGTGGGTGGGAGACATGAGTGTGGGCCTGGTGGAGGCTGCCCCTGCACTGCTGGGGGTGGGGGTGATAGGGGACATGAGTGGGGGCCTGGTGGAGGGTGCCCCACACTGCTGGGGGGGTGGGGGGTGGGAGACATGAGTGGGGGCCTGGTGGAGGCTGCCCCTGCACTGCTGGGGGTGGGGGTGATAGGGGACATGGGTGGGAGCCTGGTGGAGGGTGCCCCACAGTGCTGGGGGGTGGGGTGGGTGGGAGACATGAGTGTGGGCCTGGTGGAGTCTGCCCCTGCACTGCTGGGGGTGGGGGTGATAGGGGACATGAGTGGGGGCCTGGTGGAGGGTGCCCCACACTGCTGGGGGGGGTGGGGGGTGGGAGACATGAGTGGGGGCCTTGTGGAGGCTGCCCCTGCACTGCTGGGGTTGGGGGTGATAGGGGACATGAGTGGGGGCCTGGTGGAGGCTGCCCCTGCACTGCTGGGGGTGGGGGTGGGTGGGAGACATGAGTGGGAGCCTGGTGGAGGGTGCTCCACAGTGCTGGGGGGGTGGGGGTGGGAGACATGAGCAGGTGTGCAGGGTAGTCCCCTGTTTTGTGGGCTGCCTGCAGGGGCCGTGGAGGGTGTACAGGGAACACCTGTGAGGACCCACCCAGACTAATCGCGTGTGATAATTCCTGCGCACCCCTGTAATACACGTACCCAGCCAAATCGCGTGTGATGATTCCCGTGTACCCCTGTAATAGACGTACCCTGGCTAATTGCGTGTAAAACGTCACGCGTACCCCTGTAATACACGTACCCTGGCTAATCGCGTGTAAAACTTCATGCGTACCCCTGTAATACACGTACCCAGCCAAATCGCGTGTGATAATTCCCGCGCACCCCTGTAATACACGTACCCAGCCAAATCGCGTGTGATAATTCCCACGTACCCCTGATATAAACGTTACCCGCTTTGCGTTCCTTGTTTGGCAGCCCTGTAAACTGGTCCAGGGTTAGCGCAGGCCTTTGCGATGATTTAGCGATTTTGATGGCTTTTCCTTGCGCGAGGGCGTTCTTGGGGGCGTTACTGGCGCTGCTGCAGGGTCGCTGCAATACTCTGCGCCACGGCTGGTTTGGGAGCCTAAAATCCATGAATACGCTGTGCGCGGAAATCGGTTTTAGCGCACGCGCCTGGCGCAGACAATCGCACGCGGACACTCTGCGCCAGCCGCTTGCAACACTTTTCTGCGAAATTCTATGAATTACCCTGTATATTTCCAGTGATATTCTGTCCATAGCGATATGGAGAAAAACAACTCCTT
The DNA here is from genome assembly GCF_040938575.1 of Ambystoma mexicanum. NCBI lineage: Eukaryota > Metazoa > Chordata > Amphibia > Caudata > Ambystomatidae > Ambystoma > Ambystoma mexicanum. Next base: position 967,978,479 of record NC_090929.1, on the reverse strand, counting down.
TTTAGAGGAACTCTTTCTTTGGAAATAGAGGAGGGGTGCCTTTTTTACCTCCACATTTACCTCTACTTTATAGCAAATTTAAGACATACATTTCATACATTGTGCATCACACTGTGACTTAATAGTTAAAGTAAATTATATCATGATCCTGTAACTGCTATTTAAAATAATAACCCGTAGTTATTCCATAATATCAATTTCTTTACTCTAACTTCACAGCAGTAGTACCCATGTATTCTGATCAAGGTCATCTCTTCTCTTCCCCAATTGGACATGTTTCATTCACACCACTGTCTAGCCTTTCATAGCTAGAAGGAACTCTCCCTCATCTTCATTATCTGACCCTCAATTCCAAAACTGATTCTTTTAGCACAAATACTAAGAAACTACAGGCAATACTCTTAGTGGTGTTCCCAAATACCATGAAGTGGCCACCATTACAATGGCCATGCATGTGCATCTAGAACTGTATCACAAGAGTTATCCCTGTAAGCTTAAAATATCATATTCCCCATTAGTAGCAGTAACATGTTTGAGGACACTATTTCTAGACAAAAACTCTCACTCAGAAAATTATTGTAGCAGTCTATTCTGTCCATCTAAATTTAAGGGCATGACTGTCAATAAACCTGCAAACCATAGAGAACATCCTTTAGACACACCTGTGAACCACAGTTTACAAGATGGTTGTAACTTCATAATATAAAATCCACTGCCATTTAAAAAAAAAAAAAAATATATATATATATATATATATATATATATATATATATATATAATAGATACAGGACAAACATATGTGTTCAGTCTTTAACAAATCTGAAATTAGCCACGTAGCAATTGGGAATAGCAATTTCCCTGCCACATCCACAACTAGAACCAGAGCACCCACCAGCGAAATTGCCTGTTGTTTTTAAAATCCATTGTCACTTATCCCCACAGTGTTGCATCCATAACCAGAATTTGTAAACTTACCATCACCCCAGCCTAAAACAGTGTGGCAAAAATGACCACCACCAATGAACAGAATGGAACTTTGACAACACGAAAACCACCCTAAACAAATGGGGCAATCTTAAAATATGCTTCCTGTATCCTACCACAAAATGCACTTTCCTGAACTTAACCATCAACCTGCACTTGATTTACTTCATGATGTACATCTGGACACAAGGGGCAGAACTGTCCCCCCACCCACAAGGATGTTCTTAATATCACTAACCCTTTTACCCCAAGTAATGCTTCATTTTGTGGACCTTCTTGTTACTCACTGTCAATGCAACCATACATTAATATGTAGTCTCACTTACTAATGTTAAATTCACTCACAAAAACACGCCTTGCATCGATAATCTGATCAATGACTTTTTCCATGACCTATACAAACCCTTTTAGGGTATTTTGTGAGGTTTCCTCGCTTGCCGCAAAACACAAAGCTAGACTAAGACTGGGATAATTTGCTGAAAACAAAAGGAGGACTTATTTCAGGTTCTGACACAGTCCTGAACATGTAACATTATCATGGAAATATACTTGCAATGAACAACCATGCACGTTGCTTTTAAAAACCATGCCCTTTGGCATTTTTCTATGTTTTCTCAAAATATGGACAATACACAAATGCAGTTTATCAAGTGTCCTTAGAAATATAGAGAGAAGGAACATTTAGCAGAACACCAACCCAATTCATATTTCAAACATTGTCATCTGCATTCCACATAGCTCAATAAAAGCAAAAGTATTTTGAAATTTTATTTCTTTCTTTACAAAGCCACCCACAAAACGTTTGGCAGGCAAGCACGAGATTATCTGTGGAACTTTGACCAACTATCAATGATTTCAGCATCTTGCAACTGTCTATCCATATTCAAAACTCGCCACACCATATTCTATTGTACACAAACACGATACAATGTTTTCACTTTGTTACTTGTATGTGCACCAAGATGCCTGAAGTACCTGCGCTTGCAGAGCCAGCAAAGGACAGACTCTGTGCCCTCGGTCACAACTCTGCATTAAATTTCCCTTTTTTCTCCCTCCTTTTCTTTTCTGCAGATAAACTCTCAGCCACAATCAGCCCTGGTCTGTCTGCCTCAGAGTGTGAGGCTCTGTTCCATTGTTCCCACTCCTGGCCGAAAACCAAATTGAATGTCCGAGAGGATCGACTGTTCTCCAATCCAGGTTTCAATTCGGGCCAGCAAAATTCTCCCAAAATGTTTAAATTGGGAGTCCAACAAAGATATTGGCCTATACGCGCCGGGGCTGGACATATCCCCCTTTTTAAAAATCGGTAACATTATCGCCTTTTTCCAGGAAGGTGGATACTTCCCTGATTGTAGTCAGGCATTGAACACCACCGTTAAAAGTGGTGCCCACATGTCTACCGGATCTTGGAACAGATCAGATGGGATCATATCCGGGCCCGGGGCTTGGTTGTGTGCTTGGAGCTTAATAGCCTTTTCGGTTTCCTCCACCTCAAATTTCAGGCGAGACCCTGCAAGATCTGCATGGGCCTGTGAGCTCTCTGACCCAAACAAATTCCCAAAATAGGTTAGCCATGCCCCTTCTTCCACATGGGTACCACTACCCACGTCAGACCAACACCCCTCCGGCCCACTTTTTACAAAAGCCCAAAATGCCTTCTGGTCCCTTCTCGTGGCAGCATTCAGAAACCCTTCCCAGGTCACCCTTTCAATTTCAATTGTCCTTCTCTTTAGCTCAAGTTGGTAAACTTTTCTAACTTGGGCTATCGCAGGTCTTCTACTAGTAGGATTCTTGAGTGTTAACAGTAGGGTTTTCTTCACCCTTTTACAGGCCTCCTCGAACCACCCCCTTGTTGTTGAGCTCCCCTTGGCCCTTATTACTATAGTAAATTTAGCTGTAAGGGCGGCCGACAATTCAACACATTTCTCAACAACTACCCTTGCAGGTAGGTGATCACCCAAAATATCCCTCACAAGGGGCTCATTCTCACTAATTGATTTGTAATGTAGCTCCTCCTCTAAGATGGTCCCCCATGTGATTATTCTTGAGCCAATGGGCACGCCCAACAATGGACTGGGAGCTCTATCCTTCGAAACCCCTTTCCCCAGCAGACCCTTGAGTGTCAAACAGATGGTATAATGGTCACTATGTATGTCTGCCAACACTTCAAAACCTATGGTACATTCCCATAAGTTTGCTGAAATGCAGAAGTAATCTATTGTTGAAGAGCCTTGATGATTGTTAAATGTCAGCTCACCTGGAATATCCGGGGCTAGGCGGCATTAACTATATGAAAGCCCCATTCCAACAGCCCATAGCATAACTGTAGACCCTTTGGGCACACTCTCTCGTCCCTCATACATGTAGGCGGGATGTTCTCTACCCTGTCTTCTAGGGGGTCTAAAATATCTGTATCTACCCCCTGACCCATTTTTATGTTGAAATAAGCCCCCCCCCAAATGTAGTATATGGTTTTATTCCTACCCCTGGACAATAGATCCTCTATAAACCTCTTAACCTTGGTTAGTCTGTCTAATTCCGAGATGTGGGAGCTGTTATAAAAGTTAATGATGCATTGCATCCCCCTTTGCAGTTGATAGTTGACACCACCTGCAAAAAGTCCAACCCTGTAGGAACCACCTCTATCCTACACTCAAGTGCAGCCTTAATCAAGATACACAGGCCGCCATAATGTCTGCCTCTCGGTTTTTTCTTTGCCGGAATACCGTAAGAGACAAAACCGTCGAGGTGTGGGGGTTCTAAAGCCCATGTTTCTTGGAGTAGGACTACTGAGTTAGCTTGCAGGAGAATTTTTGTTATCATAGCATTTTTGTTTTTTTTTGCCTGTTTCCCTACGCCTCCATCCCCCGCTTTTCTCTTCCCCATGTGGAAAAAGTGGGGTTGGGTTCAAAAGCCCAAATTCCTACTTGGCCACAATAGATAGAAACAGTGATCAAGACCGCCAGTTATAGCCAAAAAACGAGCACTAAGCCCCAGTATGAAAAAAAAAACTGCTAACTAAATACAAAGCTATATTCCAAAAACCTTTGAAGGGGGAGAGGGGGAGAGAAATATCTTGCAGCCCCCTCGATGCCCCCGCCCTTCTGCTAGCTCTATAGAAGATAAAAGAATAAAACTAATAAACAGGTAAAGGAGCCACGTAGTAAAACGGTAAAACAATTGCACACAATTACTCGAAATTACACAAGGTTCAAAATACCATATTAATATATGTTTTTGTATGTTAAAGTCCACTGATAATATATATGTAACATACAAGAGACCAAGCCCATACGTTCCTTATATCACTTTTATCACTGGTTACTACTCTCTTCAACGCACCTAGGAACGCGCCTACGAAAGGTCCCAAAAAGTCTGAAAAGTCCAAAAATCCAGAGGAGGGGCAATCCAACACCCCATCCAACACCCAAGGCCCGGGAAAACCGCTGAAACCAGAGGGCTGGGAACGCCCGACAGCTTGGGGAGCTGCCAAAGTCGGACTCTCCCCCCCCACCCTCCGGTCCTTATAAACAGTCAGGCTTTTCAGAATGAACAAATAGCGGGCGTACCTTGGGCAACACAGTTTGTCGCTCGCCTTCTGCAGACTGTTCCAGATACAGCTCCAGATGCGCCGGGGCTCTGGGGCTCCAGAGGCTCTAAATACGAGCACGAGCAAATGGGCAGTAAGCCAGAGGACCACTACACGGCCTCCGCGCACCGGAGCCAAAGGACGACAAGGACTCTGCTGGACTCAGTGCGCTCTGCGCTTCCGGGGTATTTTATGTAAAAGGTGCCGCCTCCAGCCTCCAGCACAATATTAAGGTCTTGTTAGGATGCAGCACAACGCAGAGCTCCCAGGACAACAAGGACTCTGCTGGACTCCGCGCGCTCCACGCTTCCGGGGTGTTTTATGTAAAAGGTACCACCTCCAGCCTCCAGCACAATATTAACCCCTTGTTAGGATGCAGCACAACGCAGAGCTCCAAGGACGACAAATACTCTGCTGGACTCTGCGCGCTCCGCGCATCTGGGGTATTTTATGTAAAAGGTACCGTCTCCAGCACAATATTAACCCCTTGTTTGGATGCAGCACAAAGCAGAGCTCCCAGTACAACAAGGACTCTGCTGGGTATTCATATTTAGAGAGTTTGATATCTGAACGGTTATCCCCCTAACACTCTTCTCCCATTAGACATGTTAGGCATTACCCAGTTAGTTGATAAATCGATCCCTCAAGACAGTCAGAGACTTTCCCTTCTATGCTCCCATGTCACCGAACTCCAGATCAACATCTGGATGTGAATATGATAACAGTAGCAACCCAAATAGCAATAGTTCAACAGTCCAAAATAAAGGAATGTCCAATAAAGGTTCTATAAAAATGAATAAACTTTAATTAAACACACCAATATGCAGTAATAACTGAAAAATAAAAAACATCAGCAAAGAGCTCACCCCGTGGAAAGAACACAGAACATATGGAATGTAGATGTAGGAAGCACTCTGTGTAATATAGCAAGGTGTAAAAGGCAAGAAATTGTAACAATGTCACTTAAAAAGATATGTCTGTAGAAACATTTGCAAGCGCATGGCTTATCAGTCTCCAGGATCTGGAAAGTTGACAATGGGGGCTGGACCTCATAAAACTAACTAAATCAGCCCTTGGGCAGTTAAACAATGTCAAAACAGGTTGTCAGAATGCTGTATTCCTGGGCCAATGCAGGTTCAGAAAGGGAGAGTCGTGCTGGTCCAAGTGGGGAGTTGGCGTCAAGTCCGTTCAAAGCACAGCTGAGCAATGCAGTTCCATGAATGCACCAGAATTGGTCTAAAGGGCAAGCCAGTTAGAGTCAATGGTTTCTGCTTGGACAATTCCATGAGTGGCACATTGCTTCCACCATTTCCAGTTGTGGTCCTGAGTGGTTTGATGCTATGACCTTATTGGTTTGATGGGTCGATTCTAGTGTTGCCAGTTAAAAGATGTCTGCAGTGGCCAGCTGGTGTGTGAGACAAACAGGCAACATTCACTGCTGATACAATGTCACATCAAGACAGTTCAACAAATGCAAAATAGCGCTTCAAAGAAGTTTGAAAAGAGTGCCAAAAGCAGCCTTTTGAGTCCTGATGGTTCAAAGGCATTCAGACACAGTCAAATCTGAAGCAGAGAAGGTTTGAAGTTGCAAAACACAGAAATTCAGCAGCTTGAATTCTTTTGGTGATACAAGACCCAATCCAACGGCTCATTGATGAAATTAGTTCTTTTCCTATTCACTCCGTACAGTGAGGAGCCCAGGTACCCAAGCAGCTGGCAGATATGGCAGGTTTTGGTCCAACAGCAAATCACCCCCAATGTTTCATGGGATGTGTAGAAAGTAGAACTTACCTTTGCCTTGAAACACCTGCCTTTAACTCTGGCAGAGAACATTGGAAAGGAGTGCTCTCCGAACAGTGTTCAAACATATTATTCTGTCCTCTAAAGTCCAAGTTGAATCAAAGGAGGAGTGGGAGACTCCTTCCTCATATTGTAGAAAGCTGATGGTGGATTGGTTAAAGCAAATCTGCTTTAAGAGGCCCAATCCATGTTACGGTAATTAGTGACATTTGCCTCTTGCATTGTATCCAAGTGCTTTCCTTTGCAGGATGTGTATGAGACAGGAAGGAAAGAGAAACCCACAGAGAAACACCTGTGGTGTGGCTGGCCCTTTTGATGCTGGTGTGTTTCCCATGAGCCCTCCTGCTGGGATTACCTTGGGCTGGAGAGGTATTATCCAACCTCCTAATGGATCAGAAGAGACACTGCTGTCCTGCCTATTGTTCTGCTGGCTGAGCATAGACTAAAACCCTTGTATGTCTTATTATTAAAGGTTACACTGCAAACAGATGGATAGTTCTGCACATTTAGTTTTGGATGAGAGGAAGATATTTAAATGCAACCTCTCTCGTAAGTGACATTGCTGTCTCAGCAGCTGTCAAAGAGGGCACCAGTGATATTTGAACCGGCTCTGTGCCACTGAACAGTAATATGTGCAGATCAAGAGACTGATGCAACAGTCAACAGGTGTACACTATACTTTTGGCATGGTGCTTTCTGAAAGGTGGATCTGATTTGCAGATCCGCAGATGATTCGCAGATCCACCTTTCAGAAAGAAGTAATGGTGCAAGTAATTTCTGAGATGAATTACTTACACCATTTTAGTATTAATACGAATCAGAAAATCCAGGGCTTCTACACCCTTGCCAGATGCCGATCCTTCACAGACTGCCATTTTTTCAAAGCTGGGCACCATCTGCTCCAGAACTGACAATATATTCTGTGGTGTACTTTATGATTGGACTTTTTGCTGACTTTGTTTAATATATGCACGGAGCTGCTCTATTCTCAAAGCTCTCAACATCTGCTACCTTACATGAACAATGTATCCTCTGATTAAGTTTATAGTGAATCAGTGATAAACGACAGCTAGTTCACTGTCCAATTTGTGTCCAACATTGCATTACTATTAACTCTCCAATTGAGGATTGTGTTCTCAAATTGGCTCTGGATCACCCACAAATCACAGCTGTGCCACCACCAAATGGTGGGTCTGCCCTGTGCTATGGGTATGGGCGATTTGGGGAGATTGCTGATTTTGTGATTGTTGGCTCCAGCCCAACAACAGTTGGTCAGCTGAGGTTTTGGATTGAGGTCGGCATAACAGTCTGGGGTGTACTTGCAATAGTGAAATCTGACCAACCCCTCCCATTCAACCTGCACCCTGTGCTATCAGATTTGTGAAAGTTGTTATATGTGTGGGGTTGGCTCCAGCCACATAACAGTTGGTCAGCTGAACCTTTGGCCAGAGGTTGGCATATCAGTCTGGGGTGTACTGGGAATAGTGAAATCTGACCAACCCCACCCATTCACCCTGCACAAGGCGGGGTCCGACCCTATGCTATCAGTATAAGCGGTTTCGGGAGATTGACGATTTTGCGACTTATTTAAAAATAGGAAGTTAGGACACAAGGTCGGGATACCAGTCTGGGGTGTACTGGTGATGGTGAAATTTGACCTACCCCACCCATGCATCCTGCATGTGGTGGAGCGGGACACTGACCTGTGCCATCAGTATAGGCGATTTTGGGAGATTTAGGATTTTTGCGATGCCGTGGGGTGCCACTAGTTGCTATATAGGCAAGAAAAGTAAATTGTGAGGATAGCTGGGTACCAATTTGGGCACCACTTTCCGGAGGGTACCCATGAGATGGTATCATCTGCATACTTGACCAAAGTAAAGGGGGTGCTAGGAAGCCACCACCAGCTTAAACCACAGGCAAGGGGCACAGTTGGACTACCATCCATCAAAGCCAAACTAGACAATCTTGCTGATTTACAGATGTTCACAATCTCTATTGAAACTCAGTGTTTGCTTGCAAATCCCACTGCATGCAAATGACTTGCTTTCCCCTCAATGCCCCTGCCCAAAATGTTTGAGGCTTTTTATTGTGTCACAAAATATCACTAAAGACACAAAATGCTGTGTTTGTTTAAAGACAACCAAAGCCTATTTAAACATTTGCATCTCACTGCAGAGGGATCCTTGTGACACACAACAAACCCTTAGCAGCCCTAGAACATTGTGAACACTTGTATTTGTGCTTGTTCTTGGTGTCCTGTCAATGGATAATGGTGTGTAAAGTATCTCCAGACTCAGTGGAATCCCCCTGAAGGCTGGATGGTCCATCACACAATCTTCTATCTATCTATCTATCTATCTATCTATCTATCTATCTATCTATCTATCTATCTATCTATCTATCTATCTATCTATCTATCTATCTATCTATCTATCTCACACTTATGAAACACATAACTCACACCAAAGGTATCATGGCACTTAGAAGATCCAAAACCAAGAGAGCTGATAGGTATATCCTATTTAAGAATAGCGAAAAGTCTTTAACTTGGCTTTAAAGATGTAAAATCAGAAAGGGCGCAAAGAGAGTCAGGGAGGGAATTCCAGAGTTTAGGCCCTGACACAGAAAAAGCGCAATCTCTGATACTCTCTAGACGGTAGTGAGGAACAATCAAAAGCAGAGAATGCGGTGATCGAATCAGCGAGAAGGAATGTACGGTCTGATTTTCTCCTGAACAGAGCGGCAGCCACTGTGGTAGTAGGCTCAATGGAGCAGACAAAGCACACTGAATTGGACACGTGCTTGAACGGGAAGTCAATGCAGTTTACGACAAGCATGGGTGATATGCTGGCCAGAGGGAATTCCAGAGGCCAACCTAACACCCGCATTTTGCAAAACCTGCAGACGGTTCAGCTTAGAAGAGGGTTGGCCCAGCAGCACAGCATTGCAGTAATTGAGGGTGCCATTGATAGTGACATAAATAACAGGGCCATGGAACCTGGGAGGAATATGTTTGATCACCTTTTGAGCAGTATAAGTTTGAAAAAAATCTGAGCATCAGGGGCAAGTGATGCCATTATCTTAACACCCAGGTTCTTGACCAATTGCACCAGAGTAGGCAAAAGACCTATGGAAGATGGCCAGAATTAAGAAGTCCACAACAAAGCAGACAATGGGGGGCCCACAATCAGCACCTCTGTTTTATCTGCATTAAGCGTACGTCAGTTAGAAGGAAATATACCAAAATGTTGCCTCCAGAATTACGACTGCTGAAAATGTATGTGGTGTGAAGGCAGTTGGAAAAAAATAAAATAAAATAAAAAGTTGGCATTTTCGGCGGTCGGATTTCTGGGGGTCAAAGTAATCACATAGATCGAGTTAGAATTCATCCATTTGCCCACAGCTTCAAAACAGGCTCTGGGATGTTTTGCTGAGTCCAGTTGGGTATAATCTGCATAGGAATACAAGTGGAAACCATGTGAATGAATAAGGTTAGTTAATAGCTGAACATAGATATTGAAAAGCAGCTAGGAAAGTGCCGACCCCTCGGGTAACCCACCTATAATAGCGGTCCGAGCTAATTTAAAAGGGCAAAGAGAACCAGTCCAATGCAGTGCATGCAATACCCGTGCAATACCCGCTTCCCATATCCCGACCAGGAGGGTGGCATGGTCGATGGTGTCAAATGCAGCGCACAGGTCAAAACAAAACAAATCTTCATGCTAGAACCAATAAGCTATAACAACTAAGTTTTCTACTTTGGACAAGGTGAATTTGCCTATGTCTTGTGATGCACAGTGCACATGCACACCTTTGATTCACAAGCCATGTACTATTACATGATTTCTTTTTAATCCAATTGCATATTTTACTAGTTTGTTTATTTGTATTGTATAATGTGTTCTAAACATAGGGCCTCATCACGAGTTGGGTGGTATCCTGGTGGTAATACCGCCAGGATACCTGCTGGGCTATTAGCGTTACAACCAAACCCCCAGCGCTATTAACGCCGGATCAGGGGTTTGGCGGAACAGTAATTCCACATTGGGCCCATTCGGGAATTCCCCATTCCCTATTGGCCCAATGGGGAATATTCAGCGCTAATACCGTCCGCGGTATTAACACACGTAATAGCACCTAAAATTCACAAATTTGTGGCAGATTACCCCCAGCTCTTAGCTGGGGGTATATCCTGCCAAACCCTTGATAGCATTACTGCCACATTTAAGGCATACGGCCAAACTCGTTATGAGGCAGATAATGTTTTACTTTCTTTCTTGAAAAATTACAAACACCTAATGGCGCCAAACGCAGGCACCACTAAATTAACCTATTAAAAGCCCATGTGTAATTTGTTAGAGACCATTTATGTTGCTATAATACATATATGTTGAAAACAGTGAAACGCTGCATTGTGAAATACATTTCAGAACTATGAGATGTTCCTTGACATGTCTCTGAGAAATCTAAAGTTGTATTAATATTTCTTCAAAAATGTTTTCATAACAGGATAAAGAAATGCAGAGTTATTCCACCTTGAAATCTAAGGGGACCAGTGCCACCATTTTAGGCCTCAAGCCATCAACACGTTATGTCTTCCAAGTCCGTGCACGTACTTCAGCTGGCTGTGGAAGGTTCAGTCAGACTGTGGAAGTTGAGACTGGCAGAGCAAGTAAGTATAAAGCAGTGAACCATAACTTTCAAATTATGGTCCCGGTTACATTGGGAATTTAAATGACAGCTTGAACACTAAACCACAATGGTCAGTTAGCACATACTTACTTTCAACAAGTGCCTTATGTGCTTGCTTGCCAGACACACAGACATATTGCCAGTAATGGCTGGTATTTACATGTAGACAACCGACCTTTGCAGCTACAAACAGGCTACCTAATAAGGAACTTGAGTTGGGGTATTGGTAGAGTACCGTTAAAGGTTTTTAGGGGAAGTCTTAAATTGTACTCATTGGGCCTCATTAGGACCCTGGCGGAAAGGGCTTTACGCCGGCGTAAAGCATGGCGTACCTTTCCGCCTGACTACGAGTTCCCGTAGCGCCATGGTGATTTTTACGCCTGCTTTTTGCAGGTGGAAAAATCCATGGCGCTACGGGACTTGTTGTTAATTACGCCACCGTAATTTACGGTGGCGTAATTAACGCCTTCCCCACTCCCATTATGCCCTATGGGGCAAGAATGGGAATGGGGAAGGGCAAAATGGGGATTGGGGACTTACCGCCCCGCCAAGGTCGGGATGGGGCGGTAAGTCCGCCAACCACCATGGCGGAATTGGCAGCTTAGCGCCATGGACCATGGTGCAAATTGCACCATGGTTCTCCGCCAGGGTCGTAATGAGGGCCATTGTCATAATGTACAGAATGTAAGCATTAACCAGGCAGCTCACCATTTGGATTTCTTTGGGTCAAAGCAGAAATGGCATAATTGTTTCCAGAAATATAGGTGTAATGAAGGGGAAAAGAGAGTTGATGCTTTTATCTTTGACACATGATGCATCGTACACCAAACAACTTCATCGACAGGTAATGAGTGTCAATAAGAAAATCACTTACAAGAATTGAAAACATATTGGAAAACACGTTTTGACTCTTCTTTCTCAGTTCATGCAGAAGCATCATCAAAATACCCTCTATTACTGTAGTGACATATTTAGCATATGTTCTTGGAGAAACATGGAAGACACAGTCCTGGCCCACACATGGTGAAACTATTTGTACCCTCTCAATGTACAAGGCAAGAGAAATGACCACACAAAATACAAAAGTGCTCTCTTTTTATTTCAATAAGATCTCTGTAACCGTGTGTGGGGGGAAGGAGGGGGTAACGTTTCTTGGTTACAGGTCGGGGATGTGGTTTCTTGGGGATTTAAACGTGTTTAGCTTGTATTGGGGGTTGGGTGAAATGATAGGGGGTGAATGGGTCTCAGGTTATGTTAATCTAAAGAATTGAGCTGATCATTTTAGTGAGCACACAGTGTATAATTTACAGCAGTAAATTACAAACCGTGCTATTTTGGAAGCAATATTTATTTGATGATGCCTAAAAACACATCCCACATTTTGTAGGACAACATTGATTTACCAACTCCAATCCTCACCTGTTTGGGGAAACTGTTGAATGTTGGTGAGGGAGAAATTATGAATACATATGTGAACAACTGTATTTATTCCGACAATGCTATCACTGGATACCTTTCATCGTGGAGTTGCCTCGAGCTGGGGGACAGAGTGCAAAGTCTGCAACCCCTCCCCACAGCTTTGTTATGTAAGGCCATTCGACAAGGCTTTTGGGCAGCACCAAATCAACACCTTAAAGGTTTAAAAGTGCTGAATCCTTGTCGGTGGAGTATTTTCCGTCCACTTGTGGTAACCAGATCTTAGTCTGCTGGGAAGAAGAGCATGAGCAAGAGTGATGTGAGAGGAAATATGGGAAGGAGTTTGGAGTCACGCAGGGAAGGTTAGACAGGGCTAAATACTTTCATTACTATGGATGCATGTTGCTCCATTAAATATGGACTATTTTATTGATAAAGGTGACTGAGAAGAGTCTGTGCATAGATAATGTACACAGTAGGATTCCAAGTCAATATTGGAGTATTCTTAGATAGAGGTTAAGTAGTGTTGAGTGTGTGATAGTCTCAAGCCAAGCTCGGTCACACCTGAAAGATATGCAGGCTAAAAAGCTGCCCTGTCTATTTATGGACCTGAAGTCATATTCCCTGCCAAGCCACCTCAGAGGATGACCTAATCCAAGAGTAGGACGTGTGGGAGGTGAATGCTGTTGGTAACAAAAGGCAATGGGAAATGCACATATATGTCCAACCTCAAGGATTTTCATGTGGGCACAGAGGCTCAAATTTGCATGGAGTTCTGACTCATTTTTGCACCCACAGTAACAGAAAGAAGTTCTGGACTGAATACAAGAGGTGAACGACGAGGAGCACTTTACACATTTGTTCATGAGCAGGTGTGGGACTCAAGTATGGAATAGTCCCTCTTTGTTACGATGCACCATGTAAATAATCCCAATGCTTCGGCGTGGATATAATATGAGTAAGGAAATTATGATATCACAGAGCTGTAAACATTTTGAGTGGTATTTTGTTTCTTAGCAATTTGCAATGGGCTCTTGCTAAAACCTGTGCACCTGTGCCTGCTCAATAAATGTGTTTTTGCGTTGTTTTTCCTTTGACGTTTTGGGTGTAGGGAGGTAAAGGGAGATTATCCTTTTTCGGTGTAGCAAGGAAGTCATTGGGTTGGAACCAGTGATAGGATGCGCTAGTAAATCCACTTCACTTGATCCAAAAAAAGGATTTGCTAATTGACAAAATGCATATGAATGTGCACATTAAAGTTTGTTGAGATAATCATTGGGGTAAAGGGGTATTACTGCACATTTTGAAGCACATCACAATGCATGTTTGGAACAGGTGAAAGTGAATGTGCAGTTCATGGGAGGATCCTTTACAACACTTTAATGCATTATTTTTTTTAATTGTCCCACTTACATTTCTTTCCTTCAAAAATGAATAGAAACACTTCTTTTATTTAGACATTTTACAATGACAGGCCATGGAATGCACTCCAAGGACTCACATGGCTGCTTGCGGCCAATTTACATAATTTCAGAAGCACACAACTGAGACTAATCTATGCAAAGGAGTTGGCCAGCTCATCATTTGCACCATTGCAAAGGACCACAAATGTGCAGGTCACCTTTGTGATTCAAATGACTTGCGCCACCTCCAAAAATAGGGCTACTGAAAAAGTGTACCCTTTACACTATTTTTAGATGCCTGATATTTTAAGAATCACCTCTAATATGTTTCCGAAAGAGGTATATGTGTGTTTTTATCAATGTGCATGCTCTTTTTAGCTGCTGTAATATACTCATGACAAGTCAAGTGATTTTAATGTGTGTAGCTATGCTGTGCTTATTCTTAAAAGAACAATTATTTAATAAAGTGATTTTTAAAAACACTTTTTTGATCGAGGACTTGCTGGTTACTTAGAAAATATACATTTTTTTTACAAAATATACAATACATTTATCATCATTTGAACACAATTTACTATAAATCTAAATATTGCAAAGAGTATTATCTCAGAAATGCCTGAAACAATTAATGATGCCTTTTTATTCATTTCCTTTTTAAAGTATAGTGCCAAATATGCTATAAATTGGAGTGACTGGTGAATGATATCAGATAGGAAACATGTAACTATTTGATCAATGTCCTCCATGTTTCACAAATATATCACCTTTTTTTATCAGTCATGGTTCCAGTTGAATTTTCTTTTCAGATATATTATTGCAGGATAATTCATACCATGCACGTTTCAAATTGTGTGTTTCACGCAGATGACCATGCCTACTCCTGCCGCTCTTTCGATTTTATAATAACATATTTCACATTTATTTTGATGGGCTTACTGAAAGTCAATAGTCGAAGCAATTGTGTGTGAAAGGTGGACAATTTCATATTTAGAAGAATGATCACTTTGGGCCTGATTCATGGAAAAGTGTGCAGAAATCTCGCAAAGACCACGCACCGAGAACGACTCTGCGTAAGCATGCACACAGAAGTTTTCATGGGCACTATGTGTATTCATGGAATTGTTTGCGCAAAGTAACCGTATATGCATGTCGGGCCATAACGCCCCTGACAAGCCCCCGACGCAAAGAAAAAAGAGCCAGATACAGCTAGCTTTGTGTGCTCCTATGGCACAAACACATGCACCCTTGAAACAGTGCATGGGGTCCCTGCAACCAGGTCTGCACCTCATTGACACTGCATGGGGTCCCCATAACTATTTCTGGCACCCAACAACATGCGTACACATTTCTGTAACTTTGGTAAAACTTTTGAAAATCTGCATGCGAACCCCCGTAAACTGTTCACGCACCCCACTACGCTGTGTAAGAGCACCCCTAAGTTAGTTCCTAAACCTTTCTGCATGCACGCACCTCTACATGCGATCACACCACACAGAGGTGATTCCGATGCGCAAGTGTCTGTATGCCTGCTTTGGGCAGTGGCTAGATTCAGGCTTTTGCATGGGCCTTTCCCCGATGAGAGATTGATCCATGAGTATGCTTCCCCCGCGCATTTGTGGACATGCATTGGACTGCCTGCAGCCCGTCCATCATAACGCCCACATTTTCCCATGTTCTTCCCCATTTTGCATGCTCCACCCCTACACTGGCCTCTACGATGGCCACGCTCACGCTCTGCAAGGTTTCTCGTGCAGGATAATCGACTGTATGCAGAGACGGGTCAAGCCTGCACAGCGATGTCCCCCCAAAGTACGAAGAATTCCTGCGCAGTCGATTCCATTAATTGACAAACAGGATTTTGCGCACAGATTGGCGTGCATCCCCCAAAAGGTTCTCACAGCACGCCCCTCTTGAGTATGGCAGGACCGTGCAGAGGGAAATGATCAACCTTTTTTTCTATTTCTAGCATTCTTGGACTGAATATGGAAAATAAATATACTCTTGGGGTGTGGTGGGCATGAGTAAGCTGATGTTGAGCGATAGTGGGTTTAGAAAAAGCCATTGGAAAGAGGTGCATGGGGCTGGTTTGCATTCCAAAAAATGCAGCATGAACAATTCAGTGGTAAGGGAACTTTTGACTCTTGTGTTCCGTACATTTTCACATGATATTTTTGGGGGAAATGTGTCCAGCCTTATTCATTCCTAAAAAGAAATCTCCATTTTGACATTGGCCAGATTTCCATACATATTTTCACATATTTAGTACTAAACCAAACTCAGTATTACAAAACCTGCATGAACTATGTTATGTAACTGTGGTTGAGTTTCTTCTCTTACCCTAAAATGAATGGCCCTCTTAATGCAGGGAAGTGAGGCATGGCCTGCTTCGCAAGCTTGACCGTGGATGCTTGAGCCGCATCCTCTGAACATCCACTCGTCATGTTCCTGCTTGTATTTGAAGTTTCAACCATGTTCAAGTGTTCTCTGCCTGTAACACAGTGGTCTTCAAACTTCTTTGGCCTGGACCACCCTGAGCAAAATTTGGGCAGGCAGCCCCCCCCAAAAAATGCCAAATGGACAGTATGTATTGCACGCTGTCACTGCACCCTACTCCCAGTATAGTCCCTGGGCCCCCCCACCTGCTCCCTGTCACAGTTACTGGGCTCCCTCCCCACACCATCACACACCCTGGGCTCTCCCCACGCCATCACACACCCTGGGCTTTCTCCACCCTGCGCCCACCACTATCCCATAGTTCCCGCCCATCCTGCTCCCAGCACAGTACCTGGGCCCCCCATCCCATTCCCAACACAGTCCGAGGGCCAGTGGCAGCTGGTGAATTTTTTAAGTGGAGGGGCATAACTATTTCCCCCAGAAATGCCATTGCGACCGAGTGCAGTGAGGGAGCCCGAACCAATCAAGAGAGGGTTCGGGGGGGTTTCCCCCTGCAAATTGTTTTAAAAACAATGGCTTAAAATGTTGCATTGTAGAGCATACCTTAAAAAAAGAAGGTAAATAGCCAAACAGTTTGCAATTGGTGCTGGGGGGCCCAGGGTGCAGGCATGACATTTTTTACTGGACATCTATGATAGATTATCTGTGTATGCAAGGCACTGGGGTCCCAAGGGGGAAGCATGGTATTATATGATAGAAATCCAGTAAAAAAATACCATCCCTGTCCCCTGGGCTCCACAGCACCTCAGAAGGAGAGCCGATTTTGGCAGGTTGGTAGGGGGATTGTTCAACAAAGGCATTTAGGCATTTTTAAAATGCAATTGTTGTACAACCCTCCTACCTCTCTATCCACCACTTGCCAATATCAGTTCAACGGGCCAAAACAAACACACACACACACATTCATACAACAATTACTCTATCAGTCACACGAGCATCCATCACCATACACTCACTCATAACACAAGCATATACACATCCATACACATGTTTAAATAAAGAAGAAAAAGGAACATAAATGTACCTTCTGCATTGGCCTGGGTGTGGGTGCTTAAACGCTCTGCTCCAGGCTACTCTGTCCGTATGTGCGAGGAGGTGCAGGAACTCCCCCTCTCACATACAGACATGCAGTGCCCCAGCCAGCATTTCCAATGAGCTATGCAATGTGGGCAACGCAAAACGTCCCAGCCTTGCATGGCACAGTGAGCATGTGCGGCTGGGGAACTGAACTGAACTGTCAAAGGGAAATAGTGTTTCCCTTTGACAGTTCAGCCAGCACAGGAGCACTTCCTCAGCTGGAAAAAGCAACTGTGGGAGTGCTCATTGTTTCACTGGACTGGCTCCTTAGCTCCTCCATAATGGGTGAGGGGGCCACTGGGTGAGCGCCCCCTCACCATTATGGATGAGCCGCCAGGCTCGTGCTGGCCTAAAGGGCAATAGGGCAATGCCTGTACCAAAAATGAAAAATGCTAGCGTGGGCCAGTCAAAATGGGCCACCTTTTTGGCCAATGTGGGCTAATTTGATGAGTTACTTCACTATGCAGTTAGTAATTTTGACCATTGTTGCTGAATAATTATTCTTTAAATATCACAATTTACTTAATTTTTAGCACAAAGCACCCCAATGGGTGCTATTCAAACAGTCTGTGACTAAAGGAATTAAAATCCATTTAAAACTGGCAGCCACTTTTACTTTTTCATTGGTGCCTGAGACAGTTTCATGCTTGATCCCGACCATGTGAGCTGTCCCTGCCCATTTCTTCCAATCTATAAAAAAAATGTTTTTTTAACATTTTTATTTTTACATTTCATGCTGGGCCTTCACGTCCCACCAGGGATGCAGCCGCGGCTCCCTGTCGGGGCGCACCCCTCAGTTTGAATACCGCTGCTGTAACATTATAGTGACCAAGTGACTCATGCCCCTAGCACTGGCCATGCCATTGACCAAGGATAGCCTGTTGCCTGGGTTATGTTAGTTTGTATATAACTACTTTTTGAGGGTGTGCTTACACCTTTTTCTGCGCCATTCCATCCATTCCTCCTATTACAATGTTCTTATTTCCCAAAATAAAGATTCAAATTCAGTTTTTTTATCGATGTTTGTTTATGGTTTGGCCCTTTTGGATGACACGTGTTTCGGCATTAACACTCTGCCTTTATTCAAATCCAGGCTTTTCCTTGTTGCTATATATGGTGATGGACCACCATCACCAACGCTTGAAGGGAGAGACACAAACGTTTCAGGAGGGATTTGAGCCCATTAATTTAACAAAGGTACAACGAAGGAAACTTAGGAAATTACATTGGACTGCCGTAACAAGGAAAAGCCCGAATTTGAAAAAGGTAGAGTGTTAATGCTGTAACACATGTCATCCAAAAGGGCCAAACCATAAATAAACATCCTACAAAAAAAAACTTAATTGTAAACTTTATTTTGGGAAAAAGAACATCGTAATAGGAGGAATGGATGGATTGGTGCAGAAAAAGGTGTAAGCACACCCTCAATGGACTGGAGGAACTCTCTCTAAGTGTCCGTAGATGCATACACCTATGCAACACACACAAGGATATATACCAAAATTGAACGTAATTGGTGAAAAAATCTAGGTCACGAAGGTACAACCCAAAAATATCACCAAAAAGTTCCTCAAGATCAAAAATTATGTTAGTTTGTAGTTCCCAATAGGTGTGCTCTTTCCAACTTCTGCACCAGCCTTACTGGTGTCAACATAGCTCTCTGCATTCAACCGTGAATCAGTTGTTCATGTACAACTTAAGAACCATCGAACAATGAAGATGTGCCACGTATTGCAATACTCTTACATACACCCTTCAGCCAATGGTCACACAGTTGCTAATTAGATCCCAGGTTCCTTTTTATTGCTATTGAAAAGAAGCCTTGTACGCTGCCCTGCATAAAATCTCCTAAAATAGAATAGGTCTTTATAAAATAAACCTTACTTCCTGGGCTGTCATTGCTGCAGACCGTTTGAAAAAATAACTCAGCGGGCTGGTATGACAAGACCTGCTACTTATAAATCCATGCAGATCACTGCTAATTAGCCTTTACCCGTCCACATGTTCAACAATCTGTGACTGCTAATCAACACCAGACATTTTCCTAAAAAAGATGCCAGGCCTACTGGCCTGTAGCTGCCTCGTATTGACGTTGCTGCCTTCTCCTACATGGTGACTTATTTGCGGTACTTCACTGATCAAGTACTGAACTAGATTTGAGTTCTTTTTTTCAAGGACAAATTATTTATCTATCTGGCTAAATCCGCACATGCTTCTTTCAGAACTCCCGGATTTGCGCCTCAAAACACATTGCGCATAGACACATTACACATACCCAATACATATAAATTGACCCCACCAGATCACACAGGTATAGTTGTGAAAATGATCTAATTTTTCAGTAATTCCAATCTAATTTACTGTGACTTAAAGGGCCACCTCTATAAATGTCCCGGGAGGATAGCTCAGGGGCAACGTACTTGCCTTGGAAGCAAGATGACACAGAGCACCACATCCTCACGTCCGCACATAGAAACCTCTGGGTATTAAGCACGTTATAAATAACATATCATATCATATGCAGAAGGATTTTCATCTGGAAATTCCAAGAAATGAAGCACCTACCACTAATTAGTTGTTTTCCTTACCCACACCTTTTCAGGGTATTTCTTTACTTAGACTATTGTTGCAATTTTTAGCTGTCTCACCTGCGCGAGTTTGACGGCTCTTTTATTGCTCATTATATGGCTGATTCTTTTGCATTAAACTGATCCTGTATTTTAAATGGCCTAGGAAACATGAAATCATTTTTCCTCCAAACAACCACACGCCAAATATCGAGAAACAGCCCACATTGCTGCGTTCAACAATCACTTTGTTTGGAAGTAAAGTTCTGAATGTGGTAACCCCAGCATGGCAGGGATGAGACTAGCACCTACAGATTGCACTAGCCAATATATTCCTTATCATATACTATTATGCCTAGTCCCTAAATCAGCCTACCATTCAGATCCATTGACAGGGATGCTGCTCAAAATACTCTCACAAAAAATGCCAATGACTATTCCACTTCAACACACCTTTGAATTATCTTGGTTACTAATTGCTACATCCATACATTGGCATCCTACTTGTTTTCCCATCAGTTCCTTTGCTTCTCTGAGCTTCTCACTCACTTTTCCTTCCTATTCACCATTATTGTTTATGCTCAATACGTTCTAGTAATAGCCCTGTTACCTCCCAGCTGGGTCGGATCTATATAAATAACATTAGCACGTGGAGATCATTACTGACCTCCTCTCAGCCAATCAGAATGTTTAGACTGCAGTCTATAACTATGGGTATTGATTGCATTCTGAATATTGTTTCTTCAGAAGCAGACAGGATAACAACAATGCAATTTCCAGACAGGATGTCTTCCAACAAGAAACTTCCTCTCCAGTGGGACTTTTTGTTGTTGTTGCTGCAACATGCTATTTAAAATGCTCAATAGACATGAAAAACATTTCAAAAATACTTTCAATGTCTTCAAGAAAAACTGTTTACATGACAGCTAATGCGTGCTCATGTTAAACCAGTTCTAGTTCAAACTGAATTGCAATCAAAATGCTTAACTTTTGAAGACAATCATGTTATTTAAACACTAAACAATGCAACAATATTTAATTTACTAATTCGGGTTGTCAATTAACTCTACTCACTCTTAAAGTTACAATCATTTCTTCACATTTAAATCGAAATATGTATTGCTGCTTCCAGCATGTGCTAATAGCTTTATTGACCTCAGGAGGAGACATTATTCCATGGGACAATGACTCTGCACCATTTTATTGCCCATGGCTTCGCCTTAGTGGTGGGTCATTATCACAATTAATGACCCCTCCCTCAGTCTATAAGGTTATAATAATAAATACAACATTAAAAGCTTTTCCTTCTCTACACCACCACCTTCCGTGTACATGCTGGTATTAGCATTCGTGGCACCCTCATCTTCACTTCACACACGCACATGCACAAACACACAAACACATTTGAATGTTGTACTCCTGACTAGTTTTTGTCCCCATAACACTTCAGTATTCACTCTTACTGGGTAAACATTCTTCTACTCCACTTTGACCAACAAACCAATACAAACAAGTTGTCTCTTTGTCCCTGTATCAACACAGCATCAGAAAATTCAGATATCCCATATAATCACACCGTATATTCCCCTTTCATGTCAAACCCTTTTCTCTAAGCTTTCACTTTTCGCTGTCCGACAACTCCTTCACTTGCCAATGTGTGACTTACCTTCCTTGACTTTCTCTGGCCTCTTTCTAATATTTGTTATTTTTGGCAAAGTTCACGCCTTGGAAGCAAGACAACGCGGAACAACGCAGAGCAACGCGGAGCAACATGGAGCAATGTGGAGCAACACAGGTTCGATCCCTGGCTAGCGCTTAGAAACCTCTGGGTATTAAGCGCTCTATAAATAACCAATTATAATAATTATAATAAACCGTCTAACAATTTTATCACACTGATCTCCCTTGTTCATTTGAGCAACTCAAATGGCAAGATGTTACTCTCTATATTAGAAGCGGTGTAACACACATGGTATTCTTAACTGCATCTTTCAACTGCTCACCGCTACAGATAGGTAGCTGTATGCATTAAGCCACTGACACTATGCAATTGCCCCTACAACTGTTTTTGAGTATCTCAGGTAAACGTAAAGGTAAACTTTCATAAACATAAGCAATTGTAAGTAAGACATATTTTCCATATTCTGGCAACATTTAAAAGATACATTCGTTTTCTTTCGACTTTCTGGCATGATGTCTGTTGTAATGAAACCAGCAAAAACCGTGACACTCTTACCATGAAAAAAGAACATAATATGTGTTTTATTCATTTGTGGTCATTTTAGAAATGTGCAGTTCACCTTATACACAACGGAGACTAGTGGACTTCAGGTGGCCGTGGGTTAGTGCAAATGATGCGCCAATTAGCTATTCCTGTTAGGGGGATACAAGTACAAATCGAACAGCAGCAGTTCATATCACTGCTGCTGTGTCGGAAATAGCTTGCACCTACTGGGTCCTGCAATGCACCTACTCCAAATAGGCACTGGGGAATGTCATAATTTTGTGCATGTTTCAAAGGGCATTCCTATTTTGGATTCTGAATGCACTTTAAAATGCACAGAAACACACACCGTATTGCTGAAATGTGCAAACGTTTGAAAAAATTCATCTGAATGTGAACATTTGCGATATGAACTTTCAGAAACCCAGTGAGAATAGGGCACAAGTGGTGAAAGGGATGAGATGCACAGGCGGAAGTACATCTCATCAATTGGATTAAATGCATCTTTGAGAATTTGCCACACACTTTCTTAAAATCAACGTGGATTTTAAAAGTTGTTGTAACCCAGTTCATGTCACCTATGTGGATATCTGCAGCAGCCACACCCGTCCATCAGTAACCGTAGATCTCTTCTGTTTCAAAAAACAGAGGCAGCTGTCTAAGAGAAATAGGGTGAACTGGAAAGCAATGTAGTTGTGCATGCAATGCATTTGCACTTGCATCACTTGCCAGGTTATGGTGTGCATGCGGAGGACAATGAGGTTACCAAAGTTGCCTGATCCATGAAGGTCTCCTCCAAACAGGTTTTCCCCTGTTCCTCCAGAACCATCAAGGACAATATTGCACTCATTGATTTCTACAACCACTCTTTTGCTACTGGATCTTTCCCCTCCTTCCTCAAGCACTACCCTGTGCGCCCCTTCCTTCTTCAGACCCATCTTATCCAGCCCACTATCTCCCCATATCTATCAAACCCTTCCTTGGGTAACTCCTGGAGAAGCTGGTCTTCCCCCAATTGTCCGAGCACACTGAACTGGTTGGTTGTCTCTACGACCATCAGTTTGGATTCCGAGCATCCCGAGGCACTGAAACTGCTCTGCTGAACACACCATGAGGAACCACTGAATCCTCATAAACGACTCCAACCTCCTTGCACAGTGACCATCTGTCCCAGTTTATTCTGGCTCCTTCTCCTCCCCCACCCTTATATCCACTTGCAGTGTCCCCCAGGGCTCCAACCTCTCTCCCTGGCTCTTTAAGAACTACCTTGCTGCACTTGCACACCTTATGTGCACCTTCTCCCCAAACTTCCAGTGTTATGCAGATGACCCACAATTCTTCTCTAAACTTCCCTCGGATACTTTTCTTTCTTCTGCCATCATTCCCGACTGCCTATCTTCAATCCAGTCCTTTCCTGGTGTACTTCCAATGATCTCTGCCTCAATGCTAGCAAGACTGAGATCCTTCCTATTGTGACTTGTGCTGCCCCTTTCTGTCCCTCACTCTGACCATCTTCTATGGGCTCTCCACCTTCTCCTTCATCTGAAGCCAGAAACCTCAGAGTCAACTTTGACTCCTCTCTTTCCTTCATCCCTGTCACAGGTTTCCGCTTTTCTCACCTGTTTTCGCTGTTTGCTGGAGTCCTTGGGAGGAGTTTTCTTCTTTACGGTTCGGGTTTTGTACAACCCCGCTCGACCGTCTTCGGCTTCCAGCGTTCGTTCAGCTTCTATGTCCGGGGTCAATAGGAAACTTCCAGGAAGTCCAGGATACGAAGAAGTGTACTCGGAGGTGGGGACATGGAGTCTGGGAAGAAAGCAGGATAAGAAGGAAGCAGAATAGTAGGAGAAAGCGCAGGGTCCGGGAACCAGGAAACAGAGTTCCACGAAGGCGAACTACGGAGCACACGTCTAGCCACAGAAATCAGTAGCATTGAGACGCGCGGGGCTGCGGGGGCGTGGATACTTTATAGGACGTGCTGCATCGGACGTAAAGGTGGGGAGGCAGTGTTTGGTGTTTAACGGTATGTTGGAAGTACCACGGAGTGTAAGCCCCGATGTGTGAAGGACCAGGAGGTCCAGAAGGGGCCGGTCTGACGGTTCATGACAATCCCTCAAATTCAGGACCTTAGCAAGAAGTCCCACTTTCAACTCCACCTCCTCAAAGGAATTCTTCCTTTCCTCACTTTTCCCCAGAAGCTTAATGTCTCTAAAGCGCTGGTTTTCTCTACACTACACTACTGCAATAGCCTTTTCCTTAATCTACCCTCTTCTTCTTTACAACCACTCCAGCTAATCTGGAATAGGAGTGGGAGACATATCCTTAGCTTCAAGCCCAGGGAAAGCATCTCCCCAGCCCTAAAAACTATCCACCAGCTCCCGGTTGCTGTAAGGATCAAATTCAAATCCCTCTGCATCATCCACAAGACTGTCTGGGGCCAGGGAGCATGCTATCTACAACGTGCTATCACTAAATACCCTCCCTCCATATTTTTACATTGCTCCAGCACCAATTCTCTATGTGTTAAGCACTTTGCTAAACAGCAAGCTGTTGGCCGATCTCTCTCCTCAGCAGGCTCTCTCCTGTGTAATAACCTCCACCTTCCTCTTCGTCTTGATCCAGATCTCCTTAAATTCCAGAAGCTCCTCATGACTTTTCTTTTCATCTCCCCCTTCGCTTCCTCCCTCCTCTGTTAAATCCCACAGTTGCTTAGATGGGTGACCAGGGCCCTTATGTGTCCTCCCGGGTCCTGGACTCCCACACCCAATCGCCTAAAGCCTCGACCCCAGCACTTTGCCTTGACCCCCACTGACCTATATCACCACAGGTCTTCACTTACTCATTTATTGGAGACTGACACTACACCTAGGCACTCACAGCTGCTCTCCACTAGCTCTTGATACGCCTAGCAGTTACCCCCCACACTTCCCTCATCCCTTCTCTCTCTGCACATGCATGTTCAGGAAGCTCACAAGGCCTAGTAGGTCCACCCTGATCTTTCATTGTTGTATTTCTTCTTCATCCCAATGTCCCCTCCCTGTTGCCCTGTGGGTGCTTTGAAACACAGTTTAATTGTTGTAGAAGCACTTTACAAATGCACAATAAAATAAAAAAATAAATTGAGCTGTGACACCAGCAAATGAGTAACAAGAGGAAGAAGACATACCATTGGCTCCACAAGAAAAAATGAAATCTATGAATGAAGAAGACCTGATTTCTGAAAATTCCCAACTCCGATTTCCTTGGAAATAGAAGACAAATATTACAAAATGATGCACCTTCCCCTGATTCAAGATTTAGACTCATAAACCTCTACTTTGATGATAAAACGGGAGAACAGATAGAATAAGCGATTTCAGGCATTGACAAATCCATTCAATCATCAAGTGCAGATACTCCACACAGGTAGCAAGCTTTGGAAACGGCCTGGAAAATCATATGCTGGTGATAGTATAACGTTGCATTTGTTCAAATCAGCAGTGCCTGTCCCTCCGTCATCAGAGCCCATACAGGATCACCTGCAAAGTATGTGAGTATGTGAATCAAACAAGAAAAAGCAGGACAGGTAAGAGCCGATTTCAGCCATTCCAAATGATCATGCGTGTGTGGTTATTGTACATCAAAAAAGTGCCTTGCGAGGGAAGCTGGGTACCAATGTGGACACCTCTTTCCTGAGGTACTCAACGAGACTTCATCATCTGCATGCTTGGCAAAAGTAAAGGAGGTCAGGGAAGCCACCACCATCCTTATACTACAGTCAAAGGGCACATTTGGACTACATTCCGCAAAACCAATCTAGAAAATCCTGCTGATTTACACCTTTTCATAAGCCCTGCTGGAACTCCATGGTTGCCTGAAAATCCCACTTCATGCAAATGACTCACTTGTCCCTCAATGCACCATAGCCAATGCCTTTTATTGTGTCACAAAATATCACAAAATACACAAAATGCTGCGTCTGTTTAATGACAACCTTGCTGTAATTTTGGCAATAAATTCACTGTCTAATTCCTCCATTCACAACACTTCATTTATATGGCTCATGGCTTTGTTGATTTAAACTGAGAAATTCTGTGTCAGCAGTACTTCACTCAAACTTTGGTACCACTTCTCTACAACCATGTCTTGGAAGTGGATGGAATGTTACTGTAGCACTTTGAGGTGAACAAAATGCACTTAACAATGGACATGTGGACCAGGGCTCAAGGCAAAGATCTGATTACCATCACTAGGCTCTGGGCTGCTTTCCTCTCATTCTTTTCCTCAGTAAACAAAGGATAGCAGATGCCAAAGTTCATCAATGCACGTACCCTGCTGTGCTTATGTCCTCCATCTCATGGTACTGGCTTATGAAGTGGACACATGGAAGCATGATTCCCACTCTATAAGCCAATACCCACCACTAGATGAGATGGTAAATGTGGCCAAGATGAACCGTGCCCACTTTTGCTCCCCTTACAGCGCACTGAAAACATAATTTATTTATTTAGTTGATTTTATCAAATTAATGATTTTTACAAACGAATCGAAATCAAAACGAAGTGAAGAACAAAGAATAGAGCTGAAAGCTGAAAACTGAGAAGGAAAGGAGAAAGAAAGGGAAACTGAAGTGAAGTGACACTGAAAAAAAAAATAAATAAAAAAAAAATAAAAAATAAATTTGAGTTGAGTAGAACTTATGTTTTCAGAGTGATAAAATAAACTTCAGAGTCTGTGTAGTAGCGATAGTCCAGGTATTTCTTTCTCCGCTCATCAGACGTGTCCACCACATTTCTTCTTCTCTGGTATATGATGCAGAAAGGTGTGGTAGCAGAAATTTCTCACCTACGGCTCTGGTTCCTGGGCAATTTAAAAGATGGCGTATGGTTTCTACGTGTGTCTCGTTATTGCAAAAACGACACGTATTCGAGTTACTTTGTCCTCTGCGTTTTAAGATCTCATTTGTCGGCAGTAGGTTCAGACGCGCTCTCAAGAACAAGTTTCTAGCAGCTTTATTTGGGAACTTGCTCAAGTAGTTCGGAACGATGTTTAATTTGCTCTGATAGGGAGGCAAATGGCCGACTGATTTTGCTTTAGATGCAATGTTCAAAGTTTCAATCCAGTCGAGCTGACTGATTTTCCTTTTTATTTTGAGTAAATTGCAAATGAGATCCTGCTCCGAAGAGTTAATTTCCACAAGCTTCTTTTTACGAGCCATTTCCCAAGATTTTAGCACAGAGGGGGAAGGTGTCAATAGTTCAGTGCGTACGATAGCTAGCACATGAGGACAGTCCAAAAGCAACAACTTCCTATACAGTGTCATCGATTTAATTTCCATGGTCCCTTCCAACGATAATAGGCCAAGCTCTCTTCTAATCAAGGGGGCCGATGTTGACTTGGGGAGACCTAGAACAGTGCGCCAAAATAGACCCTCTCACTTCAGCCACAAGTTTGTGGGTGTGTGAGGGAGGGCTTCTGCAGCATAGGTGAGGGATGGCACCACCTTCATCTTGTAAAATTTAATCAAGGGTAACAGGGAAAAACCACCGAACTTGTTGTCCAATGCCCGGCCTTGTGCCGCTAGGTTTTTTGCTTTGGTCATTAAGCAAATTTGGAGGGTTGCGTTTATACTCGAGCAGTCCAGTGATACTCCCAAGTATGTAATATTTGCGACTTTTTCCAGTGCTACCCCATCCAGGTACCAGGCGAGTTTTTCCTTTGGTCGTTTGTATTTTTCCATTATCAGGATCTTGGTTTTGGCTGTGTTTATAGTTAGATCATTCATTTGAATATATGTCGCCAAATGGTCAAGTTGATGCTGAAGACCAATAGGAGTCAAATCCATTAAGATTAGGTCATCAGCATAGAGTAGTCTCGATGTTTTCGCATTGCCCATAGTTGGTGGAAAGGAGTGGATCGTTTGCTCCGAAGCTTTGAAATCGCCGAGATAGGCAATGAAGAGTGACGGAGCAGGGGACAACCCTGCTTCACTCCGCGGTCAACTGGGATTTCAGATGATAACAAACCAGCCTGAGTTAGTCTCACTCGCACCCTTGTTTCTTGATGTAATGCTTGAATCGGTTGGAGGAGTTCAACCGGGCATTTCCAAAGACTCAGTTTTCTCCACAAGCGGTCACGGTTTACTTGATCAAAAGCTTGCGCCAGATCTATGAACCCTAAAAACACTTGTGGGCCTCCTCCCAACACCTTACTTTTGAGTGCGCTGAGAAACATGATGTTAGTAGTTGTACCGCTGTTTTTTGTAAATCCCGTTTGAAACGGGTCAGCGCATTCGGCCTCCCTGGCCCAATCCTGAAATTTTTGTAATAATAGAGAACCAAACACCTTACCGACCGTATCCAAAAGTGCGATAGGGCGGTAGTTTTTTGGATCTTCTTTCCAGCCCTTTTTGAATATCGGGACTATGATAGAATTTGTCCATGAAGACGGAATTTGCCTTGCCTGTTTGCAGCGTTTGAAAATTTCACTTATCAACACAGCCCACTGACTTGAATATTTCTTTAGGTCGAGGTTTGTTATTCCGTCCGGGCCTGGTACTCGCGATGGTTTCAGTCTATGCAGGACTTTGAGAATCTCAGATTCACTGCTCAAATCTATCCATGGTGCTAGTTTTGTAGTAAGTTCAAAATGGCTTGACGGTGCAGGCGCTTTGAACAGATTTGAGTAGAATGTTATCCAAGTTATTTCCCCAATAGGGTTAGATGGTGAAATCTCGTGAGGCGACAGAGAAGATCTTAAGAGTGCCCAGAACTCTCGGGGGTGGTGTCCGCAGACAAGCTTCAACATGGCTTCGGCATCTTGTTGGTGAAAGTTACTACGGTGGTGCCTAAGCCATGATTTGTAAGATTTCTTTTCTTGATTCAAGGTTGCCTGATTTTCAAGTGAGGGAAAAGCACCGAGTTTCCTTCTGGCTCGCCTTACTGATCTCCGTCTTAGGACCAGTTCTTTGCTATATTGGTGTCTAGCACAATCGTTATTTTGTCTGAGGCCAGCAAGTTTAGCTCTAAAAGGAACCAGGAGTGGTTGATAATCTGGTAATTGCGGGTCACTCAGTAGGCTGTGCTCATTTCCAGTTGCCAAATATTGAGCCTGTATCTTTAAGATCAAGGTTTCTGAGAGTCTTAGATGATTTTGCTGGTTATTTAACTCCACTTGTGCTGGCATAACTGAGTTCACAAGCCTTGTGGTCTTCCATTTCAATACAAGCAGGTTATGGTCACTAGCCGAGGACCTACGTACCTCGAACGTGGTGGTCAGCGCTGCCAAGAGCCTGCTTATGAAGATGTGATCAAGGTCCGCTGAGGAGTTTCTCTTTCCCAGGTAGGCGGCCCCTCACCTCTGGGGAATAAATCCTCAGCACAAAGCAGATCACGAGATGACATCAACGACAACCAAGCCACACCACGTTTGCTTCTTAAGGTCGAAAAAAGAGGAAGGTCACCGACTGAATCATGTGGTAACCAGGTAGCATTTAGATCTCCACAGATGATCAGCAGGGCCTCAGGACACCCTACTCGTGCTTCATCAATTGAGTCCTCAATTAATGCTATGAGGAGTGAAACAGTCATAACCGCGGGATTCCAATAGACATTGAAGATGATTAAAGATTGTGTTTTGGGCGTTCCCCTTTTCACCTCGGCATCAATCCAAATAACTTCCGTGACCAATAAGTAAGTTGTCACTCTCAGAGTGTTCTTTAAGTGTAGGCCGGATCCACAGCGAATTGCAGTTATAAGGCCTGATGACGGTCGTCCAAAAGGACCTTTAACAGCTGGGGCGAATGTCAAATCGTATCCGTCTATGGAGGGGCGCTCTATCATCCAAGTTTCTTGCAAGCAGATGATATCTAAACACCCCAAGTTTAGGTCTCCTTTTTTCGTTAGATGCTGGAATCCACGAGTATTCCATGACCCCAAAGAGAGATCTGGTTTACCAGTAAGTAGTGTAGAGGTAAGTGGTGCGGACAGACGCTCAACAAATTGCTATTTGTTCTTATTTAACGTCAGTGCGTTAGGCAACCAAGCCCATTGTTCCGCTGGTGGAACTTGTTGTTGAAGTTCATGAGTGCCGGTCTCTTTGCCCCCCGGTAATTGATGTATGGTCCTTACGATTCTCGACCTGGGCCCCTGAGGACATCTTCCTATACCCAAAGGATCCTTAAAGGCAATTCCGTCTATCGTTGTGGCCGTTTTAGGATGCTGACACTCCTCTTTGCCACTAGGGTTCAAAAGAGAAGACCGGGGGGAGGCATTCTGAAAAGCTGGCTCGTTGTGTGTAGAAGTTTGTCTGGATCCTCTCTCCTCGCCAGGTCTTGAGTGCGATTGTAGTTTATTGCTCCTCGTAGCTTCAATACGAGGTATAACTGGATTAGTCGATTCTGATGGTTTCCTGGGGGGGGTAAATAGAGCACTCTCTTCCAATTCAAACAGGTCAAAGCCCATTTTTAATAGATGTTCCGCCGCCTCGGGGATCCTCACTTTGGCCCAGTTCGTTTGCACGTGCAAGTACGCGCATGCCATTTTGCCTTGATGAAAAGGTTCGACCCTGGCAAGGTCATTTGATTCGACTTTTCTGAGCGATGGTACGCATTTAAGAAGTTGTAGCAGGTAACTTCTATTCAATATCACGTACTTTCTGTTATTTGGCAACTGTTCTATTTTGAAGTTTCGTTTTGATTTAGAAGTATGTGCCAATGACCCTCGCCCTTTGTTTTCACCAGATTTAGAGTGGTGCAGCTTTTGCTTATCTTTCGTAATTGTAGCTGGGGAAAGTCGTTTATCCGAAAACCCTTTATCCCTAGTGGCGTGCACCCATTTAGTTACAGGAGGAGAACTTGGTCTTAAAGGAGAATCGGTTCTTCTAACCCCCGGTCTAGAGCGAGGATTTTCGGAATTGAACTCTCCCCTTTCCACTTCTTGGAAGTTAGTGTGGTGCCGTTTGGGGCTACTGTCTTTCAGCGGATCCACCCCCCAGCTACACTTTTTTTGAAGCTTCTTACAGCGACTTTCCAAAGTACAAAAGGGAGGGGGCTCCTTGTCCATATGATGAGAGTTGTTAATTGATTCCTGATCATCAGATAGTGTATAAACACTACAGTTCAGTAAGTCCTCATCTATCGCATGCTCAGATTCCTTATTTACAGGAACACTATCTAATACATTGGACCCCAACTTCAGACTTCGGATTTCCCGTTCAGCCACTGCTTTAGGTGGTTCGCAATTACGGGGGGTCTCAGACCCCCGGTTCCTTTCGCATATATCTTTCCCCGACTGTACTTTGTTAATAGTCGGTTGAGGAGAAAAGAACTTGATAGTCATTTGCTTTTGGGTCGTGAGGTGGCCTTTCGTTACAAGAGTAGCCTCCTTTGCTTTCCTGTCCGGAACAGACCCCTGGTCTATTGTGATTACATTCGGTTCATCACATATTGCTCCATTTCCCTTAGCCTTAGTGGACTGTGGCTTGGTCTTTGTCGGACCCTCACACATGGGCACGTGGCTGGCAGTTGTTCTTAGTTCATCAAGTTGGAATTGCGAACTTGGGGCCAAAGTCTGGGAACTAACATCCACCAAGAGGCCTTTCGTTGATTGTGTTGAAGAGTGACCAAACCCCTCGTCTTTGGCGCCCTTTTCCATTTTGTTGTTCAGTGCATTGATATAGCCTTCCAAAAAAATTAGACGGCTATTCATCATCGCTATAATGGAAGTATGATCTCTCATTGAGTCGTTTATTGACTCATATAGTTTGCAAAAAGGAGCCATGGCCAGAGTTACAGTTGACATAATGAGTCTTAGATCAGTCTTTTTAGGCGAGGTGTCTTTTATGGGCTTTCCTCCATACTCATTAGAACGTATGGGGCTCGTTGAGCTAGATACCGTTTGGGTACTCCCAAACAGCTGGCCAATGGAAGGACTGGGGATCCCGGGACTCATTAGTGCCACCACTGCGGGGCCCTTTTCTTGCATAAAAGGCTCTATGGGGACCGGGGCTTTCCCTTGCGTAGCTAAGCAGGGCACCTCGAGAGACCCCTGCTCAAGTTGATCCGGAATTGTGGGTGCTGAGACGCTGATTTCTGTGTCGTTTACATGAGAGGAGGTGAAAGCGGGATCTTCGACACCACTTAAGTCGATGATAGTGGACACCGGAGATCTTAAACATGCCTGTTGTTGCAATAAAGACTTGGCTGACAATGGTGTAGCTGCCGACCCAACCGACAGTGGCCTGGCAAGGGGGCCCGTTGCTTCAAGGGCTGTAAAAACAGCCGATGGTGATTGGGAGTTTGAGAGATGGGTTGCTCTCTCCAGGTCGGTTGTAGGCTTGGTAAGTGGGATTTGCGGGGGTGGTACACCAGTTCGGGGAGAGCCAAAATGCCACCTGATATTTTCTTCCGCCACAGTTCCTGCAAAAGAAAAGCGTGCTGGTTCCAGTGAAAAGGCTGGACGCAGGTCAGTAGGGCCTCCCCTAACATTTATGGGAGCATTTTGATCCGCTGTTACTTCTAAAATCTCCGCATCCGAAAGTTCCTCTGAAAGTGAGACTTTCTTTTTTAGAAGATTTGCGAAGAATCTGTTGTTTACTGACAGATGTGTTATATCATCCTTCTGCTGGCGATGCTGAAGATGTGACGGAGAACAGGAATGTCTTGGGCGCTGTGTTTGCTGGGCTTTTAACCCCAACTTTTGATGTGAATGTGCACATCGTTTCCTGCGAACCGGTCCTCCTCTCTTTTTTGGATACAAGACATGTGTGGAGACCTGAGCTGATTTGGTCACACTATCGACTCTCGCAGCCCTTATCAAAGGGTCGAACAACCCCATGTCAGGAGGAGCCGCTTCAGTTGAAGCCGCTCGGTTCACTCCCTCCAGCACATTCACCTCTAGAGGGTGCGCCCCTAATTGAGCTTCGCCAATATCTGGGGGGGGGGGGATGCAGGATCGGTGCCACTATAAGGTGGTTTGCGTCCAAACTTATCGGAACTTGCAGATCGTCCGCCAACACTGCCTCTCTACTGACCTCTCTACTGACCTCATCGCCCACCTGAAAACTAGGGCTACGAGCCCTTGGGCGTGATGAACACGGAGGGTCAGCAGGAGGTAGCTTGTTGCCCGCCGCCCCCTCTTCACCCACCAGACCCACCAGTCCCTCCTCACCTGCGACACACGGAGCTTCCTCTCCTCCGAGGGGGAACTCCGCACACGCTTCACACGGCGGGGGGTGACTGGCGGTCACGGGTGACTTCTCCATTGGCTGGGGACAGGCAGGAAAACAAACAGGTGGGGAAGCGGACGGTGAAGACTCCCGGGCGTCCAGCTGTCGTGCTCCCAGGTCCTGGTTCACTGCTGCAGAGGGACCGGGTGTGATGCGGGCCAGCCTTGACACAGAAGAGTCTGCCTCAGAATCCGAGTGAGGCTGATTAAGCGCAAGGATCATCTTTGATTTGGCGCTTCGCAATCGGGGACCCAGGATCTCGGTTTGCAGTAGTGTTGACTCCGGATGAGAGGCAGAGGACGAAACGCCAGCCGAAGTGAAAGTCTTTTTGGTCGCCGCAGCGGCAGACACTTGGGGCGCTAGGGAAGTGCGGCTTTCTCTGCTGGCAATCCTCCCTGCCCTAGCTGCCATAGACTGCAGAGACTGCCACTCTGCAGCCACTCCGCGGCCGCTCCGCGGGAAAGAGGGGTTTTGAATGAAAAGTCCAACCCTCTCAGTAGTAAACACTGTAAACAGACTCCAAAGCACAGGAATCCAACAGGAACACGTAGAACACTGCAGAGACTGCCACTCTGCAGCCACTCCGCGGCCGTTCCGCGGGAAAGAGGGGTTTTGAATAAAAAGTCCAACCCTCTCAGTAGTAAACACTGTAAACAGACTCCAAAGCACAGGAATCCAACAGGAACACGTAGAACACTGCAGAGACTGCCACTCTGCAGCCACTCCGCGGCCGCTCCGCGGGAAAGAGGGGTTTTGAATGAAAAGTCCAACCCTCTCAGTAGTAAACACTGTAAACAGACTCCAAAGCACAGGAATCCAACAGGAACACGTAGAACACTGCAGAGACTGCCACTCTGCAGCCACTCCGCGGCCGCTCCGCGGGAAAGAGGGGTTTTGAATGAAAAGTCCAACCCTCTCAGTAGTAAACACTGTAAACAGACTCCAAAGCACAGGAATCCAACAGGAACACGTAGAACACTGCAGAGACTGCCACTCTGCAGCCACTCCGCGGCCGCTCCGCGGGAAAGAGGGGTTTTGAATGAAAAGTCCAACCCTCTCAGTAGTAAACACTGTAAACAGACTCCAAAGCACAGGAATCCAACAGGAACACGTAGAACACTGCAGAGACTGCCACTCTGCAGCCACTCCTTTTACTTATTAACAATAAGTTTTATCAAAATTTCGCCTCATCTGCAGAAGCTCCCTTCAGCTCCGGATTCTGTTTCGCTGAAAACATAATGAAAGCTGCAGTCATGCCACTATCTAAATACTGCAATGCTGCCTTGGTGGAAGTCAACCCTCCATATGCTGGAGCAATTGTTTGTACAGTCCAATGTAGTGAAGTGACCAACTACGGCAATAGCCAAAGCCAGCAGCAGTATGGTACCTACATAACACCAGTGCACTGTCAAATTGTGCATAATATTTGCTCTTTGCTGCAGTCATTTGAAGATGCTCTTCAGTGGGTTAGCTTGTTCACTATGAGACTGTGCACCTAAGGGCCCTTTAAGATGAGGTAGCAATACTTTGAGATAGATAGGGATGCAGAACTTACTCAAACATCAATAATCAGACTGACCCAGGAAGTTGGCAAAGTCAGTCTGTTTTATTTGCAATTGTCTAAAACAGGGAGTACAACGAACATCAACGGAAGTACACTTGATTTCTCTCACTCAGCGAGTTTCATAAAAAGCACAGTTTATATAGTAAAAACTCATCATCACTGACATCAATCCACTTGGCAAACTACAAAAACCTACTTAGGAAAGTGAAAGGCTCAGAGGGAACATCTAAGTATACGTTCAATACTGACAGGGATAGTGATTGGGTCTATGCACGTCATCAATACATCCTATTGGTTACACAAACTATAGGGCTCTCTATTATGTGGCCATCAATAATTGGTTGGCACCCTTGTACCCCTCTGTAATATTCCACACACGCTAGCAGCACACAGGCTGGTACCCCAGGTGCTTGTGGGCTGGTCTTGAACATAGCTTCCCGTCCAATTATTCTAGCATCCATCATCACTCTTGCAGCCTGCCAGTCAATAAAGCTTTGAACTTGGCCTTGTAAATGTTCTCTGTGCCTTAGAATAAAAGGGAGTATAGGCATAGTTTGTCTCTTGGTTTCGATTTAGCTCAACCCGATGTCTATTTTCATCTGACCATGTGACTGGAGACCACGTTTCAGAACTTTTTTCTGTATTAAAATACGATTAAATGCTGAACCTCTGACATCTTGAGTGTTCTTCCACCCCACCTCAGACAGGGGTTCGTTCTTTTCACACGTTTTGTAGCTACTGAATGAACATCCAGGTTCACAGTGGCCTCGACTTCTTGGTGCTGGGCCAGCCAAGCCTTTCTTGAGTTCTCCTCCACCATTAGCTGTATTCCAACTGTGCCACACTGAAAAAGCCTTTCTATTCACAGGGTCCAGACTCTGCTAAAGTGCATTGTGGAACATCCATATTCCATCCATTCATATGTGTATATATTGGTGCATCGCTCCTATCTATTCACTACGTAGCCAGACTTAAGAATGCTTTATCTGCTTGCGTTACTGAATCTGTACAATTGTAAAATGACTTCGCATTTTCTACATCATTTCTGTAGCATGAGCATCTTCATCTCGAGCCCGAAATGTTGCTCATCTTTAACACCTCCTCCTTAGATCCTATAGAATGTCTATGTTCTTCAGCCTCTTGCATCTTTTCCGGGTGTGTCAGCTCTGCTTTGCATTACGTCACCAGTTTTCTTGTTCACTCATTTTCACACTTCCTCCGGGATTTTGTTCAAATGGCCATCATATTTTCATGAATGCATACATGGTTTCTTTAGTGGATACCTTACTTCCATGATTCTTTGTGGTACAGACATTGTCACTGGTACTGCATGTGTCTCACATTCTGGCTCCCAGCATATGGGCAGCATGGGGATGGAGCCTTTGATGGGGGTACTTGGCTCCTTCTCTACAACTACATCAATCAGTGAGGTGATGTCACTGGGGTATATGTTGAAATTAGAACTATACAAGACAATACATGAACATGAATATCTGGTGATGAAGAAGCAAGGCAAATGGTTGTGAATCTGCTCTCAACCTTCTGACAAGATCCACACATTGGGCCTCATTACAAGCATGGAGGTAAGGCAAGAACGGTGCTGGTTCTGCTACCGGCACTGTTGCTACCGTACCACCATACTAGGAGTTCTGCTCACGGGTGCCCGGCCGTACCGGAACCCACGAGCAGAACATGATGGTAGCACTGGTACCATTATTAACAGTACCAGTGCTACCACCCTCCCCATTCTCATTGAGCCATATGGGGCAATTACCGGGTATGGCTTGGCCGGAATAGCCCGGTAATTGCCCATTGGTGGGTGCTGGACCCGAATGGGAGTTTGGAGGTAGCCTTGCCGGTAAAACCAGCAAGGCTACCTCCAACCTTGTAATGAGTCCCATTGTTTATATGAAGTGGAATATGGGATTTCTCCTGTCAATCTTTCTTGACCCATGGTTTAAAGTCAAGGTGGTACCTTTTAAACAGCATGTGTGTGTGTGGTATGCGGAGAATTATATGGGTTTACATTCAAATGAGTATCATCGAGCCACTGGATACTGTAAAGATACATTTAAAAGACCAGCTGGAACAAGAAGAAAAAGCCAAAGGGTGTAAATCAACAACACAGCGCAGGATTCCACCACTGCAAACATGTACATCTGACAGTGGATTCTCACTCTTCACAACTCAATATACTATATTAGGTTGCACACCAAGGCGAGATTTTGTGAGAATGGATAAACATTATAGGCTGTTGTACAGACTCCTCCCTGTCTGTCTCGCTAATTGCATCAGGGTTTCCATTAGAATTCAGGAGGCCCACTGCAGACCTATGTTCGCGACACCTGCTGTGTAATGTAAACATTCTGCAGCAATTGTGTATTGGAAAATGGTCAGCGTGGCCATCTATCCTTGTTAAATTAGCTTTGGAAAGCATAAGCTGACCCTTTGGCTAGCGTGTACTGTAAATGGGTTTTCAGTTTTGCTGGGGCTATTGTCTCAGACCACCGGACATGCCTCAATGACACACATGTGCAAGACCTTACTTTCATTAAAATGAACAAGCTTCTTAATGGCAAAGATTAGGGAGGGAAAAATAAACAGTTCTTGCATTTGGAAGACCATTTACAAGTTGGGCCGTGGGGGTAAAATGCAACGGTATCACTCTATACCGCCACATGACCGCACCGTCCAACCATAACATTTGGTGGAAAGTTGGAGGATTCACTGCCAGCTATGTGCTGGAGGTAAATCTGACGGCTTTCTGGCAAATTGTGCTGGAATTACTGTAGCAAAATTACTGGTACAGTAATTCCAGTAAAAATGCCCCATTGAGTCCCATGGACTAAAACAAATGGCGATTTACACCGCCACTTATAATACCGCTGGACCAAGTGGCGCAATGGTAATACAGTTTGGTGCCATCTGGGCGAATTCAGCCCAGATATTACCAAACTCGTAATGAACCCAATGTATTCCTAAAATTATTTATATTGTTGTGTTAGCCAGCTACAGTCACTCTGATGGAGGAAAATGTGTGAAGTCTCACACTCAGACTCTTACTGTAGTCGTTGAGGGCAATATCAATCTTTAGTGTTCTCGTCATCCTAAATGTATATAATTCTACCAGTGGTTTCACTATGCAAGCCCTAAAACTACAGTTACAAATTGGAGTTTGGTTCTCAATGTATTTGGCACTATCAACTAACATAACCACACATGTATTTTTTCTGCATCCTTCCAGTTCAACATGGCATCTCTTTTACTACCTTTTTGCCCAGGCATATAAAAGAGGGTATGTGTTGCTTGATGGCATCCACCACTAGCTGATCATCCAACTTCAACCAACACACAGCTGTCAGGCAATGCATGCAGTATATCCCTGCATTCCTCTTTACTCTGTCTGACCTGTTCTGCCCACATCGCACTACATCCTGCACTAGCAATTATTGTATAGAATTCTAGAAAGACACATTTTTTGGTGCATTCCTATTCTTTATTATTTAGTTTCAGTGCTGAAAGTGTTAGACTTGTGGCCCCCATGTTCTTATTTTCTCCTTTTTTAAGGGGCACTCCAGAATTAAAGAGCCACATGGTGCTGGCCACAGCCCAGGCGCTTGCATTGCAAAAAAAAAAAAAGAATCTTGTTTTTTTTTTTAGAGGTCGCATGGGAGACCTCAGAGGTCACACTTGTGACCTCTGGCAATGCCCAAATGACGTCCCTGCTGTCTCCCGACAGTAACACTGGGCAGTGATGCCATGCGAGGGAATAACTTCTGACTTGACTTCACACTCTTGTGGAAATTCTGAGCCCACCTTCCCCATCTGCACTGTCAGGCAATGGTGCAGTGGCACCTGTCTCCTCTGCCTTGTGCGTTTTGGTCCCCTTTAGCACCACCACCACCTCCTCATTCTCTCCTCTCTGGACTTCACCGCCCTGCACCTTTGTGGTTACCTCATCCTGCTGCTCTTCTAGTAGCTCCTCCCTACGAACTCCAAAGTCCAGTTTCTTGCTGACCTTCCGACTCTGCAGACACGATAACTTCTTCACAGTTGGTAACTATATCCTCCTTGTGCCACTGTCGGTTTGTCTATTCCTCCTCAAGCACCATCTCCCCTCAAAAAGTGTCTCCTACTCACCAACCACCCACCAACTCCTCAACCACCATGTATCATTCCTACTTTCTCTCCCTCCTCAAAAACTGTCCTCCTCTCGTCAACCACTGTCTTCCCTCTTCATGCTCCATCTCATCCAACTCCCCTCCTTCTCATTGGACTACCTCTCTACTAAAACCTCTGAAACGGAGGTTGAGTAGTCCAGCTGCTTGTCATTTGCCCACCACCAGTCCCTCCAAATAAAAGGATATGTTGCGTAAGGTATCAAAGTGTAAAAAGAAAATGGACCTGTGTGCCTTTTGATGTGAAAAACATAAAACAAGTGAAAAAGACTAAGAAAGGAATTTGCTCAAAACTCCCATCATGGAAATGGATTCTTAAAATGCAAACAGAAGGGAAGGTGAATGAGCAAAGCACTGAAAGACTTCTCGGGTTCACAGACAATGGTTTTGCTGCAAGCACAGGACAAGAAAGGTGTCAGGATTGTATATGTACATGTTTGGGATGGCACAAAGGGGACAGAGAAAAATACAGGGAAAACTTATTTTTATTTGGATTTAAATGTTTTTAAAATGGAGTACGTGTAAAAAGTAATCATTAGACAGGGGGCCTAAAGAACACATGTAATCAGAAAAAAGCGGATAGAACAGGGATCATGTAACACCATAAACAATACAAATAACTAACAAACGCTTCCAAAATACTCCAAACCTGAACTCTCCCAAAGTCACCAAAATGGACTCTGAATCAACCTAAAAAAAAAAAATTTGTGAATTAGCCCTACTCATTCCCAAATCATCATCCAAAGAAGCAGGAAGCTAACTGGGAATTTCAACGGCCCTCTCACTCACTTTCGAAAGGCGCGGGCCCCTAATTGTGAAGTTATGTATGTCTCATACTTTGGTTTCCAGCATACAGGTAAAAGGGATAGGTCGATTGAGGTGGGGGTACTTGGCTCCTTCTCTACACGTCTCTGGCCTTACAATTCGACATGTAGGGTATTTTGTGGAGATTTGGGGCCTGACGGTATTTTATTACCGCCGAAAAATAACTTAACAATAATCACTCCTTGTATTCAGATTGGGCCATGTGCAACAATAATACAGTGGACATGCATTATTTCAGCACCCAGACATGCATATTTGGTATGCGTGGTTGGTATGCGTGGTTGGTGGTATTTTGGTGAGCATAATTCCCTTGTTTTATTTGTGGCCCCAATGTCCAGAATCCCTTATCTTTGCTTAGATTTTTCGTGTA
This sequence comes from Ambystoma mexicanum, assembly GCF_040938575.1. Taxonomy (NCBI): domain Eukaryota; kingdom Metazoa; phylum Chordata; class Amphibia; order Caudata; family Ambystomatidae; genus Ambystoma; species Ambystoma mexicanum. The sequence goes on along the minus strand of NC_090929.1, from coordinate 967,938,131 downwards.
ATCACTAGAGAGACCTCAGACCTACATTTTAGGAATACCACATTTTCAGTGTTAGTGTGCCACCATGGGCGATCTCACTGACTTATTTACGACAGAGAGCTATATGTGGTAATTTTGTGGTAATTTCCACTACCTTATATACGGTAGGGAACTATGTTCAGAGAGTCCCTCTTCCCGTTGGCTCATGTACCTCCAACGAGCTATGCTACAAACAATCACTCTCAACTGTCCATACTGAATATGATCATGCACACATCTGTCTTAAAATGACAATTGCATTGTTTAAAAATCTCCCCTCATCATCAGCACTGTATTGGTAAATATAAAATACACCACCCGTCTGCTTTCAAATATTTTTCTGTATTATAAAAGTTGCATTTAAACACGATCTCACTCTTTACAGAAATAAATAAAATAGCACAGTAACAGCATTGTCTGTGATACACCGAAAAAAGAGTGGCGGAGAACAGAACACAATTTGCAACATTAACATCTGATTAAGGCACCGGAATCTCCTTTCCTACTCTGACTGAATATTCTCTACACACTCAGCTTATGTTAACTTATGTTAAGCCGAGTTTTCTTCAGCTGTTTTCTTTCTGAATGTGGCTCCCTTGAAGATTAACCCCAGTGAAAAGGAGCGCCTTTCCTTCTCAAACCGGGGTCATTGCCTGGAACTCTCAGCTTTTTCAGCAGAAATGCTCCAACCAGGAAAAAATAGCTCCTTCTCCCAGCTCTCCAAATCTCCACTATCCTCCTTCCTCCTCAAACTCCGCCCAGCAAAACTCTGATCACTCCCTTTAGCATGATACTTGCCATGATGCTGCTCCAATCAGAATCAATCATGCCATCTCCTCCTTCTCTACACAATGGCTCATTTTTATAGTAATACTTTGTAACCAACTGATTTCCTGTTCTTTCGAGCTCTTTTGCTTCCTGTAGTTATCTGGACAGGGCAGCAGAGAAAACGAAAAGAAAAGAAAAAAAAATGGATGTGCGTTTAAAAGTTCACTTTCAGAATAGGCCTATTTCTGCAGTGGAGACACATTTTTATTAGTGGATTATGTTAACTTCAGTTTCATTAGTCAGGTTAGTTATGAGTAATGTTAGTTATTCATTTTCAAATGTGTCTCTCGCACCATAGGCATTTCAGGTGAAAAATAGTGTGCATTTTTGAATGTGCACGTGTGCTTTTAACTGTAAAAATAGATTTGCATCTTATATGTTAAAATCGTTTTTGACTGAATAGCCTGTCTTTCCTTGTTAATCTGGTAACACATATAGCAATGCACCATAGGCATTTGGTGCTGCATCAAAAAAAAAATTGCTACCTGTGCAGTAGTGCTGTACTCTGTGCTGGTTGCTACCTGTGCAGTAGTGCTGTACTCTGTGCTGTAACACGCCAAATATCCTTACATACCCTCCTTTTGTTTTTAGAATTTGGCTACGATTCAAGCCAATTCCTAAAAACAATTTGTTCTTTTTCTTCTTTTCACAATATAGCAATCCAACAAAATGAATATTCACGTGCATCAATGAAAAAGTTGCAATCAATACAGTATTCATCTGAGTTCATTAGTTTACAAAATGTTCTACATTTGCCTTCTCAGTGGAAGTGGCATTACTCTAAGTTTAGATTTTACAAGTCAATTAAAAACAATGAAATAAAACAACTAACCAAAACAAATAATTAATATAACAAATTAAAATAAATAATTAAAATAATAAATACGTGGAACTCCATATGTCAGGACTCTTGTCTGCCTCTGATATGTCCCGACCAGCGATGTTATTTGGTTCATTCGAGTACACTTTCATCTTGGCAATCTTAGATCCATAGGAGTCATCTTTTTTAGCATTCTGGTTATCTTGTCTTCACCTCCACCTGGAGGCAGGCATCTTTTGGTCTTCATCCAGGGGACTCCAGGACTCCATCGTCTCCCGTGGCCTCTGATCCCGGAACCTCCGACCAAATAATGTTAATTTTCTAAATCAAATAGAAAATAAACAAATTAAGTACATAGCACAATACTAACTTCACCCTTTTGCCAAAAATAAAACATGCTTGGTAAAAATATTTCGTTTTTTTTTTTTCTGAAATTAAACACAAGTTAAAAGAAAACAAGCACATATAAACAGCATTCAATATTTAATACATTTTCTCTCTGCACACCAACCATGAGCTTCCATTATATTTATTCATTTATTTATTTATTTTATATTATATATTTTTACATATACTACAGTGTTTATGTGCCATCATAACAATCAACTTTTTAACTCCTTTGTCACTGCCTCCTGATTGTACCCATTTATTTTCTCTTTTTGTGTTCAAGGGACTTTATCTGTTTCTACATGCTCAAGCTGCCTGATCTCATGTTTGGGATGGCATGGTTTGATTTGATTTACATGGACAAACTGCTCTATTGCTGTTTCACCTTCATTTTTCAACATTTTATAAACTACAGGAGAGACCTTATCTATAATTCGAAATGGCCCCTGCCAGGCTGCTAGAAATTTAGAATTTTTCTGTTTACTTTTTCCAAAATGAAACTTGTACACCTGATCCCCTACAATGTATTCCTTTACTGATGTCTTTTTATCATAATACGATTTTGCACTGTCAGCAGCTCTTTCCAGATTTCTCTGCACAAAAGCAAATGCATGTTGCAAATGCCTCCTCAGTTCATCAATATATTCATGAACTGTGGATGCACTCACAAGGGTTTGCTCATGTGTTCTGTATAGTAGTTGTTGTGGTAACACCATTTTCCTACCTGTTAAGACCTCATGGGGGCTAACACCTGTTGCTTTGGCAGGAGTCGACCTGATTGCCATCAAAACCAACGGTAAACGTAAATCCCAGCTGGAACCTGCTTCTGCCACAAATTTCTTTAAAATATCCACAACAGACCTATTGCTTCTTTCAACTGTACCTGAAGACGCTGCCCGATATGCGATATGTAGTTTCCTTTTCACACCTAGTATTTTCCATACCTTACTCATTGGAGTACTTGTGAAATGACTTCCTCTGTCTGACTCAATTCTTTGTGGCAACCCAAACCTTGAGAACACATGGTTCACCAGCAATGTGGCTGCTGTTTGCGCACTACAATCTGGTGCAGGAATGCATTCAATCCACTTCGACATCAAACATACCACACTCAAAATATAACGGTGTCCCCTGCTCGACCTTTTTAAAGGACCTACATAGTCTATTTGCAAATCAGACCATGGGAGAGTTAGGCCTCTTTTCATCAATGGTGCTCTATGCATTGGTGAAGCAGGTTTAAATTGGGCGCATACTAGACATCCTCTAGTATATAATTCCACATCTTGGGACATATGTGGCCAGTAAGCATAATCTTTTAGTATTTCTAATGTTTTTTGTGAACCTCTATGGCCTGCGGTTATGGCATCATGTGCATGGTGTAGCATTAGTCCTCTGAATGAAAGGGGTACTACCCACTGTATTTGTCCTGTTATGGATTCTCTAATCATGAGTCCATCCTGTAATCTAATTCGTGTTTTGTTCTTTAATAGCACCCTCAACTCTTCTTTTCCCATACAATCATTTTCTGTTAAAGGATTTTGTTCGGGGTCTATCAAATGATTATAATAGATTCCCAAAATTTGATCATTCTTTTGTGCCTCAATCAAATCTTGGTCTGGCGTGTCATGACTCCACTGCACCACCGGTTGATCTACGTCCTTTGGTGCTTTAGAACGTGTGACTGCATCAATTTGTATATCACCCATTAAATAATCAATAGGTAGCAATTCTCCCATCACAGCCCCAATCTTAGCCAGGTGGTCTGCCTTATCATTTCCCTCCTTATCCTCTCCTGGTGTTTTTAAATGCCCACAAATGTTTCTCCAGTATATTGTTAACTTATTCTCTGACACCAATTTGTCTATGGCTTGTATCATTTTTCCATGCTTAAGTGGCTTTTTGTTATATGTAACCATGCCTCTTGCTTTCCAACCAGGCAAATACTCCACAAAGCTATTCCGTGCATAGTCAGAATCAGTCACCAGGACAATTTCACGGAACTTTTTATCAACTGCAGTAGCAATTGCTTTATAAATGGCTGCCAATTCCGCCACCTGACTGCTCCTATCTCCAATCCTCATCCCTATACTGGGGACACCTTCACATTTCAACCAGACATTTCCTATTCCTGCCACTAACTGTTTATTACTGTCATTTTCAATGTGAAAAGCACAACCATCCACATATACAGTTGGCAAATCCTTGCATGTTTTTTCATCAAAAGCTTTGTGTGGTGATTGTTCAAATTCCTGCAAACTAGTTTCTACTTCCATTTCATTTGGTATTTGTTCAGCTGCACAGTCATGTAAGTCAGCTAACCCTTGAGCAATTGGGTTCTTTTTATTTTGTCCATATCTCACTTCTACGGGAAAACCTTGTAATGCTAGCGTCCATGAAGTGATTCTGGATTGCGCTAGATTACCTGATCTAATTCTTTTACTCTCTAAAAATTGCAAAGGTTGATGATTTGTTTCAATAATTACCTTTTCTCCCTGAACAATGGGGCGGAAATGTTGTAGCGCCCACACAGTGGTTAATGGGGCCTTTTCACATTCATTAAATTTCATTTCAACTTGGGAAATTGCCTTACTTGCATATGCAATGGTTTTGTGATTCAAATCGTGTTTTTGTGATAACACTGCTGACATACAATGTTCAGAAAAACCTATTTCTATAAAGAAATCCCTGTCCTTTATGGGGTATGCTAAACATGGTGCCTTTACAAGACATTCCTTTAATTTAGCCACTGCATCAGAATGCCCTTTTTCCCACTTCCAGGGAGTATTCAGTTTAAGCAGTTTAGTCAATGGTTGAGTGATTTCTGCATAATTTTCAATGAACTTTCTGTTATAGCCTGTCATCCCTAATAAACTTTTTACTCCTTTCACATTTTTAGGATCTTTTAATCTTTGTATGGCCTCTATTTTCTTCTTTTGTGGATTTAGCGCATGTTCAGTCACTTCATGCCCTAGAAAGTTCACTTTTTTCTTGCACCATTGTGCTTTTTGCAAAGATACTTTGGCGCCTGCTTTCTGCAATTGGCCAAGTACATGTCTTATTTCATCAAAATGGCTTTTCAGGCTTTCATTTTTTATCAGGACATCGTCCACATAAACTATTGTTCCTCTTTCCGCTGCATCCGGCATGGCCTTTCTCAAAAATATGCCAAATTCACTCCCACTATTGATGTACCCGAACGGAGCTCTAAGCCAGGCATATTGAGTCCTGTCAAATGTAAAGGAAAATAAATGTTGTATCTCCTCTGCCAATGGCATGCACCAATATCCAGAGGTGAGATCTAATGTGGTAAATACATTTGAACCATGTACCTGAGCTAGGCCCTGATCAATGAATGGCAGTGGCCATCTCGATATTGGTACTCTTTTATTTAACTCTCTTCAGTCTGCACACAGCCGCCATTGACCATTTGGCTTTAAATAGGTGTATTGGATGTGCTATGAATGGGCCTGATGATTCCCTGCGATTCCAAATTTTTAATAATCTCTTCCAATGATTCTAAACATGCCAGCGGTAGTCTATACTGGCGTACAAACACTGGGTTTCTGCTACACCCTTCTGGTAGTGTGGCCACATGTAAATCAGTTAAACCACAATCATAAGCATCTTTTGCAAATACATCCTTAAACTCCATAAATATCTCCCTCAGATTGTCCCTCTCTTCATTGCTTTCACATGCACCCGCTAAGGAGATCTGCTCTTCTACCATTTTGGAAAATTCTGGAAAATCTTCTGGTAAGGGAATCTCGGCGCTTTCCTCTAACTGTGTGGCTGTGTCTTTTTGTAAAGCTGCCACTTTTAACTATTTTGGCATATCAGCTTCCACTTCAATGGGCTGATTTTCTGTTTCATTTTCATTTAAATTAAATATTATGCAATCATCTTGATGGCAGCACACTGTCTCATTTGAATCATAAGGATACACAGAATGAATTTTAAATATTCCTTTGGGCTGAGAGTCCAGGTGTTCTGGCAACTCGCCCTTGGCATCTACATATTTTTCAGGAATTTTCCCAATCACCATGTTATTTAAATCTGCCGTATAATGTGATTTTTGTATGGCCATTCCTAATGGGGAGTTTTCCTCTAAATGAATATCCTGACAACCTTTATTATTTACCATGATTTTTACAGATCCTTCACCAATGTCTACCAATGGAATGTATTCATAATACAGGCCTTGCTGTTTTATGGATTCATTCAGGCATACAAATGTATCAGAGCCTTTCATCTGCTGTCCATTTTTGCATTTCAGTGTTATTGCAAACTGTTTTGTAAATGCAGGAATAATAGTATCTTTCCTAATTTGTAATTCGATTGCATAAGGAACCAGTTGTGCACAATGATAAGCCCTTCTTTTGTCTTCAAATTCAGGTGCCGGACCACTTAGGCGTGACCATATTTTTTGATTAAGGAAATATAACACCATACACATTCTGTGCATGATGTCATTGCCCATGTAAAATTCATTTTGTGCTCCTCTCACTATCCAGACATTATGGTAAATTGTTTTCTGCCCAATGCTAATTTTAAGCATGTATCTGCCTGCAATTCGGTTTTCAAAGTCTGGACTGTCCAACCCAGAAACATATTGGTTTTTAATCCTAAATTTCGGGATTTCTTCCCTCTACATTATTTTTTGCAACAATTTCTCATTAATGAAGCTCTTTTCATGTCCTAGCGCTAAAGTGGCTTTTATTGTTTTAAAATAGTCATTTATACCAACATGAACCCATGGTTGCTCATCTTCCATGTGTATTTCTGCCAGAGTGGTAATGTGTTTTTCTGAATCTGTTTTAGGAACAATATTCTGTTTGCACGTTTTCTCTTTTAAATAAAAACGTGATGTGTGCTCATCTATGGCAGTCTGCCAATCTTTCCTTGGGTCCAAGTATATTTGTACAGGTAGTTTTTCATTGTCGCTCTGCATTTTGTCTTGACACATTAATATGACAGTGACACTAGGTATGCAGCTATTCTGGAGATATACCTCCACAGCATCATTTGTTTTGGCAACGGTGTGACATTCATTTATATTGCTGTTTTGTGATTTTAGTTTCTTAGGCCTCAATGTTTTTTTGGTTAAGGACAACAGCACTCCATTCACCCCATCTATGAGAGGAGACAATCTTTTCAGGCAATCTGTCCCCATCAGAAATGGAATTTCACAAATAGATGTGATCAATACCTCTTGTTTCATTCTGTGCTTTCCTATTTTTATGTCAACCTCAGTTACACCTATGATGGGCACCTCCTCCCCATTAAAGTTATGCACTGGGCCTTGATTTTCCTTCACTGTGATCTGACTCTGTGGAGGTCTCCCTTCATTGATACTCTTTACCAGCTCCTTGGACATAATTGTGGCCTGTGCGCCAGTGTCAATCATAGCAAAGGTGTGGCATTTTTCTTCTACAGTGATGAGTGCATAATATCTGTCCTCAACTTCCTCTAATACACATAAGAAATGTGAATTCTTACTGATTTCAGGGCTCACCTTTCTCAGGTCTTTTTCACTTTTGGCTAAGCACATTGGTAAATGAAAAGACATTTTTCCCTCCTTTTTACCCATTTCTGTGCAAGAGATTTTATTCATTTCTCCATGTTCAGAGGTTTTTTGGAGTGTGGCCACTGTTCGCCCATCCATCTGGGTAACATCAGAGACCACATTACAATCCTCCAACTGAACATGTGTAACAACATCATTCAGCAATTTGTCATTTTTTAATTCTGTGCATTTGTGATCATTTAGTGTGATACCAGCCCTTTCAGCCTCTTCAAAAATATGTGGCTCAAAGAATTCTTCAGGTGATTGACTTGTACCCTCCTTTTGAGTATTTCCTTTTTCTGTCTGTGTTTGGTCATGGTTTTGCTTGCCCATGGAAGGAGCTATAGCATCCTCACTTACTCCCTGTTCACTGGTATTCCCCATGCATGAGTCATTTTTCTTAAATCTGTCCCTTTGTTCTTTTGGAATTCCTAATGTTTCTTTTTCATTTGTGCAAAACTTTACTGTTTTATTTAGCTCTAAGTTAAACCGTACCTCTTTTTTAGAAGTATTTGCACTTTCTGTCACAAGTTCATTTACGAGCACTTTCATTTTTAATCCATTAGGCATCTCAGAGTCGTTATGCAAAATTATATCAGAGCAATCTGTCATTTTGGCATTGCAGTTATCATGAGTACTTAGTCACTTTTTGGAAGCCCCCCGGTCATTGCTATGGCCATCAGCCCCCTCTTTGGAAGGTTGTTTTTGCGCTGTATAGAGCTTTCCTATTTGCTCAGCTAACATTTTCACTTGGGCCTCAAGGCACTGGAACCTTTCCATCTCTCTAGGATCCTCTTTCTGTGGCCTAGGTCATTATTGGTTGTTTTCCCCCTGATTGGATCTATTCTGATACCTCTCAGGTGATTGATGTCGGTTGGGAAGGTTTCTGAACTCTTGATTCATTTGTGGAGGGGAGCGGGTTGCACCCATCCTTTGATTATAGTCCCCTGGTGGGGAATCATTGTACTGGCGTGGATTGTAGTTCACGTTTTGCCTCATGTCCTGTCTCTCAGATTGTGGGTACTGGCCCCTAGGTTGATTTCCATTATCAGTAAATCGATCCACATATCGGGGCCTATCCTGATTACCATATATCATGGTGCTGGGATCAAATCTGCTCTGTGTCCCCAATGACTGGTAGGGACCATCATTTCTTTGATCTTGATTTTGTCTCTGGTTATTGTTCATACCTGCCATATCAGGCCGGCATCCTACCCGGGTTCTGTCCCCTAAATACCTAGGGCTGATGTAGCTCTCTCTATTACTAGAATCATGTGATTGGAACATTGGTACAGGAAATGGCGATCTTTGTTGATGACCCCTTTGTTCAGGTGTCACATTATTTTTACCTTGGCTTTGAGCAGACTCAAGGGACATTTTGGCTGACCTGATTTCCATTACTGTGGCTGAGGGTTCTTTAGATTTAGGTCTAGTATCTTTCATTTTATCACTTTCTCTACCCTGACAATAGAGTACCTCATATAGTTTTGTGCTTTGATGTACAATCCATTCAAGGGACTTGTCACGGTCAAATTCACGGACCAATTGGGATATGATGTCTTTCTGTAGCCCATAGAAGTATGCAGTTTTAAACTCATTGGAATTTGAGTCAAAAGATACATCAAAGCGAGAAAATGCTCTTTTTAAGTCTTGTAAAAATTGGCGAGGAGATGTATTAGGTCCAGCAGTAATTGTGTACGCGACTTTCTTTGCCTCCTGCAATGACTGAAAAGGAGAAAAATGACGCCTAATTTCTTTTTCAAACTCCAGCCATGTCATATTCTGCTGTTCATTTAATCCCCTTATGATGCTGGCCGTCGGGGCATCTAAAGTTAAATGAAAATATTGTCTGTACTGTTCCTTAGGTATCTGGAGTGCTTTAAAAATGTCATGCACCGCTTCTAAGTGATCCTCAATGCAGCATTCACCTCCCTTTTTAAATGGTTTGATCAGGGCTTTAATGGATTTCATTATTTTTATGGGGCTACTTGTTGCAATCCATGGAATTGCACTATTTTGTGATTCAATCCTGTTTTCAGGTGTATGAGATTGGTCGCTGCCCCCAATGGGAGAATCAAATCCCCCAAGGGCGCTGCAACCAAGTTCAGTCACCGGCCCAGTCACTGGAGCACTAGCTCTTTGGGCAGAGCTAGAATTCACCTCCACTCCATTGAATGTGGTACCCTGCCGCCTCTCCTGGGACCTGGGAATGCACATTTGCTGTTCTAAGTCCTTACACTTTTTAAGGAGTCTGTTGGCTTCATCTTGCAAATAGTTGTTTTCACCATTCATTTTATTAATCACCTCCTGCATGTCGCACATTTGCATTTGGCATTCATTTAACTCTTTATTTCTCTTGTCTCTTTCTTGAATCATTTTAATCATTTCTTGTTCTGCACTCTGGAAATCACCTTCTTTTTCACAATGTTCTTTTTGTAAAATCTGCATCTCTGAAAGAACCTCATCTTTATCCCGTCTAATGTGATCCACTAAGGCTTTTAAGTGTGCCGATTCTTGCTCACTATCTTCAAATTGTTTCTTGCTTTTGGATAACTGAGTATCAAAGTCTCTGCATTTTAATTGCATGTCTTTTTGGCATACATCCAATTCTGCTCTCAACATTTCCTGATTTTTACTTGCCCCATCTAATTCAGTCTTTAACCTGTTAATTAGCTGAGTATCATTCTCTTGCATTCGCAGGGACTTGTTTAAAATAAACCATATTTTGCCGCATAGCCGTATTAAACAGCCTTTCTCTGCACTTTTATCGGCTGCATTCAATAATCTTGTAAGGCAGACCTGAATTATGCTGCCTTCTGCAAAAATATTGTCTAGTTTTTCTTTCTGCACCTCACCCTGAATGCGGTTACTCCATTCTAACATGCTATTTGACGACCAATTCCCATGTGCAAACAACTTTGCCTCTAAATATTGCACTAGATCTGAGAATGTGGTTTCCCTTTGTGACATTCTGAAATTCGTTTTTAGTGGCACACTGCTATTATAAAATGGGTTCCCTTTAATGTGCAAATGGCAGTGTGAGACACGCTTGCCACGCCCAGTAGGTACTCTATGATCACTTTCCTGGCCTGCAACGCACCATAAATATGTAGGGTATTTTGTGGAGATTTGGGACCTGACGGTATTTTATTGCCGCCGAAAAATAACTTAGCAATAATCACTCCTTGTATTCAGATTGGGCCATGTGCAACAATAATACAGTGGACATGCATTATTTCAGCACCCAGACATGCATATTTGGTATGCGTGGTTGGTATGCGTGGTTGGTGGTATTTTGGTGAGCATAATTCCCTTGTTTTATTTGTGGCCCCAATGTCCAGAATCCCTTATCTTTGCTTAGATTTTTCGTGTAATCACTAGAGAGACCTCAGACCTACATTTTAGGAATACCACATTTTCAGTGTTAGTGTAAGTGTGCCACCATGGGCGATCTCACTGACTTATTTACGACAGAGAGCTATATGTGGTAATTTTGTGGTAATTTCCACTACCTTATATACGGTAGGGAACTATGTTCAGAGAGTCCCTCTTCCCGTTGGCTCATGTACCTCCAACGAGCTATGCTACAAACAATCACTCTCAACTGTCCATACTGAATATGATCATGCACACATCTGTCTTAAAATGACAATTGCATTGTTTAAAAATCTCCCCTCATCATCAGCACTGTATTGGTAAATATAAAATACACCACCCGTCTGCTTTCAAATATTTTTCTGTATTATAAAAGTTGCATTTAAACACGATCTCACTCTTTACAGAAATAAATAAAATAGCACAGTAACAGCATTGTCTGTGATACACCGAAAAAAGAGTGACGGAGAACAGAACACAATTTGCAACATTAACATGTGATTAAGGCACCGGAATCTCCTTTCCTACTCTGACTGAATATTCTCGTACACACTCAGCTCCCACACTTATGTAATTACCTTATCTGTTAAGCCGAGTTTTCTTCAGCTGTTTTCTTTCTGAATGTGGCTCCCTTGAAGATTAACCCCAGTGAAAAGGAGCGCCTTTCCTTCTCAAACCGGGGTCATTGCCTGGAACTCTCAGCTTTTTCAGCAGAAATGCTCCAACCAGGAACAAATAGCTCCTTCTCCCAGCTCTCCAAATCTCCACTATCCTCCTTCCTCCTCAAACTCCCCCCAGCAAAACTCTGATCACTCCCTCTAGCATGATACTTGCTATGACGCTGCTCCAATCAGAATCAATCATGCCATCTCCTCCTTCTCTACACAATGGCTCATTTTTATAGTAATACTTTGTAACCAACTGATTTCCTGTTCTTTCGAGCTCTTTTGCTTCCTGTAGTTATCTGGACAGGGCAGCAGAGAAAACGAAAAGAAAAGAAAAAAAAATGGATGTGCGTTTAAAAGTTCACTTTCAGAATAGGCCTATTTCTGCAGTGGAGACACATTTTTATTAGTGGATTATGTTAACTTCAGTTTCATTAGTCAGGTTAGTTATGAGTAATGTTAGTTATTAATTTTCAAATGTGTCTCTCGCACCATAGGCATTTCAGGTGAAAAATAGTGTGCATTTTTGAATGTGCACGTGTGCTTTTAACTGTAAAAATAGATTTGCATCTTATATGTTAAAATCGTTTTTGACTGAATAGCCTGTCTTTCCTTGTTAATCTGGTAACACATATAGCAATGCACCCTAGGCATTTGGTGCTGCATCAAAAAAAATAAATGCTACCTGTGCAGTAGTGCTGTACTCTGTGCTGGTTGCTACCTGTGCAGTAGTGCTGTACTCTGTGCTGTAACACGCCAAATATCCTTACAGACAGCAGGCCTTGCAATCTGCCACCAGACTGACAGTGAGGTTTGACCCTTTGAAAATCCCATGGAAATACCACGGCATGTGTTGAACCCACCCTGAAAAGCTTAACTTTTCCTTGGGGATGTTGAAACACACCCAGCTCATGTGCCCAGCCGGTGCTGGCTTCATTTATTTTCTTCGTACATTGAGCTGCAGCATGTCTACGGTGTGGTTCTCCTGAGCATTACCTACTAACCTTCATCTCCAAAGGCATAAAAGACAAGCAGTGGATGAGGACCTGCGCTGAATGCCCCTACACGACCCTGCAGTCGTGTGGACAGAAAGTTACCTTAGCAGACGTGCCTGGAAGGGACCTGTTACCCCGAGATGCAGAGATGAGGAGTCTGGCTGCTACAGAATAGAGAAGACTCATTGAGATCTCTGGCTACCCAGATGGCCAGAACGTCTTCCATTTTGCTGAAGACACATTACATATATGAGGTTCAGTCAGAGAGCCACAGTTTCCACTAAAGCCCATCTCTGGTTATGTGGTATATTTTAGACACAGGGGCACGCCAACCCCGACTCCACGACTGCTGCTTCAGTGGTTCCCCAGCCCTTTAACCTGATGCACTCCTAACAGACCCCCCCCCCCCGTTTTAACTCTCTGGAAACAACTCTCATGTACCTCCATTTCCCTGAGCATACACTTGCTTTGACACAACTCCATTTAGAGTGTCAACTCTCCTTCACTGAATATGCAGCAGCATGGATGCTTGCGAAACTGCTCCCATCACCCTTGAGTGACTCCTACACTCACATTAGTATAGTGCTTGGCATTACACCATTGCTTGCCCACCTAAAATGTGCATTGTAGGATCATATTTCTAACAGAATATATTTTGTTTTGCTCCCTGTATGACGTAGACTGTGCATCTTGAGCTCTAACATTGTTGTGGACAGTGCATGACTATCTCACTCGGCCCTGCTTTCTTTGCATTCTGGGGTTTTACATCCGGCGTTTCTTATGTAAAAGCCCAAACTGTAAGTACCAGAAAGCAAAGGAAAAATAGAACTGGATAGGCTTTTTAAAGTTATCATGAAACAGCAGGATGGCTCCTTACCTGTATCCTAATTATCATGCAGGCATCGTGCCCTTATAGCGTGATGCTACAATCTAAGGCAGGAGGTGCTCTACACTCAACAGCCTCCGGCTCCTGATAGAGTTGGCTGCCAAGGTATGAGTTTCCATCACAGTCAAGTGGCCAGGGCTTTGCTCCTCTGCTTGCCAAGCTGTTGACTCTTGACTGCTCTTTACTGGTTGCCATCATCTTTCACAGAACTCGCTGATGTTGCATGCAGGGTTAATCTCCGCTGAGCAAGGTTATGTTGTTTTGCATTCGTGCTGCAGGGGGATATTCTGTGCTCCTAATGCAATTTGTTTTGCTAATTTAATATAGGGCTCCCAAGTAGATGCCAATGTTCTAACAGGTGGTAAACGTGCCCTGCCACTATTCCTATCATATTTTGACTACCAATTTAAATGTGGTGCATTGGATTTTGTGGAAGAGTATATTTTTATTTTTTTAATTATTTGGGACTTATATAGTGCCTTAATCCAAAGCACTGTACATAGCAACAATATAAAAACTGTACAATAATATAAAATAAAATAAATGACAGGAGAATCCTTTTGTCAACCCTGCTGGATCAGATGCGATTTCAACAATTTACGAAACAAGAAGTAGACAGTGATAGAGCATAGAGAAAGAGGGAGAGCATTCCAGTGCATGGGAGCAAGGTGAGCGAAAGTGCAAAAGCGTGACTGTGCACAGAGGGGGGAGCTGGTACTACAAGACAAAATTGAGAGCTAGAGCGAAGGTAGAGGGAAGGAGTATATAAAGAGACAAGGGAGCAGAGGTGATCCGGGTAAGACCGTAGAGAGATTTAAAGACAAGGGATAAAAAGTTGAATTTGAATTGAGCATTGAAGGGGAGCCAGCCAAGAGTGAGAAGAGCAGAGGCAATACAATTGTGTGGAGTCAAGCAGAAAAGTAAACAAACAGGCATTGAAAACAGATTTTAAGGGAGCAAGTCAAGAGGTTGGGAGGCCTAAAAATGTAGTGGAAGAGATGTGAGAAAGTTCATGAAGATATCAATAGCTTGGTTGCATCAAAAGTCAAGAAAGAGCAACATTTGCAAATATTAAATAGATGATAGGAACAGGCACAAGAGGATATTGAAATGCGGTGTTTAAAGGATAGAGTTGAGTCAAAGTAGAGTCACAGATTCCAGGTAGTAGATACAATGAGGGGTTGAGAAGGGGGAAATCATATGGATGAGGGAGGTAGGGGGGGGAGATAGTAGTAGAAGGGAAAAAGAGTACTTCAATGTTTGTAGTGTTGAGCATGAGATAGTGTGAAGACATCCAGAATTCAATGGCCAATAAGCATGAAGACAGTTGAGTATGTATGTTAGCTGAGAAAGAAAGGAAGAGTTGTTTGTCGTCAGCATCAAATTGATGTGATACGCCATAAGAAGAAATAACTTTAGCTATAGGAGTAGTATAGAGAGAGAATAGAAAAGGTCCCAGAACAGATCCTTGTGGGACACCATGAGCAAGAGGATGGGGGTCCGAAGTTGTCCCACCCCATGAGACAGAGACTGTCAGTTGGGACAAATAGGATTTGAACCTGGGAAGAACAGAGCCAGAAAGACCACATGATGAGAGAGAAGCTAGCACGAGTGAGTGATCAACAGTGTCAAAGGCAGCAGAAAGGTCTAGTAGGATAAGAATGGAAGATTGCATAAAGTGACGTTTGGTGAGCAATGAGTTTAGGACTGACAAAAGATCAGTTTCCATTGAATGCATGGGATGGAATCCAGAATGAAAGCAAAGGAGAATTGAGTTATTTGACACAAATGAGGAAACTTGTGAATAGACAAGACTTTAAGTAGTTTAGAGAGATAGAGAAGAAGAGAAATAGGATGAAGGTTTGAAACAAGAGAGGGGTCAGCAGAATGTTTTATTTAGAATAGGAATGATAGAAGCGTGTTTGAAGGAGGAGGGGAAAGTTGAGGTTGGGAGACAAATATTAATGAAAGATGTGAGATACAATTTAAGGGAGGGATAGAGCTTAGAAATTAGAGCAGATGGGATAAGGTTGGTTGGTGCAGCAGTGGGATGAACATGGATCACCAGAAGAGAAATGTCTTCATCTGTGATGGAAGAGAAATGACAAATAGAAGTGTTAGGAGGCAAGACGGGAGCGACGGGTAGTGTTGGTGTGGAAGAGGAGTCAATAGCGAAGTGAAAAGAGGCCACCTTAGAGGAGAAAAAGAGGCTAAGTCAGAGGCAGATAGGGAAGAGTTAAGTGAGTGGTCCAAAGTCGGAGCGAAAAGAAGATGAGAAAGAGTTTGAAAAAGGTGTCATGGGTGAGTTGCTTGTACATGAATGAGATCAGAGAAATAGGATCATTTAGCAGCAAGAAGACAGTCATCATATAAGATGTGATATGATGAGTATGAATTGAAATCGCCGTCTGATTTGGAATGGAGCCATCGCCTTTCAAGTGGATGTAGAGCATGTTGCATCGACTGAAGGTGGGTAGAGCGCCAAAGCTGAGAGGGTTTATGGGAAGGATGGAAAACAGACGTAGGATAAAGAGTGTTAAGAGATCACGAAATTGAAGAAAAAAGAACAGAAGCTGCTTTGTCAGCTGACAGGGCAGAGAAAGTAGAATGTGAGGGTAAGGCAGAGATGCATGAGGAGACATAAAATGGGGTATTGAAACTGTGCAAATTGTGTCGGTAGAATGAGAGAGGGGAGGGGAAGGCAGGTGGTGTTGGAAGTATGGGAAAGATGGAGGTGAAAAGTAGATAGTGCTCCGAAAGATAATCAGGCAGAGATGATACATGAGAAAAAGAGAAGAGGAAACGAAGATAAGATTGAGATGGGACCCAGATACATGTGAGGGGGGAGCAGAAAGAGGAGAAAAGAAATAGGAATCCAAAATGGTAAGAAGTGGAAGTGAGGAGTGAGTAGAAGAGAGATGAAGATTAAATATAATTGGTGCTTCAAGAGGAACCCACGCTGAATGACTGAAATATAAATGAATGCTTAATGACAAGAAAACATATAAACAGGGTATATTTAAAGGAAACATATACTCTGCTGCATGCTTAATTCCTGGGGGGGGGGTGGGTTGCCAGGGCTTAGCCCTGGTACTTATTTACTAGCCCTGTCACATATTGTTTCAGAGTCAGTTTGATTATTATGTGGTGTTTTGGTACCATTATTATTTTATCCATCAGACAGTCGTAGCCACACTACAAGCAACAACAATGTGCACTTGCCACACACATCTGCATCCTGGGTTGTCTCACTGTAATTCATTGATCTGCTGACTCACACTGATGTGGGAGTGTTCATTATCCATTTTCATGAATAATAATTAGTTGGAAAGTGACAATGTTGGGCGCCTGTGCTGGCCATGCCCACACATTGATTTTGTCCATCTGCATGATATTTGTGCAGCTCTTCTACTACAATAACCAGGATCACTGCCATTGCAGGGTTGATTAACAACAACACGAAAGCCAGCGGCACCAACACCTCGGCAATGCCAGGTAAAAGGCCATTCCTGATGAGGAGTGTCTGCTAAGTGCCAACCTAAACAAGAAGATCTTGCTGAAGCTTATGACAGGAAAGTTAATTTATTAATTTATTGGATATTTCTAAGACACTTATACAACAAGACAGGGTTTCAAAGCTCCACAAGACACAAAGGAAGGGAACAATTAAGCAAATAAACAAAGGATATGACAATGGATGAAAAGAAACTAACAGCGGTCCTAATAGGCCGTGAGACATTTGAAATGTGCAAGTGCAGTGAAAAGAAAAAGGGAATAAAGGGGGTTGGGGTGGGGGCAAGCAATATTAGTGTCCCCTACGGGAGGAAGTGCCAGAAGTGCTTGTGGAGGCAACATTTAAGTGCATGGGCGGAGATGTCCCAGGTGCAGTAGGAGGTCTACCGCCCAACTGGCAAGTGCAAGATGGAGGCAAGCCATCCTGATAAGTGGGTGTGGGATCAGAGGGCAGTGCAGGGGGGCGGTGCTTGGGTGATTGGGCAGAACGCCAGGACCCTATTGGACTCTTGAGGGACCAGGCAACCAATCTCAGCAACAGAGGGGATGGTTAGCACTGGTGGGGCAGAGGGAAGGAGGAGGAGAAGAGAAACGTCTTGAGTTGTTTGCAGAATTTGTGGTGGTCCTGTTCAAGATGAAGAGAGAGATGGAGAATGTTCTGTAGGAGGGAGCCAGCTGAGGAGAGAGAGCTACCCCCAGCTCTCTGCTTGGAGAAACACTTTATAAGCATAGAGTTGGAGCCAGAAGATCAAATAGATCTGGAAGGAGAGAGTATTTAGTAAGAGAGAGCTGCAGGTAGCATGGTACCCAGGCCCCAGACAGCCTTGCAAATGATGCAAAGGGTCTGGAACTTGATCTTTGCAGCAACCGGGAAAAAATAAAGAGATTTTTAGAGCTGGTGAGATACAGTCCCTGGATTTGAGGCCAAGGATAAGTCTTGCGGCCCTATTCTGGATTAGTTGAAGAGGATGGATTGAAGAAAGAGGCAGATTGAGGAAGAGGCTGTAAAAAGTGCAATTCTTTTTTTTTTTTTGGATAAAACATTTTTTATTGTTTTATAACATAGTAAAAACAAGCACAAAAAGAAAAACTAATACAATCAAAGACCAGCATATCCCATCATAAATTAACATTAATACTTGTATCACCAGTTACCAAAATCATTTCCCATAACCTTCTGTGTATTTGTTCAGGTTTTCATCACCATTGCCCGTGGGCTTTAGGGCCTGCCCTCTTCCCACCTCCCCTATATTTTGGAGGCTTTGGAATGATAGCCTCTTGCGTTGTATATCCGGCATTCAACCATAGCGCATGTGTCCATGTCCAATACCCACTATTCCTGTGTCGGGGACTCTGGCACTCCCCATTTTTGTGTGAAGTTGCGCTTCATCAGGCCCGCTGCTGTGTTCAGTAGCAGCTTTTCCCATTTACAGAAATCACTCTTGTCTGGTACTCCCAAGGTTAGGACCCTTGGATCCAGTTGTATAGTGCGAGTGAGTATCCTAGTCAGTTCACTACAGCAAGCGTTCCAGAAGGCGCGAATCTGGGGACATGAGCATAGGATATGAAAGAAGGTTCCCTCTTCCTCTCCACACCGGAGACAGTTCAGGTTTGATGCTCTCTTCCAGCCATTCAATGTAGTTCTAGGGTAGTACACTCTGTGTAAGATTTAGAGTTGCACCAGCCGGAGCCTAGAGGAGATTGCCACTTCCCGTGGGTGTATTAATACCTGGATCCAGTCCTCTGGGTCTTTCTCTCCTACATCTCTTTCCCATTTGATTTTTAGGCTTGTCAGTTCAGGGGTAGCGAAGGATGTGATGGCGTTATAGAGGATGGATGTACATTTGGTGGGGATGTATGCTGGTAGCATGTTACGTTCTATCGGTGTGTAGTCCGGGACAGTGGCACCTGCAGGTATATGGGTTCTCAGGGAATGGTTCAATTGCATGTAGTGGTACTGTTCAGTGCCCGGAAGTAGGAATTTAAATTGCATGTCTTCAAATGAGGTTAGTTTCCCGTCTTTCAGGATGTCTTCTACTTTCAGAATCCCAGCCCTCTCCCAGCACGGCCATGGTTAGAGTTTCTCGAGTTCCTTTAAATTACTGTTTTGCCATAGGGATTGTGCCGAGGTTATTTTGTTTTTCCACCCTACAAACACGTGTGCATGTCTCCAGATAGTACTAGTATGTGTCATAGTTGTCGGCAGAAGGGGTCTCTGGGGGGATTGGTATAGTAAGCATAGTGAATCAGTGTCCTACATGGCCACTACCTCAGCCCTGATGTGGGGTAGTTCCCGGTCCCCGTGAAGCAGGTCGTTAACCACTGCAAGTTGTTAGGCCCAGTAATAGGTTTGGAGGCGGGGCACCCCAATCCCGCCCTCCCAGATCGACCTTTGGAGTGTAGCCAGTGCTATGCGTGATTGGCCTCCACCCTATATAAGTACCCTAAGGAGGGTCACCACCGGGTCAAATTCAGAGTTTGGAATCTTAAGTGGGGCATTCTGCAGGACATAAAGGAATCTTGGAAGGGCCATCATTTTAAAAAGTGTGGCTCTACCCATGAGGGTCAGGGGGAGAAGTTTCCAGTGGTGAACTTCATTGACGAACCGGTCTTGTGCGTTGCATAGCTGGTGAGATCTGCTGTTATCCAGATTCCTAGGTACCGGAAGCCATGCTGCTCCGTTCGGTACGGGAAATCCTGTGGGTTGGCCAGCCCTCCACCCTTCACCGGGAAGAAAACGGATTTCCTCCAATTGATTCTTAGTCCACTAAACTCCCCGTAACAGATGAGCATCTGATTTACTATAGGGCAGGTCCGGGCTGAGTCCCCCAGGTATACCAGGAGATCGTCCGCATACAGGGAGGTTCAGTCTTTGTGTCCCTCTGGCCATCTAAATCCCGTCCAGGCTGTGCTCTGGTGAAGCCATATGGTGAGTGGTACAATCGCGAGGGCGAAGAGGAGGGGGGAGAGGGGGCATCCCTGTCGCGTACCCCCGCCCAAGTGAAAGGATTGACAGGTCTACTCGTTCACCCTGACCTCTGCCTGGATGTTCATATAGAGTAGTTTTACCCATCCCAGGAATCCGTCTCCAAACCCCATGCGTTTCATGATCTCCCAAAGGCTATCCCACCGGATCGAGTCAAAGGCCTTTTCAAAATCAATTGCCAAGAGAGCAAGTGGAGTGTCAATGATAGGAGCCCGTTCTAATGACAGGTGAAGCCGATGCAGATTAATTCGAGTTGACTTGTGTGGCATAAAGCCACATTGGTCCGGGTGCATCAGCGTGTCAGCAACCGATTGCAGCCGGTTAGCTAAGAGCTTGGCAAGGACCTTGGCTTCACCATTCATTAAAAAGATCGGCTTGTAAGAGGCACATCTCTCCTGGGGTTTGTCGGGTTTGGGGATAACTACAATAGTAGCCTTGCACAGGTCCAGTGGGAGGGTGCCCTGTTCATGGGCGCTCAGTAGCATTTTGTGGAGGGGGGGCACTATGTTATTCCTGCCTAGTTTTTGCCAAGTTTCGACCGGGAACCGTTAGGGCCCGCTGTTTTCCCTGTTTGCAGTTTTGCTAGGGCTTCAACTATTTCGGCTTCTGAGAGGTCAGAGTCCAGTGTCGCCCTCTGTTGTGCTGACAGGGTTGGGAGTGTGATATCATTTAGGAGGGTTGGATCCAGTGACGAGGTTGGGGCCTGATATAGTGCGGCATAGAATTGGGCGAAGGCTTCCGCTATCTCGGCGTCCGATTGGGAGATCGTCACCCCACGGGGTGAGGGATGCCAGACACAGCGTTGTCCCTCATCCCTCCTCTCTAGACAGGCTAACATTTTGCCAGCTTTGTCCCCAAGCTCGTATATTCTTGCTCTGGAGTCCCAATGGGCTTGTTTGGCATTATCTAACATTAAGTTTCGGAGGCGCTCAGTGGCTCGTTTGAGGGACACTTGGGTATGAGGGGTTGCGTCTAGGATATGTTTTTTCTCCCATTGGGTTAACTTCCCTTCTGCCTCTATTATCTTCCGAGTCTTTCTTTCTTTTTGTTTGCTGTCCAAGAGATTATTTCTCCCCGCAGCACGGTCTTTTAAGCCTCCCATATTGTTACCGGGTTGTTTTCCCCAATGTTGTTAATCTCGAAATATTCGGTGGAGACTTCAGTAAGGCGGTCCACCAGTTCGGGGAAGCCAAGCTAGTCATTATTCAGTCTCCACGTTTTAGGGGGGGTTATACCCTGCAACCGCATTTACACCAACAGGGGTGAGTGGTCCGAGACTCCCCGGGGGAGTAAGTCTGCCGACATTACTCTAAAGAGGTCTATGTGCAGAAGGAAGAGGTAGTCAAGCCTGGAGAGGGAGCCATGGTCTCCCTAATGGAATGAATAACCTCTAGTTCCCGGGTGTAGTTCCCGCCACACGTCGCAGGGGCCTAAGGTGGATGCAAAATTAAATAGCTTTGTGGAGGTATTCGGGTTGCGTTGTCTGAGATGGGTGCGGTCAATGGTATTGCACATGATGTCATTAAAGTCACCTCCCAGAAACCACTTATCAGGTTGATGTTTGCCCATGAGGGTAGTCAATTCATCTAACAGTTCCTGCCCTAGCCCGGGTGGGGAGTATATTGAGACAAAAGCACATTTCTCGCCCCAAAGCGTTCATAGGATTAACACATAGCAACCCCACGGGTCCTGTTCTAAAATCTGCAAGGCATATGGGATGCGTTTATGTATAAGAATGATGGTGCCCCTGGATCCAATTGTGTATCCCGCATGAAAGGCAGCCCTGTAGTTGGTTCTCTGGAAGAGAGTACAGTGTGATCCCGCTAGATGTGTTTCAGTTAGCAGGGCCACGTCGGGGGAGTGTCTACTGAGTAATTGCTTGACCAGGCATCTTTTAATCGCAGAGCCCATCCCGTTTACGTTCCAGGTAAGCACTTTGAGGCACTTGGGGCGTTCAGTCAATAGTGACTGGGATTGTGTTGGTGCTATCTAGCATACATGTTAAAGGGTTGGGCGGATGTCTCGCAGGGGTAGGGTGCCCGTGTATGGTGATGTAATGTAACTTGTGCCAAGAATGGTGATTGGATTGCTGTCTGAACATGCTGTGGCCCCAACTAACCCAGGGCCATAACAACCCTTGAAACTGCATGGGTGCAATGGTCCTAAAGCAACAAAAAAACCCTCCAAATTTACCCCTCCTTCCCCATACTCCACCCCAAAATGAAGTACCTGTCGCCCAAAACATCGCTGACACTCAAAAAATGTAGGGTGTCAATTTAACAGTCCCTGATTGATTTAAACTAAAGAGGTTGGGGGGGTCCCCAGACGCAAGGATAGTAGATCTCCGCTTGCCGCATTGTAAGTGTGTGGAACACCTTATGTAAGTTACTGGGGCATACTGCGGCATAGTCCATAGAATGGTTTTGTACGTGCCGGTAGGTTCTGAGCCTTGAGTTGGGATCAGGGCGGGAGTCAGTCCCCGACGTCTGCCGGTTGGTCCGGTGGTGGTGGGTGGTCCGGTACTTGACACTGGTCCGCTGGTGGTCTGGGGTTTCTGCTCCTGTTACCTCGAGGTGCCGACCAGTCCCCCTCTATGTGCTGCTCTGGCCAGCACCACACATCCTTAGGGTCATTAAAGTGGTCCATTGTGCCTTT
Source organism: Ambystoma mexicanum (assembly GCF_040938575.1). Lineage (NCBI taxonomy): Eukaryota > Metazoa > Chordata > Amphibia > Caudata > Ambystomatidae > Ambystoma > Ambystoma mexicanum. The sequence goes on along the minus strand of NC_090929.1, from coordinate 967,915,440 downwards.
GTGATATATTTTCAGCTGAGCAGGGAAAAGCAGGCCATATTTAACTCCTAATGTTTGTAAAGTTGTCTTTTGAGCTTTTCAAATGATTGTCTCGCCTTCTGTACTTCCCTCGTATAGTCGGGGAAGAAGGCTATCCTGGATCCGCTGAAGGAGATTGTGCCTTTGGTTCGTGCCTGCTGCAAGAGTGTATCTCAATCTCGATAGTTTAGCAACTTCGCTATCACGGTTTGGGGGGGCGCCGGCCACTGGTCTACGTGTGTGCATGCAGTGTGCTCTTTCTATAGAGAAAAATGTGGAAAAGGATTGTTAGCCACTGCTCCTGGAAGAGTTCCATACATGTTCCTTCAGCTTTCTCAGGGATACCGAGTATGCGGACGTTGTTACGTCTGGATCTCCCCTCTCCTTCCTTGACCCTAGCCACTAGAGTCTTGAGCTTGGCTGAGACTCCCTAGAGTTGTTGTTGCACATTATGTAGCCCATCCTCTTTGTTAGAGATATGCTGTTCTGCCTCTCCAGTGCACGCTGATAGTTTTTGTAAGTCATGTCTGAGGAGGGATACATCCAGGCTGATTCGTCCATCTTCTGCTCCAATGATGAGCGGGAATCCGCTATGGTGGCCATGACATCTCTTAGGGAGAGCATGTGTGCAGATTCTGTGTCTCCAGAGGGAAGCGGTTGGAGTTCGGAAGACTGTGGTGGGGGGACAGTCTATTGGTCAATCCTGGTTTGCATGGTGGGTTTCTTAGCTTTTTCTTTTCCCATGCTTGCTGCCAGGCCCTGCAGGCGTGATCTTGTAGCGAGATTCCTGTCTTGCTGATCGGAAGACTTATTGCGCAAGTCGATCTGCACTTGGCAACTCTATGTCAAGGTAGTGGGGTTACAGCAGCTCTGAGCAGTGGGGTACAGTGTGGTTCTTTCCCTGTTATCGGCCCCAGGACGGTGGCAGACCACTTCTGTTTGCAGCTGCGGTGGCCAACTCACCCCCCACCATTCTCGTTGGTTGGCCTCATGGGGGGGTCGGTGCTCCTTAAGTGGGCTGTGTATGCTGTTGTACGACCTGCTCTCCTCTAGGCAGCCCTGTGTCCCCTCAGTGGAGGTTCAGCGTTCCTGAGGGTGGGGGATTATTAAAGTTCTGCCCCCAGTAGTCGGCCTCTGATCAGCGGCAGTCCTCCTTGTTGCTCTTCTAATTGTTGCTGCGGTGCCAGACCTACCTCCCGCCACTCTCATTCGCTGGAGGCAGTAGTTGGTATCCTGGGAGGTTGATGTTCTCTCTGTAGGTTATAGACACTGTTGTGCTGCTTCCCGCCCCTGTGTCGGAGTGGGGGGCTGCGGTATGGTTGTGCCCCTAGTTCAGCCCAGTGACTGTCCACACCGCAGCACCACTGTTCGCTGCTGTAATGCGTGATTCACCCCACGCTGCTTTTGGCGGCTGGGAGCATTGGTTGATGTCCCAGGTGCCCCTTCACCAGGATTATGGCTCCAGCCTTTGTCGATGCGCTGGCTGGCCGCGTAGTTATTTTACTGGGCTGGGTTCCGGGTGGCTCTTGGGCCTCTCACACATTGCAGTGTACTCTGGGGCGGGAGAGCCTGGCGCTACTCGAGGTGCTGCCCGGTTGGGAGAGCCGTGCTTCGTGCAGGGGACTCTGGTGTGAGCACTCACCGGTAGAACAGCATCTGCTGCCACTACGCTGGTTCAGCGTTGCTTCGGTTGGGCCTCTCCTGCCTCCACGCTCCCGGATGGGCGGCACAGATTCCGCCGAGCCGGGGTCTTTTGGGTCTCTGCCCTCACTCCTCGGAGCGTGGTCACCCAGCCCCCAGCTGTGACCGCAGACGGGTGCCTCCACCCCAGTCTTCGTGCCCGGGGAGCTCCATCACATCCCAGCGCACCAGCTCCTCACTGCAGCAGGCTTGGAGGTGACTGGCGCCCCCCTCGCGCATCGCAGCAAGCCCCGGCACCAAGAACGGAGACCCACACGTTTGTCTTGGTTCGGGCTTCCCGGTCGCACTGACGCGGCCGGGAAACGGCCCGTTTATTTGTACTGCACGCAACGGCGTGCAACGTCACGCCGTCGCGTGCGCGCCCGTCATCGGGCAGCACCACAAGGCTGGTAGGTCGGCGGTCAGCAACCACGGCAGGCCTGCCTCGATCCTCGCTCACAGCGTGCCCAGCACTCCGGAGGCAATCTTGGTTGCCTGCAGGTCAGCGGCAGTGCCAATCTTCACCTGCCTCCAATTCTTCCGCCTAGCGCGTTTCACGCTGATTTTAGGCGTAGATGTGCCCCAAGGTGTCACACTGCGGCGGGAGTATTTTGGGGGTCGGCAGGTACAGGATTGCGGGTGTTACAAACAGGATATCAGCTGCGGTCGCGGGAGCTGAAGAGGCTCACGTCTATCACATCTCGCAGTTGGCCATGCACCCAAAAGTGCAATTCTTGGTATGATTCCAAGCTGGCTGCCCTTAAATGAAAGAGAGATAACATCTCTGCACTTAACCCAGGGCTCTGCTAGACTGGGCGCACTTGTTTCCCCCTCCCCCTCCTTTGCACCTCCGTCTGTACCTTTGCATGTCCTGAATTTACTAGACCTAATAATTTCTGCCTTGTCCCCCTTTGTCTCCCCTCCCTAATCTGGTTGAGCCTGTTACACTTCATGCACTTGCACTAGTTGAAATGCCATCAGCCCTAGTACGCTAGTTACTTTTTGTTATATCATTCAGACACTTAAAAGGCATAAGAATTACTAATGTTTTCCCCCGCTCCCTTCCAACCTAGAAGCGCTTTGAAGCACTTCACTTGTGTATAAGTGCTGTACAAATAAATAAAAGAATTACAATTTACAACAATCCAGCCTGGAGAGGACCAGAGCTCTGGAGACATTGAGCTTATGGGGGAAGGTGAGGAACAGGGAGAATGCTTCTAAGGAGGTAACGTTCAAAGTGGGCATTATTGTCAAGGTCCACAATGTGAGGAGTAAAGGAGAGAAAGGAGTCGAAGATGATCCCACGGTTTCAGGTTGCAATGAAAGGAGAGGGAGGTGAGCCCATAGAGGGCATTCAGAGTACAGGAGATAAACGGGGAGTAGGTGTCCCGATAGAAAGAATGGCAAGATCATTGGAGCTTCATCAAGACTGAAAAGCAGATAGGCAGTCAGGGATGATAGAGATGAAAGAGGAAGCGAGGGGGAGCTAGAAGAAGAGATGTGTGTCATCTGCATAACACTCAAAATGAGGGTAGAAGACAGAGATCAGGTGAGCAAGAGGTGCAAGGTATATGTTGAAAAGCCAAGACAAGAAGATAAAGCCCTGCGAACACCACATGTAGTGAGAGTGTTGGTGGAGGAGAAGGAGTCCAGTAGCACCTGGGAAGTACAGTCAGTGAGGAAGGAGGGCAACCAATCCAGTGCCCGGTGTGATATACCAAGAGTATCTTGGAGCCACTTATTGAGGATATAATGGTTGACCATGCCAAACGCGGAAGAGAGGCCAAGGAGAATGAGAACAGCAGGAGAGTTAGAGTCCAGATTTGTGAGCAATTCTGTACAGGTGTTCAGGAGAGCAGTGTCTGTGCCTCTGGTTGCTCAGAATCCAGATTGATGGTCATGTAGACAGCCAATGAGCTCAGTGTGTTGCATCAGTTGGGGGAAGACCAACTTCTCCCGGAGTTTCCCAAGGAAGGGTGTAGTGGTGATAGTAGGGCAGACACGAGAGGCCGGCTGAAGGCTAGGTAGATACTGTGGATGGATTGGTTAGTTCTTTCAAATTTTGAAGAGTTCAGCCATGTTGTGAGAGGCTCCAGAGATATGGGCCTGGATGTCGGCCCATTTCTTTTAGCGGATAGAGAGACAGTGTTGTCTTTCGAGTAGGCGATAGACCAGTTTGTCAGAGAATGAGCCCCAGGTCTGCCACTTCCATTCACCAACTCTGCACTTGCATTTCAGAGCAGCTATATCAGAGTTCTACCAGCTGGTATGCTTGGAGGCAGGTTTCAGGAGGCTCCTCATGACAGAGGCAAAAATGTCAAGATTGTTAGTGATAGCAAGATGAAGATTGACAAGGACATAGAGAGTGGAAGAGTCAAGAGGAGGGTGAAGGAGGAGGGATCAAGGTGGAGGCAAATGCTGCAGCTTACACTTGTTTCATCGGTCAGAAGCTGACAGTGCTGGTGGAGGTTAAGTCAGGGGGCCAAGAGGCCCCAGGTGAGAAGAGAGGAGAGAGTGCTCAGACCAGGATAGAGGAGTAGTTAGAGGGTTTGAGAACCGGAGATCAGCTGGGATGAAGGCATCATGAGTTTGTCCAGCAGAGTGGGTCAAGCTGTAGGGGAGAATAGTGATGGAGAGGGAGGTACAGAGATCACGGAATAGTGAGGAGGCAGAAACAGTGGAGTTAAGGAAGATGTTGAATTCTCCAAGTAGGAGGAGTTTTGAAACAGAGCTCAGAAGAGAGTAGATGAAATCAGCCCATTTGGAAAGGAAGACTGACACAGGGCTAGGGGCCCTACAAATAGTGGCAAGACTGAGAAAGAGAGAGCGAGAGAGTCAGAGACAACCAGCTTGCAGACACAACATTAAAAGAAGGAGTAGGGCTGGGTGGGTATGGGAGAGGTAGGGACTCACTCAGGAAAGTTCAGGGCTACTCCCCCACCAGTTCGGTTGAGGCAAGGCTTGGGGAGGATCTTATATCCATCAGGGAGAAGGGAGTCAAAAGCAATGACTGAACTGGCATTGAACCACGTCTCAATGAGAGGGAGGACATTGGGTTCAAAGTCTTTAAGAAGAAGGCAGATGTCAGAAGAATGTTTGACAGTAGATTGAACATTGAAAGTGGCGATCATGTAGCAAGTGGCCACCTTTAAAGGTTTTCAGAGGGGGAGTACAGGCAGGTGGGACACCCGTCGGAGGTGCCGAAGGAGGTTCAGAGACAGATAGTCTGAGTAGCAGGGGAAGTAGGAAGTTGCTGAGGTCTGGAAGGTAGCGGTCAAAGGTAAAAAGATCTGGTTGAGGATCCTGGGCCATGACAGATCCATTGCACCTAAAGGAGGAGAAGAGCGCCAAGAGTACTTCCCATCTAGTGCCGCCATTAATGTGTGAAGAGAAAAAAGGGGAGATGGTAGAATCAGGTCTGGAGAGGGGAAAGAGAAGAGGATATCAGTGATAGTCTGTCTAGAAGTAGCACTGACGTAGTCGTCAGCAATAGGTAGGCCAGATTAGAGGCTGAGAGAACTTTTTGAAACTTTATTCTTCCAGACTTCGTGACAAAGGGGGGGATAGGTGATTGAGTAACTGTTGGAGTAGATGGGAGAGATAGAAAGTGCCATTGAGCTGGAGAAGAGGGACAGTGGAGAGGCTGGACAATGAACAAGCAAAGTCACCAGGCAGCCTAGCAGCCGAGGAGACAGGTGGATGCACAAATGTAAAAGCACATTACCACCAAGCACTAAAATGCAGCACAAAATGGGGGATGCACTGATGTAATGGCGAATTTAATTCTAATTTATCACAAAGCACTCAAATGCAGCAAATAATTCATTCTGTGATGCTTTTTCCTGTATTTATCTATCAATTATCATAGGAGGAAAGCTAATTTGCTCTGCTTTCTGTGGCTCCCGTTTGATGTTGGTCATTGTATTTGTTTTCTTTGTTTTCAATCGATTTAAATGACTCTATGGGAAGGAAGAAGAGACTAAATGTAGTCCCTTCTCTCTTCCATGCCGGCCATTCTGTTTGTTTACTTTTTAAAAATATGTTCACTAGCCACCATAGAAAGGGAGAACGGACATCATATACCCTTCCATGGTGATCATTTTTCTCGCAACAGAACATTTTGCTTTCAGTTTTAAGTACCCCGGTCCAACGGCCCACGGTACTAATGGCAATAAGCCCCTCACTGGGGTGGTATTACCGTGTTTGATAATGCCCCAGGACTATGTAACTATCAGCCCCTGATGTAGTAATTCCCCCACGGCTCAGGGCTTATTGCTTTATTATGTGTTTAGAGAAGCACTTAAACATCTGTCTCATTTCATGTCACAACTAGTATGATATGCTGTTTTTGTTAAATTGACTGGCATTTGTAAATTGCATACCTACTATAGTCAGTGCATTCATCAACCTGAGTGAGCTTCAGTTTTAACCATAAACATGTTGACAGTGTGGAGAACAGCCGTGCTTGGTAGCAACAGTGACTGGGAGCTGCCTGCCCAATGTGTCATAAGCATACTAGAAATAATGTGGACACTGGCACTTATTCTTTTGCAAATTAAGCACTGACTCTGTTATCTGACTTCTTGTCCATACTGTACCTTTTCTGTGGTTTAGAGAACCTTACAGTATTCTGCTCATATTCTACCTTGGTTCAATGTAAGCATGCGTGGCTGATGACCATGGTGTGCCTTTTTTTTGCCTGAAGGACACTTGCCTGTTTGGCAACTATGTGTTCCCCGTGGTGGGAATGTTTGCTCTGCTGCCCAACATTGGAAACCCATATCTGACTCTTGTATCCAACAGTAATATGATCTCAGGGACTAAAACCTACAAACCCCACACATGACACAACTGTATAACATTAACATCACGGATCTGTGCCACTGCATGACACTGACGTCACTGCCTGATACAGTCTTAAAACAGCCATCTTGGACTGGGAACTAAGATGGAAGACTCACACTTCCCTCATTAAGCACTGGCAACACTGCCCGTTCGACAATGGACACTGACTGCCTCACCTTCCATCTGGTTGGGATTTCCCTTTTCCAAAGGCAAAACTGTTGGCTTTGCCAATGGTTTTTGTGTGATTATCGCATATCTGATACTGTGATAATAAAAGAGTTAAATAACTGCATCCCATACCATCAAATGAGTAGTGAAACGGGTTGGTTGGTCGTTGTCTCTTTAGCAGACTCCTTTTTATGCCTTGTCTCTCTCTGGCACAATCTCAGCACATCTTTTTTTTTAGTTTTCTGAAGTAGAACTGTAAGTGTTTTTGAACATTTGGCACTTAAAAATAATTTCTGGATCTCATCTGCCAAGAGAAACCTGGTCTTTTTGCATAATGCAATCATAGAGCCATGAGATCATTTAGACATCTCCTACATCATCTGCAAAGATTGATAGGATGTCTACCAAGGTCTTGGGAGGAATTGTCAACAGAGAATAGTCCAGGAATATTAGGTAAAAGGATGTCCACCCTCAATGACATGGCATAATCAATGGGCACTCTATCCTATCCATCCATGCATGTAACGATGTTGGATGCACACACTCTTTTATCTTCACAGGCTTGGTTACACCATCTTTCGTGTGTTCCTCTTTCAGTGACTCTTCGCTATGACACCATGACCATCGTCTGGATCTGCCTCACCCTGATCACGGGTCTCGTCATTCTGCTGGTCTTCCTTATCTGCAAAAAGAGGTATGTACACTATTAAAAGCCGTGCACGCAGAAGCAGCGGAGGTAACAGCCGTGTTGAGTGTGGGCGGCACCTTAACCTTTAAAAAAATATATAAAAACACGTTCAGCAGCACCACGCTCTAAACCCAACCTTTCTCTTATGGAATGATGAGGGTTTTAATATAGCGTCAACTGCCTGTTTGGCTACAGGCTGTGGTGGAAATGACCAACCAGTGTTCGGCGAGATAGCAGGGCTGTTACCACCAAAGCATGCCCTCCAAATGGGTACTTAACGCTTTTAGTACTGTGGGCCATGGTAAAAAGTGCTAAGCGTGTTTTTTTGTTTTGTTTAAGTAGAATCCGATGTGCCTGTACCTTGTGTGCCCGATTTCCTTTTAAAAATAAAACAAACTAAGAAGCCTGCATGGGTAATACCAGTAATGTGTTTCTGTTTCCATTGCTTGTGGCAAGAGGTGGGAAGGCAGGCAGGTATGCGAGTGGAACAGGGATGGCTAGGGAGAACAAGGGAGTCAGGGGTACACGAGTAGGGTGAGGAGACCACAGGGCAAGGAGACTAACAGGTGGAAATGGGGAAATGGTGCCAGAGGCAGGATTGCAGAGCAGGCTTATACTTGCAATTCACCCCCACGTTCCAAGCCTCATGATTGGATGGTGACACTCCCCCGGCCAGTAATCCTGTGGATGGATTTCCAAGCACCATCTTTAGTAATTAATTAAAAACATATATGTTTTGGCTCTATACTGCTTAATACACAAATACTAAAATCGCAAAAAACGGTATCAACAATGTCACTGTACTTTCACCTAATATCTTTCTTGAGTGGTTCATAAACATCTTTAGCCATTATAGAAGAATTGTCCAGTTAAGATGTCGATCAATTTCTTGCATGATTGCAACGCTCGATTTTTTTTTGTTGTTTTTATTTTATTTTTTCTTACTGCTCCATCTCACCTGTGTCGTTTTTTAAAAATGCCTCTAATTTATGATGGCCGGTATATCAAGTACATATTTCCCAACTCACTTGTAAGGTTAAAGCACCTCTGTTCTATGTGGCCAGTGCATCCGATCTATTCTCTCCACAGGGTCATTGGCTACATGCACCAAATCTTTATCTCAGGTGTTTGTTTCAGACATCGGTTATTCCTCCTCATGGACACCTCTTACCTCAACATTCAGTCCCTCCCCCCCCCCCCGTTTTCCCTGTACTGTGTTCTTTCCTAGTGACTCTTACTGAGTTGCGTAGCTGTCTAGCCCTTCTAGTGCTCATGACCTATATGAAGTGTACCCCAGAACTAGTTCTCTGGACCTTGTTTAGACATCATAGGCAGCCCTGGTACCCTATAGTAGCTAACAACTGTCACACCACGTTATGACCTTTCAGTCACAGTTCTTGTTTGCTTCTGGCTCGTTCTGGATCTGTGGATCCTCTGAGTTACCCTGGCCATACAGGGATCAGGGGACGACTGTTGAGTAGCGTGCTCTAGCTTGGGAAACTGTCCCACTCATCTTCTCCATATGTATCTTAGTTTCACGAATTTTTCATCAATTACGAAATTATTTTCTACCTTCCTGAGTGCACACCCTCACCATGCATAATGAAAAGGAAAATTGACAACCTCAAATGAAATCCAAGTATGCCTTGTGCTGACACCTATGTTAGCTTTGCCTTCAAGTAGAAGCTGATTTTCTCACATGGGTCTCCTGCCTAGTAAGCATGCATGCTCTCCAACCTCTCTCCTGCTTGTTTACCTCGTTAAATGGCTGCATCATATTGGATGTTCAGCCTGGTGCCGCTATCTGCACTAAGATGGTCATAATTCTTTATCAAAATGTGACCATCATGTCTCAAGGTGCCTACATGAACTTGCTTGATTTAGATCCTCTGATTCCTGTCTAATTCCCCAGATATGATGCACCCATTTCATTTTTTTAATTGTATTTAGCCCCTTTATGAGCTTTTTGCAAAAAAGGAAACATTAAAATAAACAGTTTAAAAGTCATTTTTCAAGACAATGGGCCTAATTACACAGTAGGCGGAGAACCATGGCGCTATTAGCGCCATGGTTCATGCCGGTAAAATACCAGCACCGCCTTGGTGGAAACGGGAATTACCGCCCCATTCCAAGGTTGGCGGGGCGGTAATTCCCCCTTCCACCATTGCCCTTCCCCATTCCCATTTTTGCCCCAAAGGGCTCTATCGGAATGGGGAAGGCGCTAATTACGGTACCGCAAATTGTGGTACCGTAATTAGCTCCACTGGTCCCTTTGCGGGTTGGTTTTTAACGCCTGCAAAAAGCAGGCGTTAAATTCCCCAACCCACAAAGGGACCTCGTAGTAAGGCGGTAAGGATTTACCGGTACCGGTAAAATACTGGTACCGGTAAACCCTTACCGCCTACCGTGTAATGAGGCCCAATGTTACTTTGAATTAACATTTCACAGTTCCTTAACAGAGAGAAACCAGAAAAGGAAAATAAAAGGAAGCAGAGAAGCCGTACAAAAAGCTAAAGAAGAGAGATAAAAAAAGAAAAAAAAAGATTGTATATCCAAAAATACAAGCATAAACAACAGACCACTGGAGGCAGCTACAACAATCCAACAGCTTTCAACAGATTCAAAACCACCATTGTTAATGTAGTATTGTGCACAGAGGCAGCCCTTTCTCAGAAAGTAGGAGTGACAAGGCAGTCTACAGTACTGACAAATTGAGAGAGATATCTAATTCTTAGTTCCTTCAAGGCCGGGCATTCAGTCACAATATTTCTTAAAGTTTGTATCTGCTCGGCATCACACTTCACTTTCATTTCTGTGGATGCTCTCTCCAGCGGATGTAACACCCTTCCAACATGTTCTGCTGTCCTTTGTTCCCCTCTGGTCTGCCTCAAAACCCTTAGTTCCTTGGTCTACAACCTACTATGGCCTCCCCTCTACATGTTTCCTGACCAACTGCGTAGACGATCCTAAAGTGCATCAGTCAAAGAGTGCACCCTTAATGTTATGTCTTCTGACAATCATCCTCCTAAAATCGATGGCTTGCTTGAGGAGCATGATATTGACTTCCTTGGACCTAGCTCTCTACTAGCTTCAAGGCTTTGAATTACTATTCCCTTACATAAGTCTTCAACAGTTCGGTGAACAACAGACCCAACAGGAAGGGTTGTGGTATTTCCCATATTTATCCTGCAGACATCACAAGGTCCCACATTGCCACAGCTAAATTCACCACCCTTGAGAGTCTCCCCTGCACATGTCTACTGGATGAAACAACCACCATCTTAACGGTCTGCAGCCCTTCAACTAACACTGACCTGTTTGCAAGGAAATGTCCCATTTAATAATCTGCATTCAATCTTTTTCCTACCTCATCCTTGTCTTGGGGAACTTTAATGTTTGTCTGCATACCTCATCAAACAGATGTACACTTCTTTTTCTTGATTTCAGTGAGGCTCCCTCCCTCATTGCCTGGTCATCTTTTCTGACCTCCCCTACATATGTAAAAGCTGGATCAATTTTGAACTTGCAAAGATAAAAAGAGAGCAGAGAATACTAGAAAGGTGCTTGAGAAAATTTGAAACTAAAGAAGATGATGTAAAAATAGTCCATAGGCGCCCCTCTGTGAGAACGAACACGGCTAAATGACCTGTTGTTTGGAACGGTACCCACTCGAGAGTTTGCAGCCACACTTTAGCTCCCTGTGCCTTTCACAGCAGTGGTATATACATTTGCATATCAGTCTTTGTCCCGCCCACATCGGCAGTCCAGCACCGAAATGCTATGGCAATTATCTTCTGAACAAGAGTACCAACAGCAACCCCATACACATGTTTCAGACGATGAGCTGGTTTTCCAGTGTCACATGAAATTCTACTTTGCCACTATCAAAAATATATAAAAAGGCCATGCTTAATAGGTTGATCAACCCGACAGTGATCAACCCGACAGCAATAGATTAGCTTAAGTGTCAAATATCTGCAGGAAGGTTTGCGGCCCTGATGCACATGCACCTACACCCTGCACGTCTCTCTTGTGGATCGCATGCCTACCTTCATTGAAGGAAAACTGGAGTGGATTCAGGACACTGCCACTCAAGCTGCTGTTCTCACTTCTGCTCTCTGTCCAATACCAATGGTCTCCCTGCTTATTTCTCCTCCAAGTCAGTTTCTCCAACCGACATCATGCTACTTGTAAAGAAAAATAAGGTGTTGGTGGAACAGGTTTCTTCTTGCCCATTTAGCATCATCAAAGATAACATTGCCACCATAAGCTTACTCCATGGTTTCCCTGTTCAATTGTTAATTTCACTCTATTGCCTTCCCTTGGGGATTTATTTATTTGTTTATGTATCTATATACAAGGAAGAACAATGTTATTTTGATCGCAAAAATAACATGCAATAAATAAGATGTCAGATTTTATGGGAAGCATTGAGCTTCTTACAATGGGGTGAGTTTGAGTGACATTCTGACCAGGTTGTGCTGAGGAGTAAATGGAGCAGTCATCAGGATAATACATGGGTGGACTTCCATAGATTAAAGATAATCACCATTAGACATTTTTTAAGTGCAGGTAGATGGTATGACCACCTATGTTAGGGATGTGACCATGATGGATAAAGGGAAACATGTTAGCATGAAGGTAGATGACAGGTAGTTAAAGAGTGTAACTCAGAGTAAATAAAATGGGCTTTCAATGTGGCTTTGAACAAAGAGGTCTGGACTGTTTCTTGGATGTCTGGAGGAAGAGAATTCCATACAAGTGGAACAAGAAGAGAGAAAGAGCATAAGTGAAGAGTTGCATAGAGGATGATAGATACAGTGGTGCCTAAACATAGATAGATTTATGAACCTAGAGAAGACATTTAAATCTAGTCTATTTTGCATCATCAGCCATCCAGCCTGGTGAGGGTAAGAAGAATAAGATGTGAAGGGGGAGTTTAAAGAGAGTCCTGGTAACAAAGTGAATGATCTTGTCGAGAGGACAGAAAGAATAGTTGGGGAGACCAAAGAGTATGCGGCACAGTAGTCCTGTTTAGAGAAGAGAAAAGTGGTTAAGAGATGCCTTGCAGTGTTGAAAGTAATGAGGTCCCTGAATGTCATAACATTTATGAGGACAGTCCATGTCTAAATGCTGCTAAGAAGGAAACCATCCTATTGACCTAAATTTTTCTCATTCCCTCATCTAGGCACCGCATATAGGAAGCTGTGAATGATTTTTGAAAGCTCTCTCCTTCGCTTTCAGATTCTGGAACGTTTTTAAAAATGTCAATTGCCAATTGCACCTTGTCAAGTGCATTCTGCTCATCCTGAAAATTGCACATAAGGTAGAGGTGAAAAGAGCATTGTCCTCTTGAGGTTGAACTATTGTCATACCCTTTAACTAGGCCACCATAGGTGCTCATTCCACACATTTCAGGTCATCCAGAACAGGACTGACATGCTCATCCTTGACCACAGGCTGCTAAACCAAGTCATACTTGACATTTAATCCCAAGACTGGATCCCAGAAGAGGTCCAGATCTCCTGGACATCCCTTTGCTTTTTCCACTGGGCCTACTGGTGGCACAGATTTGGGTACCTCGGGAGTAGGGAGCATGCAAAAAACCCATCAGAGCTTCTGGGGGCTTGTCTTTGGAATTCCCTTAGAGCCTCCATCCGAGATGATTCAAACCACCTTTATTTTCAGGAATTAAAGACTCTCTTCTTAGAGGAAGACTTTGGCCCTTAAAGCAAGACTTGCAGCCTCTTCTAGGATATCTCTGACGTTGTGGAGAGTGGAGGGTTCCATTTTCCATCTCCTACCTCCTCTCTAACTTGACCACCTCCCATGGTCTTTACTCCCCACAGGAGATTGCCTTGGGAGCTGCTACCCTCTTCGCTCCGGGGACCTTTCTCCCAGTTCCCCTCTATGCTTCCTAACCTGGCACCTCTTGCTGTGGATTTCCAAACGCAGCACACTGCAGCCTGTGTTGCCCACTAGTTTGTGCCCCAGATTCTGGTTTCTTTTGTCTTGGGGCGTGTGTCATGCTACTGATCAGCACCTTTCAGCTTTGGCGTGCACTTTTCTGTTTTGCACTCACTTGCTGTTGTGTTCTGGGGAGCCACACCTGTGTTTTCCTGGCTCCTGGCTTGATGTACTGTCAGCCCTTGCTTATGCCTTTGAGCTCCCCGCTACCCTAGCTCCAGTCACTTGTCTGCTCTGAATATGACAAGGTTGTGAATATCACTACTCCCAATTTCGCTTTTCCATATGTGGCGGCACGAAGTGGCTGCTCTCGCAGAGGGTGCCTTGTAAATACACTTAAATACATATGTGAAGAAATATAGAGATCAAAATACGTTTCCTAACTGCACCGGACAGAAAGATGCATTCAAATGTACACTTTGGACCGTAGAAGAATGACTACCTTACTTTTCTGAAGGGTGCATTTCGGTATTTCCTCTGTCATGTGTTATCCTTTCCCAATGAGTTTACTTGTCTTCTGAAAATGTAAGAATTATTATTATTATTATTATTATTATTAGTATTATTACTATTATTATTATTAGTATTATTGTTAGTATTAGTATTATAGTATTATTATCATGTTATTATTAGAAGTCGGCACGTTTAATTTTGCTGCTGAAATCGAATCATTCGATTTAATTAAAAACATTTGTAGAAACACAAACGCAAAAGAAAATCAATTTGTATTTGTATTTTCTTTAAATGTAATTATTTGCAATAACCAGATAATTCACTTTCTTAAATAAGTGATTTTTTTTTGTAAAACAAACTGAATCATTTAAAAGAAAAGATATTGTTAAAACACCCATTCTTTAAAATGCGTAATCAATGTGCGACTAAGACCAGATGATTCTCAATAAAAATGAACCTTTGTTTATACATAAATAGATTCACTGAAAAAGAAGACATGTGTTGTTCGTTAATGCCAAAGCATACATTGCAATATAGCTCATTTATCAGATGTTCTGCCGCAGTCACTGCTCTCCATTGGAGAGAGTGAAAAAACACATCTTGACCCACCCGTCATTTTTTATCCTTTGTGTGTTCATTTATACATCGACCTCTCAAAATGCATTTTTTTCGAAGCTTCAGATGTTTTCTATTTTCTTATGGTTCTTAGCTCTGAAATCTACAAGCACAAGTAAACTGAGGCTAACCTCAGTGGAGGACATGTACAATGACATCGAATGCCTCGTGGGGACAGTAAAATCACCATGTTACATGTAACTTGATTTGAAAGTAGCAACTAATTGTGATTTGGAATCACATGGGATTTCTAGCACATGGTGCACACAGAAAGTACTGCACGAGGTAAATATTGGCTATTTTACCCCATGCTTACCTACTATATACACAATGAGGTAAACATCACATTTGATCCTACCTCATAATTGGGGGGTATTTAAAATAAAAAAGTACTTTTTAAATTCCAAATGTCTTTGCCACGACTACAACTGTTCATGCGGCACCCTAGAGCTTGTGAGACACTTGCAGGACCTATCCATTAAGTGATCTTCATACTTTTTTGAGGGAAGGATATGATACGTTTTTTTTTTTTTAATGGAAGGTTGCCTCTTGAAAGTTGTCTTAGTGGGCTGCATATAAAGCCACACGAATTTGAAGAACATCCAACCTTTTCTGTGGAGTTCAAAAACATAGCACTGTCGTCCATTCTTATTCTGACAATGAGCTGAAATCACCAGTCTTACACATATGCTGAAAATGATGTTGTTTGTTTGACATGCTGTGCCAATGTCTCCAATTGTGTATGGCTATTCTTCCCCAGGCACTGTGGCTACAGCAAGGCCTTCCAGGACTCTGACGAGGAGAAGATGCACTACCAGAATGGACAGGGTGAGTTTGGCCAGATGTGTAGTGTTCTGATGAGGGAAGAAAACAATGACAACTTTTGACATTTCTCAAATGTCAACACAAATGTTTGCATAGCTACACACGTCTGTTAAATATGGCGATACTACTTGGGACATCTGTCTCTTCACGTGTCAATTCTTAAGCTTTACATTCCATCTTTGGGAATGGGTACTCAGTAATTCCTCCTTCGGAATCCGCAGTGAAATCATATCCTGGGCATTGCATTGGTGGGACATCACAATCACTCTTTCCCAAACAGGAGACATATCATTACACAATTCCTCTGTGAGGAGAGATTTTCCTGCGCTTCTCTCCTTATAAGCAGATTCCCTTCTCCATCAGTCCAGTAGAGTATTGGATCTTACTCCCTGTTCACCCCTCACAGTGCTCCTGCTGCATCGAATCTGACATTGTACTTCCCCCTCCTCTCTGCATCATGATCCATGCCCTGCTGCGTTGGCATCATACCCTCCCCTAGCCCCGCCAGCATTCAAGGCACCTCTTAAATAAAGATCTTTCAAGCTGCTTGTCACCTTGAACAATGAAAAGTCATAAAGGCTTCACTCGAAGACTCAGTTCAGCTTAGAATGGGTTGAAATTCAAAAATAATTGCGAATTTGACGTTTGATTTGACATTTCCAAAATAGTTTGAACAATTGTGAGGGTGGATGAAAGTGTGCTTGAGAGAATATGCCTGCAAAGCCTTTGGCAAGATTTGAGGTAATGCGTTCAACCCATCTCCCTCTTTTTCAGCAGTCTCGCTCTCCGTATTTCTCTCTAGCAATCTTTTTTTCAATACACCCCTAACGGTTTCTTTCTCACTTCTCACACCTGCCTTACTTTCCTTTTTTTCTCCAGCTCACCATAACTTTCTCTCAGGTTTCCCCTCAAATTCATGTCATTTAGCTTTATGTTCCGTATCTGTCATTTCAGGGGCTTGTCATTTGACTTGTATTACTATTTTCATTTTTTTCCTAGCTCTGACTCTGTCAACCTCGTTCTATTTTTTATTTACCCCTTAGTTTACCTTTCAGTGTCTCTCATGTAGTCCTCTCTCTAACATGATATCTTTCTATCCCTTTGCTTTTTTCTGTATATGTCCATGTAATCTCTCTGTCCCTCTTTTGCACTCTTTCCACTCTCCATGCCTCTTTCTGTCTTTTTCTACTTGCATAAATAAGCATGTCTGCCTGTTGGACAGTCTCTGCCTCTCTTGCTCTCTCTCTCTATCTCATGCACCTTTCTGGAATACACACACAAAGGGCCCCATTATGTCCCCGGCGCTAGCCGTGCCGGTAAAAACAGAGTCGTGTTACTCCCCATTCCCATTAGAGTCCCATAGGACTCAATGGGAATGGGGAGGACGGAAGCACCAGCACCGTTAATAACAGTGCCGGAGCTTCCCTTAAAGTCTGCGAGCGGGTGCCGTTCTGCCTGCCACGTCAGATCTGGCGGGCAGGACGGCACCCACCCGCAGAACTCAGGAGTGTGCCAGTTCAGTAACAATGGTGCCGGTAGCTTACCGGCACCATTGTTACCTGACCCGCATACTCATAATGAGGCCCACGCACTCTTATACTCTGCGTCATATCTCTCACTCTCTCTTCCTCTCCCTCTTCCTCTTGCTTTTTTAGCCTATCTCTGTCTCTAGCCATCCCCTCCACCTCCTGTCTATACATTTCCCTGTTACTCACGCTCTTTCACTTTGATGTTCATATTTCTGTTTTAGCTTCTATGCTTTCCGTTTAACCAGTATTTACATTTAATTCCAGAAAATACTGAGTTTCCTTCAACGAACTCTTTAATCTACATATGAAAATGTAGGCTTCCTAACTCGTGAGGCATGCACGTGGCATGCAAGCCTATGTCATTCCTCTATTAGTTACATTATGCTTAATTTGTTTTCAACCACTTTAAATATAGTTAAACAGGGATGGAATGAGAACACAGTGTGGTCCCAGAAATGTTTTCGAAAGTGGCATTAGATTACATTGTGTGAGAAACCCATAACCCACTAAGTAAAGCTCGAGGTTCTTTATCCAAGTAAGTTTTGAAAAATGGATGACTCCACATAGTGAAGTCTAAAGAACATTTGTCCCTCTGTAAGCATAAACAAAGTTGTTAAACAAAGCAAAGTGTTAAGATTGAGAAAAAAATAAGATCTTCAATTCTTTGCTTCCATGTCATGTGGGGGATGAGGAGAGATGGACGGAAAGGTGTTTGGTGACTGGAAGACAGTGTAAGAGCAGCAGAAAAGCAGGTCTGTAGGGTATTTTGTGGAGATTTGGGGCCTGACGGTATTTTATTACCGCTGAGAAATAACTTAGCAATAATCACTCTTTGTATTCAGATTTGGCCATGTGCAACAATAATACAATGGACATGCATTATTTCAGCACCCAGACCTGCATATTTGGTATACGTGGTTGGTGGTATTTTGGTGAGCATAATTCCCTTGTTTTATTTGTGGCCCCAATGTCCAGAATCCCTTATCTTCGCTTAGATTTTTCGTGTGATCACTAGAGAGACCTCAGACCTGCATTCTAGGGAAACCACAATTTCCAGGGATAGTGTTGGTGCGCCACCATGGGCAAACTCACTGACTTATTTACGACAGAGAGCTATATGTGGTAGTCTTGTGGTAATTTCCACTACCTTATATACGGTAGGGAGCTATGTTCAGAGAGTCTCTCTTCCCGTTGGCTCATGTACCTCCAACAAGTTATACTACAGTCACTCACAATTATTCATACTGATTCTGACATACACACATCTGTCTTAAAATGACCATTGCACTGTTTAAAAATCTCCCCACATCATTGGCATTGTAATGGTAAATAGAAAATAAACCACCCGTCTGTTTTCAAATATTTTCTGTATTATAAAATTTGCATTTAGACATAATCTCATTCTTTACAGCAATAAAAGGGAACAATCAAAGCATTTTCAATGACACACTGCAATTATAGTGGCGGAGAACAGAACTTAAATTGCAACATTAGCACTTGATTAAGACACGCACGGGACTTTCATTTTTCTACACTGACTGCATACTTTCGTGCACACACACAGCTCCCCCAGTTAGGTAATTACCTTATCTGTTTAGAGGATTCTCTCTGTGAATGTGGCTCTCTTGGCTTAACTCCAACGAAAAGGGACGCTTGCCTTCTCAAGCCGGGGTCATTGCCTGGAATTCTCAGCTTTTTCAGATAGGACAGCCTCTGCCAGTGGAAATGTAATTCTTTCAGCTTTCCCCAGTCTCGACTGCAGCAGGACACCCCCACAGCCAGGTCTTCTCCCCAGTAGTGCAGAAAGATGTCTGCCTGTCTTTTTCCCTGCTACTGCCCACTAAAACTTTCCTCTCAGCCCTCTTTATGACGTGTTCCAATGAAATCCATCATCTCTCATCCTCCTACTTTTAAACAATAGCTTCGCTTATACATTTGCAATTGTTGCAAATCTGACTTCCTTCCTCCTGCAGTTACTGTGCACAACAACACGGATAATCAGGCAGAGAAGAGAGGAAAAATCTGCACACTCATTTAACTGGTTTTCAAAATATGCCTAATTCTGCAGTAGAGAACACATTTTATTAGTGAGTTATAATAAAATAAGGTTTTATTAGTCAGGTTAATGGTTAATATGTTAGCTGTTAATTTTCAAATGTGTCTCTAGCAATATAGGCATTTCAGGTGAAAAATAGTGTGCATTTTTAAATGAACACGTGTGCTTTTAACTGTAAAAATAGCTTTGCATCTTATATGTTAAAATCGTTTTTTGACCGAATAGTCTGTCTTTCCTTGTTAATCTGCTAACCCATATAGCAATGCACCGCACCCTTGTGGTGGTGCTGCAAAAAAAAATGCTACTTGTGCAGTAGTGCTGTAATGCTATTTGTGCAGTAGCGCTGTAATGCTACTTGTGCAGTAGTGCTGTACTCTGTGCTGTAACATGCCAAATATCCTTACATATACCCTCCTTTTGTTTTTAGAACTTGGCTATAATCCAAGCCAATTCCTAAAAACAACTTGTTCTATTTTTTTTTACAATATAGCAATCCAACAAAATGAATATTCATGTGCATCAATGAAAATTTGCAATTAACATTTCATCTGAGTCCATCAGTTCATAAAATGTTCCACATTTGCCTTCTCAGTGGAAGTGGCATTACTTTAAGTTTAAATTTTCCAAGTCAATTAAAGAACAGAAATAAAACAACTAACTAAAACAAATAAGTAATATAACAAGTTAAAATAAATAATTAAAATAATAAATACGTGGAACTTCATATGCCGGAACTTTTGTTTTGTCTCTTTTGGTATGTCCCGACCAGCGATGTTATTCGGTTCATTCGAGTACTCTTTCATCTTGGCAATCTTGAATCCACAGTAGTCATCACTTTTGGCATTCCGGTTATTTTGTCTTCACCTCCACCTGGAGGCAGGCATCTTTTGGTCTTCATCCAGGGGACTCCAGGACTCCATCGTCTCCCGTGGCCTCTGATCCCGGAACCTCCGATCAAATAATGTTAATCGTCTAAATCAAAATAGAAAATAAACAGATTAAGTACATAGCACAATACTAACTTCATCCTTTTGCCAAAAATAAAACATGCTTGGTAAAAATACTTCGTTTTTTTTTTTTTTTTTCTGAAATTAAACACAAGTTAAAAGAAAACAAACACATATAAAACAGCATTCAATATTTAATACACTTTCTCTCTGCACACCAACCACGAGCTTCCGTTATATGTGCATTTATTTATTTATTTATTTATTTATTTATTTATTTATTTATATTATATATTTTCACATATATTACAGTGTTTATGTGCCATCCTAACAATCAACTTTTTTTTAACTTCTTTGTCACTGCCTCCTGATCACACCCATTTATTTTCTCAAGGGACTCTATCCGTTTCCACATGCTCAAGCTGCCTGATCTCATGTCTGGGATGGCATGGTTTGATTTGATTTACATGGACAAACTGCTCTATTGCTGTTTCACCTTCATTTTTCAAAATTTTATACACTACAGGAGAGACTTTATCTATAATTCGAAATGGCCCCTGCCAGGCTGCCAGAAATTTAGAATTTTTCTGTTTACTTTTTCCAAAATGAAACTTGTACACCTGATCCCCTACATTGTATTCCTTTACTGATGTCTTTTTGTCATAATATGACTTAGCACTGTCAGCAGCTCTTTCCAGATTTCTCTGCACAAAAGCAAATGCATGTTGCAAATGCCTCCTCAGTTCATCAATATATTCATGAACTGTGGATGCACTCACTAGAGTTTGCTCATGTGTTCTGTATAGTAGGTGTTGTGGTAACACCATTTTCCTACCTGTTAATACCTCATGGGGGCTAACACCTGTTGCTTTGGCAGGAGTCGACCTGATTGCCATCAAAACCAATGGTAAACGCAAATCCCAGCTGGAACCTGCTTCTGCCACAAATTTCTTTAAAATGTCCACAACAGACCTATTGCTTCTTTCAACTGTACCTGAAGACGCCGCCCGATATGCGATATGTAGTTTCCTTTTTACACCTAGTATTTGCCATACCTTACTCATTAGAGTACTTGTGAAATGACTTCCTCTGTCTGACTCAATTCTTTGTGGCAACCCAAACCTTGAGAACACATGGTTCACCAGCAATGTGGCTGCTGTTTGCGCACTACAATCTGGTGCGGGAATGCACTCAATCCATTTTGACATCAAACATACCACACTCAAAATATAGCGGTGTCCCCTGCTCGACCTTTTTAAAGGACCTACATAGTCTATTTGCAAATCTGACCATGGGAGAGTTAGGCCTCTTTTCATCAATGGTGCTCTATGCATTGGTGAAGCAGGTTTAAATTGGGCGCATACTAGACATCCTCTAGTATATAATTCCACATCTTGGGACATATGTGGCCAGTAAGCATAATCTTTTAGTATTTCTAATGTCTTTTGTGAACCTCTATGGCCTGCAGTTATGGCATCGTGTGCATGGTGTAGCATTAGTCCTCTGAATGAAAGGGGTACTACCCACTGTATTTGCCCTGTTATGGACTCTCTAATCATGAGTCCATCCTGTAATCTAATTCGTGTTTTGTTCTTTAATAACACCCTCAACTCTTCTTTTCCCATACAATCATTTTCTGTTAAAGGATTTTTTTCAGGATCTATCAAATGATTATAATAGATTCCCAAAATTTGATCATTCTTTTGTGCCTCAATCAAATCTTGGTCTGGCGTGTCATGACTCCACTGCACCACCGGTTGATCTACCTCCTTTGGTGCTTTAGAACGTGTGACTGCATCAATTTGTATTTCACCCATTAAATAATCAATAGGTAGCAATTCTCCCATCACAGCCCCAATCTTAGCCAGATGGTCTGCCTTATCATTTCCCTCCTTATCCTCTCCTGGTGTTTTTAAATGCCCACGAATTTTTCTCCAGTATATTGTTAAATTATTTTCTGACACCAATTTGTCTATGGCTTGTATCATTTTTCCATGTTTAAGTGGCTTTTTGTTGTATGTAATCATGCCTCTTGCTTTCCAACCAGGCAAATACTCCACAAAGCTATTCCGTGCATAGTCAGAATCAGTCACCAAGACAATTTCACTGAACTTTTTATCAACTGCAGTAGCAATTGCTTTATAGATGGCTGCCAATTCCGCCACCTGACTGCTCCTATCTCCAATCCTCATCCCTATACTAGGAACGCCTTCACATTTCAACCAGACATTTCCTATTCCTGCCACTAATTGTTTATTACTGTCATTTTCAATGTGAAAAGCACAACCATCCACATATACAGTTGGCAAATCCTCGCATGTTTTTTCATCAAAAGCTTTGTGTGGTGATTGTTCAAATTCCTGCAAACTAGCTTCCACTTCCATTTCATTTGGTATTTGTTCAGCTGCACAGTCATGTAAGTCAGCTAACCCTTGAGCAATTGGGCTCTTTTTATTTTGTCCATATCTTACTTCTACGGGAAAACCTTGTAATGCCAGCGTCCATGAAGTGATTCTGGATTGCGCTAGATTGCCTGATCTAATTCTTTTACTCTCTAAAAATTGCAAAGGTTGATGATTTGTTTCAATAATCACCTTTTCTCCCTGAACAATGGGGCGGAAATGTTGTAGCGCCCACACAGTGGTTAATAGGGCCTTTTCGCATCCATTAAATTTCATTTCAACTTGGGAAAATGCCTTACTTGCATATGCAATGGTTTTGTGATTCAAATCGTGTTTTTGTGATAACACTGCTGACATACAATGTTCAGAAAAGCCTATTTCTATAAAGAAATCCCTGTCCTTTATGGGGTATGCTAAACATGGTGCCTTTACAAGACATTCCTTCAATCTAGCCACTGCATCAGACTGCTCTCTTCCCCATTTCCAGGGAGTATTTAGTTTAAGCAGTTTAGTCAATGGTTGAGTGATTTCTGCATAATTCTCAATAAACTTTCTGTTATAGCCTGTCATCCCTAATAAACTTTTTACTCCTTTCACATTTTTAGGATCTTTTAATCTTTGTATGGCCTCTATTTTCTTCCTTTGTGGATTTAGCCCATGTTCAGTCACTTCATGCCCTAGAAAGTTCACTTTTTTCTTGCACCATTGTGCTTTTTGCAAAGATACTTTGGCGCCTGCTTTCTGCAATTGGCCAAGCACATGTCTTATTTCATCAAAATGGCTTTTAAGGTTTTCATTTTTTATCAAGACATCATCCACATAAACTATTGTCCCTCTTTCCGCTGCATCTGGCATGGCCTTTCTCAAAAATATGCCAAATTCACTCCCACTATTGATGTACCCGAACGGAGCTCTAAGCCAGGCATATTGAGTCCTGTCAAATGTAAAGGAAAATAGGTGTTGTATCTCCTCTGCCAATGGCACACACCAATATCCAGATGTGAGATCTAACGTGGTAAATACATTTGAACCATGTATCTGAGCTAGGCCCTGATCAATGAATGGTAGTGGCCATCTAGATACTGGTACTCTTTTATTTAACTCTCTTAAGTCTGCACACAGCCGCCATTGACCATTTGGCTTTAACACACCTAAAATAGGCGTATTGGATGTGCTATGAATGGGCCTAATTATTCCCCGTGATTCCAAATTTTTAATAATCTCTGCCAATGATTCTAAACATGCCAGCGGTAGTCTATACTGGCGTACAAACACTGGATTTCTGCTACAACCTTCTGGTAGTGTGGCCACATGTAAATCAGTTAAACCACAATCATAAGCATCTTTTGCAAATACATCCTTAAACTCCATAAATATTTCCCTCAGATTGCGTCGATCCTCATCGCTGTTACATGCATCCGCTAAGGAGATCTGCTCTTCTACCATTCTGGAAAATTCTGGAAACTCTTCTGGTAAAGGAATCTCAGCGCTTTCCTCTAACTGTGTGGCTGTGTCTTTTTGTAGGGCTGCCACTTTCAAATATTTAGGCATATCAGCTTCCACTTCAATGGGCTGATTTCCTGTTTCATTTTCATTTAAATTAAATATTATGCAATCCTCTTGATGGCAGCACACTGTCTCATTTGAATCATAAGGATACACAGAATGAATTTTAAATATTCCTTTGGGCTGAGAGTCCAGGTGTTCTGGCAACTCGCCCTTGACATCTACATATTTTTCAGGAATATTCCCAATCACCATGTTATTTAAATCTGCCGTATAATGTGATTTTTGTATGGCCATTCCTAATGGGGAGTTTTCCTCTAAATGAATATCCTGACAACCTTTATTATTCACCATGATTTTTACAGATCCCTCACCAATGTCTACCAATGGAATGTATTCATAATCCAGGCCTTGCTGTTTTATGGATTCATTCAGGCATACAAATGCATCAGAGCCTTTCATCTGCTGTCCATTTTTGCATTTCAGTGTTATTGCAAACTGTTTTGTAAATGCAGGAACAATAGTATTTTTCCTCATCTGTAATTCGACTGCATAAGGAACTAGTTGTGCACAATGATAAGCCCTTCTTTTGTCTTCAAATTCAGGCGCCGGCCCACCTAGGCGTGACCATATTTTTTGATTAAGGAAATCTAACACCATACACATTCTGTGCATGATGTCATTGCCCATGTAAAATTCATTTTGTGCTCCACTCACTATCCATACATTATGGTAAATTGCTTTCTGCCCAATGCTAATTTTAAGCATGCATCTGCCTGTAATTCGGTTTTCAAAGTCTGGACTGTCCAACCCAGAAACATATTGGTTTTTAATCCTAAATTTCGGGATTTCTTCCCTCTCCATAATTTTTTGCAACAATTTCTCATTAATGAAACTCCTTTCATGTTCAAGCGCTAAAGTGGCTTTTATTGTTTTAAGATAATCATTTATACCAGCGTGAACCCATGGTTGCTCATCTTCCATGTGTATCTCTGCCAGAGTGGTAATGTGTTTTTCTGAATCTGTTTTAGGAACAATATTCTGTTTGCATGTATTCTCTTTTAAATAGAAACGTAATGTGTGTTCGTCTATGGCAGTCTGCCAATCTTTCCTTGGGTCCAAGTATATTTGTACAGGTAGTTTTTCATTGTCGCTCTGATCTTTGTCTTGACACCTTAATATAACAGTGACACTAGGTATGCAGCTATTCTGGAGATATACCTCCACAGCATCATTTGTTTTGGCAACGGTGTGACATTCTTTTATATTGCTGTTTTGTGATTTTAGTTTCTTAGGCCTCAATGGTTTTTTGGTTAAGGACCACAGCACTCCATTCACCCCATCTATGAGAGGAGACAATCTTTTCAGGCAATCTGTCCCCATCAGAAATGGAATTTCACAAATAGATGTGATCAATACCTCTTGTTTCATTCTGTGCTTTCCTATTTTTATGTCAACCTCAGTTACACCTATGATGGGCACCTCCTCCCCATTAAAGTTATGCACTGGGCCTTGATTTGCCTTCACTGTGATCTGACTCTGTGGAGGCCTCCCTTCATTGATACTCTTTACCAGCTCCTTGGACATAATTGTGGCCTGTGCGCCAGTGTCAATCATAGCAAAGGTGTGGCATTTTTCTTCTACAGTGATGGGTGCATAATATCTGTCCTCAACTTCCTCTAATACACATAAGAAATGTGAATTCTTACTGATTTCAGGGCTCACCTTTCTCAGGTCTTTTTCACTTTTGGCTAAGCACATTGGTAAATGAAAAGACATTTTTCCCTCCTTTTTACCCATTTCTGTGCGAGATATTTTATTCATTTCTCCATGTTCAGAGGTTTTTTGGAGTGTGGCCACCATTCGCCCATCCATCTGGGTAACATCAGAGACCACATTACAACCTTCCAACTGAACATGTGTCACAACATCATTCAGCAATTTGTCATTTTTTAATTCTGTGCATTTGTGATCATTTAGTGTAATACCAGCCCTTTCAGCCTTTTCAAAAATATGTGGCTCAAAGAATTTTTCAGGTGATTGACTTGTACCCTCCTTGTGAGTATTTCCTTTTTCTGTCTGTGTTTGGTAATTGTTTTGCTTGCCCAGGAAAGGAGCTATGGCATCCCCACTTACTCCCTGTTCACTGGTATTCCCCATGCATGAGTCATTTTTCTTAAATCTGTCCCTTTGTTCTTTTGGAATTCCTAATGTTTCTTTTTCATTTGTGCAAATCTTTACTGTTTTATTTAGCTCTAAGTTAAACCGTACCTCTTTTTTAGAAGTATTTGCACTTTCTGTCACAATTTCATTTACTGGTACTTTCATTTTTAATCCATTAGACATCTCAGAGTCGTTATGCAAAATTATATCAGAGCTATCTGTCATTTTGGCACTGCAGTCATCATGAGTACTTAGTCACTTTTCGGAAGCCCCCCGGTCATTGCTATGGCCATCAGCCCCCTCTTTGGAAGGTTGTTTTTGCGCTGTATAGAGCTTTCCTATTTGCTCAGCTAACATTTTCACTTGGGCCTCAAGGCATTGGAACCTTTCCACCTCTCTAGGATCCTCTTTCTGTGGCCTAGGTCGATATTGGTTGTTTTCCCCCTGATTGGATCTATTCTGATACCTCTCAGGTGATTGATACCGGTTGGGATGGTTTCTGAACTCTTGATTCATTTGTGGAGGGGAGCGGGTTGCACCCATCCTTTGATTATAGTCCCCTGGTGGGGAATCATTGTACTGGCGTGGACTGTAGTTCACGTTTTGCTTCATGTCCTGTCTCTCAGATTGTGGGTACTGGCCCCTATATTGATTTCCATTATCAGTAAATCGATCCACATATCGGGGCCTATCCTGATTACCATATATCATGGTGCTGGGATCAAATCTGCTCTGTGTCCCCAATGACTGGTAGGGACCATCATTTCTTTGATCTTGATTTTGTCTCTGGTTATTGTTCATACCTGCCATATCAGACCGGTATCTTACCCGGGGTCTATCTCCTAAATATCTAGGGCTGATGTAGCTCTCTCTATTACTAGGATCATGTGATTGGAACATTGGTACAGTAAATGGCGATCTTTGTTGATTACCCCTTTGTTCAGGTGTCACATTATTTTTACCTTGGCTTTGAGCAGACTCAAGGGACATTTTGGCTGACCTGATTTCCATTACTGTGGCTGAGGGTTCTTTAGATTTAGGCCTGGTATCTTTCATTTTATCACTTTCTCTACCCTGACAATAGAGTACCTCATATAGCTTGGTGCTTTGATGTACAATCCATTCAAGGGACTTGTCACGGTCAAATTCACGGACCAATTGGGATATGATGTCTTTCTGTAGCCCATAGAAGGATGCGGTTTTAAACTCATTGGAATTTGAGTCAAAAGATACATCAAAGCGAGAGAATGCTCTTTTTAAGTCTTGTAAAAATTGGCGAGGTGATGTATTAGGTCCAGCAGTAATAGTGTACGCAACTTTCTTTGCCTCCTGCAATGACTGAAAAGGAGAAAAATGGCGCCTAATTTCTTTTTCAAACTCCAGCCATGTCATATTCTGCTGTTCATTTAATCCCCTTATGATGCTGGCCGTCGGGGCATCTAAAGTTAAATGAAAATATTGTCTGTACTGTTCCTTAGGTATCTGGAGCGCTTTAAAAATGTCATGCACCGCTTCTAAGTGATCCTCAATGCAGCATTCACCTCCCTTTTTAAATGGTTTGATCAGGGCTTTAATGGATTTCATTATTTTTATGGGGCTACTTGTTGCAATGCATGGAATTGCACTATTTTGTGATTCAATCCTGTTTTCAGGTGTATGAGATTGGTGGCTGCCCCCAATGGGAGTATCAAATCCCCCAAGGGCACTGCAACCAAGTTCAGTCACCGGCCCAGTCA
Organism: Ambystoma mexicanum; assembly: GCF_040938575.1. Lineage (NCBI taxonomy): Eukaryota > Metazoa > Chordata > Amphibia > Caudata > Ambystomatidae > Ambystoma > Ambystoma mexicanum. Next base: position 967,887,842 of record NC_090929.1, on the reverse strand, counting down.
CTGGGGCACTAGCTCTTTGGGCAGAGCTAGAATTCACCTCCACTCCATTGAATGTGGTACCCTGCCGCCTCTCCTGGGACCTGGGAATGCACATTTGCTGTTCTAAGTCCTTACACTTTTTAAGGAGTCTGTTGGCTTCATCATGCAAATAATTATTTTCATCACTCATTTTATTAATTGCCTCCTGCATATCGCACATTTGCATTTGGCATTCATTGAACTCTTTACTTCTCTTGTCTCTTTCTTGGATCATTTTAATCATTTCTTGTTCTACACTCTGGAGATCACCTTCTTTTTCGCAATGTTCTTTTTGTAAAATCTGCATTTCTGAAACAACCTCATCTTTATCCTGCCTAATGTGATCCACTAAGGCTTTTAAGTGTGTCAATTCTTGCTCACTATCTTCAAATTGTTTCTTGTTTTTGGATAACTGAGTATCAAAGTCTCTGCATTTTAATTGCATGTCTTTTTGGCATACATCCAATTCTGCTCTCAACATTTCCTGATTTTTACTTGCCCCATCTAATTCAGTCTTTAACCTGTTAATTAGCTGAGTATCATTCTCTTGCATTCGCAGTGACTTGTTTAAAATAAACCATATTTTGCCGCATAGCCGTATTAAACAGTCTTTCTCTGCACTTTTATCGGCTGCATTCAATAATCTTGTAAGGCAGACCTGAATTATGCTGCCTTCTGCAAAAATATTGTCTAGTTTTTCTTTCTGCACCTCACCCTGAATGCGGTTACTCCATTCTAAGGTACTGTTCGAAGACCAATTCCCATGTGCAAATAACTTTGCCTCTAAATATTGCACTAGATCTGAGAATGTGGTTTCCCTTTGTGACATTCTGAAATTCGTTTTTAGTGGCACACTGCTATTATAAAATGGGTTCCCTTTAATGTGCAAATGGCAGTGTGAGACACGCTTGCCACGCCCAGTAGGTACTCTATGATCACTTTCCCGGCCTGCAACGCACCATAAATATGTAGGGTATTTTGTGGAGATTTGGGGCCTGACGGTATTTTATTACCGCTGAGAAATAACTTAGCAATAATCACTCTTTGTATTCAGATTTGGCCATGTGCAACAATAATACAATGGACATGCATTATTTCAGCACCCAGACTTGCATATTTGGTATACGTGGTTGGTGGTATTTTGGTGAGCATAATTCCCTTGTTTTATTTGTGGCCCCAATGTCCAGAATCCCTTATCTTCGCTTAGATTTTTCGTGTGATCACTAGAGAGACCTCAGACCTGCATTCTAGGGAAACCACAATTTCCAGGGATAGTGTTGGTGCGCCACCATGGGCAAACTCACTGACTTATTTACGACAGAGAGCTATATGTGGTAGTCTTGTGGTAATTTCCACTACCTTATATACGGTAGGGAGCTATGTTCAGAGAGTCTCTCTTCCCGTTGGCTCATGTACCTCCAACAAGTTATACTACAGTCACTCACAATTATTCATACTGATTCTGACATACACACATCTGTCTTAAAATGACCATTGCACTGTTTAAAAATCTCCCCACATCATTGGCATTGTAATGGTAAATAGAAAATAAACCACCCGTCTGTTTTCAAATATTTTCTGTATTATAAAATTTGCATTTAGACATAATCTCATTCTTTACAGCAATAAAAGGGAACAATCAAAGCATTTTCAATGACACACTGCAATTATAGTGGCGGAGAACAGAACTTAAATTGCAACATTAGCACTTGATTAAGACACGCACGGGACTTTCATTTTTCTACACTGACTGCATACTTTCGTGCACACACACAGCTCCCCCAGTTAGGTAATTACCTTATCTGTTTAGAGGATTCTCTCTGTGAATGTGGCTCTCTTGGCTTAACTCCAACGAAAAGGGACGCTTGCCTTCTCAAGCCGGGGTCATTGCCTGGAATTCTCAGCTTTTTCAGATAGGACAGCCTCTGCCAGTGGAAATGTAATTCTTTCAGCTTTCCCCAGTCTCGACTGCAGCAGGACACCCCCACAGCCAGGTCTTCTCCCCAGTAGTGCAGAAAGATGTCTGCCTGTCTTTTTCCCTGCTACTGCCCACTAAAACTTTCCTCTCAGCCCTCTTTATGACGTGTTCCAATGAAATCCATCATCTCTCATCCTCCTACTTTTAAACAATAGCTTCGCTTATACATTTGCAATTGTTGCAAATCTGACTTCCTTCCTCCTGCAGTTACTGTGCACAACAACACGGATAATCAGGCAGAGAAGAGAGGAAAAATCTGCACACTCATTTAACTGGTTTTCAAAATATGCCTAATTCTGCAGTAGAGAACACATTTTATTAGTGAGTTATAATAAAATAAGGTTTTATTAGTCAGGTTAATGGTTAATATGTTAGCTGTTAATTTTCAAATGTGTCTCTAGCAATATAGGCATTTCAGGTGAAAAATAGTGTGCATTTTTAAATGAACACGTGTGCTTTTAACTGTAAAAATAGCTTTGCATCTTATATGTTAAAATCGTTTTTTGACCGAATAGTCTGTCTTTCCTTGTTAATCTGCTAACCCATATAGCAATGCACCGCACCCTTGTGGTGGTGCTGCAAAAAAAAATGCTACTTGTGCAGTAGTGCTGTAATGCTATTTGTGCAGTAGCGCTGTAATGCTACTTGTGCAGTAGTGCTGTACTCTGTGCTGTAACATGCCAAATATCCTTACAGGTCCCACACAGAGTGGCCCATGGGGTAGAGGTGGACCGGGAAATCTCCAGAATTCCCTGTAAAACATTCCATCACAGTAGTTGAGTCACATAGTATCTGGCCATTGGTGTTTGAAGGTATGCCTGTTTAGATTATCCTGGAACTCAATCCTGCTTTGAAAGAAATATGTTTTAGAGTTCTTTTTGCAAGAAACTGACTAGGACATCGCAGATATCCAGCCATTTCAACATATTCATTTGAATAAAATCCCAATGTAAGGAATTGTCATCTGGCAAGCAGCACATCTCTTGCTTTGTTTTCCTTTTTATTAATACATAAAATGTTGTGGGTGATTTCTTCTCCAAAGGATAATCTGCTAACCAGATCTCCCTTTGTTTCCCACCCCATGCCAAAAGCATGGTGTACTTGTGCCCTGCTGCAGTAGTAGCCTGATCCGCAGCATCTCCTCTGCTCATGGCCAGTTCAAAGGTCACATGATGCTTACTTGACCACCACAGTGACAGCCAAGTTAATGCAGTACAGGAGCAGCATTTAAGATATTTCCCCTGTACCAAAACTATGATGATCATGAGTGCCCCATGTTGGTGGCAGAATAGTCTCTACAAATAAGCTATGGCTGAGTTTAGGCATAGGGCATGGCATCAGTTATGATCATGACCACCACATCCAAATTGATATCACATGTGTCAGCTCCTGTGATTCAGCTCTGCTGTGGTAGGGAATGTGTATTCAGGTCAGATGTGATGATACTGCCACTCGGCAGGACAGAAACACAGAGAACCCAGCATCTCTGATATCCTTTGTGAAGGCAGGCAACACCCTCCCCCAGAGACAGCCACAGAGCAGGCAGCTATCCTGGGCTCAGGAATCAAAGAAGCACACCTATTCAGAAGGAGCGATCTCACACCATAGTGGTGCATGTCCAAAGAACTATGATGTCAATGTGGTGGGAAGGTGGCGGGGTAGTATAATCAGGAGGGTTCAGATCAGTGGAAGAAGCCTTCAATCATCTTGTTTCTCACTGTCTCTTTCCCTTTCCTGTCCCCTCTAATTTCTCTGGAGAAAAGCACTTTCGGTGGAACATTATCAAGGCAATATCCATTCTGGCTTGGAACAGGGATTGGTCCGCTAAAACAGGCTAGCTTTAGATCAATCACCTGGGGACTTGTGCCTTTAAAAGAAGAGGGCTCTCACCCCTTCAGCAAATTCCTCTCAGATCCTCTTGTATCCTTTAAGGCCACAGATTCATTTTAAGATCTAACTGGATTTCCTTTCAGACAGTTGTACTGTCCAAAGCCCACAGCCTGAGGTGAACAGGTAGTTGTCCAAAACAGAAGGAAGATCTGCCCCCTACCAGGGTACTTCAGGACTGACCGTTGCTCTGGACCAGGACCAACCACTCTACAACAGACCTCCTAAACTAGGGGAGCAGACCCTGAATGGAAACATCATGTCCTTGAGTCCTCTGCGGAGGCTTCACAGCAATCGGACGGCTTGGCCAGCCCAAGCTCCCTGTTCTACTGCACAACACGAGTCACTCCATGTTCACCACATCTTGAACAAGAGGGAAGGCACTGGCACTGGTGTCTACCTTCCTCCAAACAGCCAAACTCTTGCGTGCATCCCATTGTATTGTGTCCTAGTTAAGCACGTCACTTGTTAGGTCGGAAATGACTACTCAGTGCCGGAACCTGACCCAAATCACTGGAGAGTCACTTGCCAGTTCTTATCAGGGGTTACAGCCACAGGTTTGTCCAGCTAGCCCGTGAACTGCCACCTCATCAATCGCACATCAATGCAGTCAAGATCACCACTTTGACGACCGTCACCCACTGTCTCGAACCGCTGCAGTGTCACTCGCCAGCCTCTCCCAGCGGCTAAAACCGACTCAGCCTTGCCAACTGGGAAGTGTTGCTGGGACCACTGGACCTGCATCTTTGAATAGCCACCATTCTATAACACAGATCATCTGCATTCAACCCTACTCAAAGCCTGCTTGCTGCCCGAGCCTCCATGATCCTCCGGCCTGAATTGAGCCTGGTCAGCTCTCATTGACGTTCGATTCCCGGTGTGACGTATCAGCCACCCAAGAACTACATCTGTACTGTTGACTATGAACTGCCACCATGGTCCACTGGGATCCTTGAGGCTGGTTAGGTCACGATTGTTCCTGTTTTCTACAAGATATCATTTTTATATTTTTATGGTAGTACCCAAGGGCGTTGCTAGGTCTGTAAAAGATCCAGGCTAGAGCCCATTGCAAGTTTGGACTTCACATCATCACTCTGCTACTACCTGTTGCACCTTGAAACACTTGTGTATAGGCGTGTTATAAATGCCACATCCTAGCATATCATATGCTCAACCATTTAAATATAGCCAGTGAAAGCCATGTGGCATTTAAACCTCGCGACTGCTACGGTTTGACTCATGATGAGGGACAGTCAGGGTGGCAGGGATGGGAGACAAGCCCTGTGGGAGGCGCTTACCGATGGGTGACAATCAGGGTGTACTGATGTTAATTTGGAGCTTGCAGTAGGAAGGGCTTTCACATGGGTGCCAGCCAGCAGCTAGAACCATGTTTATCATCATGCACACAAAGACCTGAGGGGGCATTTCAAGTAAAGCACAGGGAGGGTGGCACTGGCAGCTGTCCAATTATGACAACAGATGCAATCTGCTCCAAGCACCAGTGGAAAAGGGGTACCCTGTGACATTAACCAGTGGCGATGACGGATGCAAACAAATATCTCACGTCAGAACAGAAACGCCAGCCCCAGCCACCCCGAATTACCAACTGCAACCATTTGGCTGAGAACTGTCACCCCATGACAATGTGTGACAAAACAAAGGCAACTGCTTCCACAAAGCCCAACACAAAACTCATCTCTGCTGGCCAGCCAATGAAGCCCAAACACTGAATAGCAGTTAATTAATTTAACCCAAAAAAAACAATATCTTGGATGGAGCATGGACACGGACAGCTCGCACTAGCGCCCGGCGACCCCTTCAGAGTACAGTACAGATTAGCCTGCAGTGACAGGCCACCATAAGGTCTAGAGGCCCTGCGGTGCCAGGGGCGAACTTCACTGAGCCACAGTGAGTGCAATTGGTTTCACTGTATCGTAAAAAACAGATTTTACAAGTACCCTCTAAATGCTACCCATTTTATCGCTGCATATGGATTAAAGTCAGGGTGGCCTCCCCAAAATTCCAACATACGCATACAGGCTGTGCAAAGGCCTCAGGCGATCTACATATATGTGCACCTGGCCACATGGGAGGACGCCATGTAACTGGCAGGCAAATGGCATCACTTCCACTGCACAGCATTGATCTGCATGCAGAGTAACTGCTCAGTTTGTGGAGAGAGACTGCAGGCCCCCAGAGCTGGTGATGCAGGCAGAGTACTGCCCACCCCTCTCACCTGACATCACCACTGCACACTCCTGGTACTTGCCTGTAAATCCTGGTGCAATCCTGTAAAGTGTATAAATGCTGGACTGCATGTCCCAGGATGCAATATAATATGAGCCCACAACTCTGGAAGGGGCGATTATTTCACACTTGACATTGAACACATTGAGACTTCCATAAACTGTCTTATAGGCCTCACTGAGCTAAACACTGAACCCCCACTCCTCGGAAGAGCCTATATGATACACCCACCTGATTGTAGTCATGGCTAGACAAAGGCATGCCTTGTTAGCGCACCTAACATGCACACTTGCACATCAGACACTCAGCATTGACCGAAGCTGACACTTTGCAGAGGGCTGCCCCTACACTGTTCAGGGTCACATCTGAATCCATTAATTACAATCCTGCCAAGTAGAGGGGCATTTCTCGGAACATAGACAACGTGATCATCCCTCCATCCTCTCCTCCATGTTTATTCTTTCCCTCCTTACCTCTCTTTTCTTCCGTCCACCCACATCGCCACTCTTTCTCCCTAACCCCACGCCACCTCTTCCCTTCCTCTTTACCACCCCTCCCTGTGCAATGCCCACATGGAGATCAGTAAACATCTGGGTTATTTATTTTTATAACCCGAAACTGGGAAACTTATAATTAATCCTTCCTGCGGAGCATGCACCTATGTTACACCCCAGTAAGCGGCAGGGCCTGGCCTTGCGTGCCTGTATGGCACGGCCAGGAACTTCCATAAGAAGTGTAATCACTTTATTTGCAAAATCAACAACACACATGTCACCTGACCCAGAGGTGACTAACTCTGCACCTGATACCCCCAAACACACCTCACCAAGTTGGTACAAGAGAGAATTGAGTAATCATCAATCAGTGATTGCCAATATCATGATATTAATATCAGCATTTATTACAAGAGGTTTCTTTGCCACCAACATTGGAGAAAAAGACAGACTTGCAACAAAACCTCACAATACCGTCTTTCCCAGGGGAGGGCGGAGAGGGCTGCTACTGCGGACTGCAGCCATACTGGGAGACTCATTTCATTTTGTGACTCTGCATTTCTGACCATCCCCAATTCCTCCGGAATGGTGCCAGCTGCTGCAGCCGCCGTCGCCCACCGGTGTTAACTGGCCCCATCTCAGGCTGAAGGGTTAACACTTGAATTTATCCGTCAGGCTGCCTGCAGTTTGTGCCGGCAACTTTAGCAGTGCTTTGTGAAAAAAGGGCAGGCTAAGTGGGGGTTCCGCTGCCATGCTTCCTTACTAATCTGGCCTCTTCCTCCTGCTAGATAATGATAATGATGTGTGTATTAATAGCGCTTTTCTCATGTTTTTATGTAGTGCTTTGCTGGAGGCAATCAAGTTATGTTATGTTATGTTATCTGCACTTGTAGAGCGCACGGTTGCCCGAAGGCATCATGGCGCTGAGGAGGGGGGGCTGACCAATTAACACAGACACATAAAATAATGTGCTAGAAGAGAGTGGTCTTGAGCGCTCTTCTAAAAGCAAGAAGATTGGGAATTTTCCTCATTGCGGAGGGGAAACCATCCCAGAGGGTGGCCGAGGCTATGGAGAAGGCCCTGCCTCCAACCCTAGTACGATGATATCTTGGGACAACAAGAAGGTCTGCAGTGGATGAGCATAGGTACCGCTCTGGAAGATACCGGGAGAATTTGACCTGCAAGAACTCGGCCCCTTGACCGTGGATAGCCGATGGACTATACACAGGGCCTTGAAGCGGACACGCTGGCAGACTGGCAGCCAGTGGAGTGAGCGCAGCACCAGGGTGATACGGAGTACCCGTCGTCAGTCTAGCCGCCAGATTCTGTATACGCTTTAGCCATTAAGTAAAGCCAATAGGCTGTGACAGATACAGCGAGTTACAGTAATCTAAGCGGGAAAGAACTAGTGCTGCGACTACTGATGGGCGCAAAGGTTCCGGTACCAGAGGTAGAACCTTCTTCAAAATCCTGAGTTGGTAGCTTGGCACACAGCCGTTACTTGATCGGACATGGAAAGGGAGAAGAGAAAGAATAACACCCAGGTTTTTCACTTTGCATACTGGGGTGGGTAGGGGCCCAGGGAAGAGGGCCAAAAAGCAGTGGTCCACAGTGAGGGATCCGGGGGACAGCCCATCACCAGCACCTCGGTCTTGTTGCCGTTGAGCTTGTGCCAGTTCTGATCCATCCAGTCGCCAATGGCCCTCAGACAGTCACGGAGGCACAACAACACCTCAGCTTGGTCCTGATCCAGACGGATCAGGATTTGGGTGGCGTCGGAGTATGAGTAACAATTGAGACGGTGGGTGCAGATGAGGCATATCAGTGCCCAGATGTAAATATTAAACAAGATCGGGGACAGTGAAGAACCTTGCAGGACACCACAGGTGAGAAGACAAGACGGAGAAAGGAAGCGTAGGGTCGACTGAAGGCTTTTTTAAAAGGGGGACAACCCTCGCAGATTTCAACTCCGGGGTACGAGTCCAGATTGGCAAGAATTATTTATTATTCACACTAAAGAACACACAGTTTCTTTGTTGGAGTATAGTTTGCGGACGAGCAATGCGTCTCTTAATAAACTACCAAGTTTAGAAGAATGCACTGTGCCGTGCTAAAAAACACTTAGTGATCCTATTCGATCAAGTGTTTGCGCTTGTTAGATGAACAGAAAACATAATTTTAATTGATTTTCTCTATTAAGCGGGTGCTCAACGTTAAAAACAAGAGAAAAGGAAGAATGATGGAGTATTCTTCACTCAATTTCTCAATCTTTCAATTTTTCTCTCTCAATGTTTTTGTTAAAAACAACAAAGGATCCACAGAGTTGTTTATATTGGGGATCCAAAACAAAAAACCAAATGCACTGACACCAGGTAGTGTTGTTGTACTCTTGGGTCAGGTCATTGTTTAGCCGACCAGGTTTCTGTGGTAAAGGGTGGTTAAACCACATTCATCAGGGCTTAAAATTGGGCCGGTTAAATAGTGCCCTTCTCCATTACTATTGCAGCACTTGTCTGCATTGATAAAGATCCTCTACCCTGTCCATGTTACTGGTTGTGCACGGAGTGGTAGATGGCGGCCTGAGACCTGCTGCTTGAGTCTGGGTCTGGCGCGTCGCGCGCGAGTGCTCTCTGAATTATTTATTGCCAATGTAAGTTCAACCAAGAGATCAGGAGTGATCTTCTTCATGGTTTCAAAGGGAATAGCATCCTCAGGGGAGGAAGATTTCATTCTTTTGATAGACGCTAAGACTTCCGCCTCAGTGAAGAGGGGGGGGTGACCAATTAGTAAGGGGTTCAGTGGAGAGGACCGGGGGCAACTTAGAAGCATTAGGAATCGATGTAGCCAAGGATTTAGGAAAATTTGGTGCGAATGACATCAATTTTATTAATGAAGAAAAGAGAAAGATCATAGCACAGCTTTTGAGATGGTTTAACACTTGAGTTGAGGGTTTCAGAGGAGGCTAGTGACTTCACAATAGAGAAGAGAGTTTTTGGTTGACACACCGCAGTTTTGATCTTATGAGAGAAGAAAGTGGCTTGGCGGTTTTAATGTTAACCAGGTAGATTGAGAGAGAGGACTTATATAGTTTTCTGATCGGGATCATCATTTTTGCGCATGTATATGCAGAAATCCCTCTCTGTGCTCAGGAACATGTTACTTGCTTTTAGAGGTGCACTGCGGTAGAGACTGAATACTCTTTTAAATAATACGTTGGACGACATCTTTAATAAGGGGTTTAATTGTTGCCAGTGCAGTCTGAGCCCCCTGGGGGTCACTAACGAGAAGCTGACCTCTGCACCCAACATTGTGAAAACTAGACTTTGGGGAAAGACTGGACACTACGATCGAGTAGTCGACTGTAAGAAATGCAAACTCTTCTCCTATGCAACGTGCCTGCAGTGTTCTACTACACAATGCCCTTACACAGGCAGCGTCGCCAGGCCACACTCTGGCCCTCCAACAACACACTACTCTCCGACTCCGCTATGAGAGACTACTATGATTGGAGTATGTAGTGGATTCCCAATAATGTTATTTACGTGATGCCGTGTTTCACCTCCAAGTGAGTCCCGCTATTTCTGGGTTTGCTATGGGTGTATTCATGTGAATTCAGAAACCCTGCTAGCAGACTGGGGGTCGGACCGTCACAAGAGCATTAAATAATTCTCTCAAAAAGGGAGGAAGGAGCAATACATTGTGTGGGAGGTCCCTGGGGGGCAGTGGCAAACAGTAGAACGTAGGCCGCACCGCAGCCATTACCAATACGGTATTAATACCAACCTACCTTATCTGGCGCTGGTGCATATGCTGTCGCCCACATGGGGCTCGGCCGGCACTGCAGCTTCACAGGGGGGTTGGGTAGGTGATACGGATGGGGGGTCACAGAAGAGATGGTGGCGTCGTCATCGGACTCTTGGCAGCTCGAGTTCCTTGCAGCAGGCCAGGGACTGGGAGCATGTGCATCAGTGTCTGCTGGCACGGGGCTGAGCGAGACCTGCTAAGCCTACTGGCTTGATCTGTGCAAGAGCGCATGCAGGGAAAGACCCAGGGCACGTGCGCTTGTGCCTGGGCAGTGGCTCAGCTCCCTGCTGCACAAGCACAGACTGTTCATCCCCAAGCAGCCCGACAAGCAGCCCAGTGCCAGGAGGTAGCGATGTTCGTTTTGATTCAAATCACAAACGTTGCTGCTGCCTCCTGGCCTGCCTGCATGCTGCGTGCTGCCGCCCACCCACCTTTAATGGCGCGGGAATGGATGTTCGGAGCTAGCCTTTGCTTGTAGCCCAGTAATCTTCATCCGGGGCTACAAGCAAAGGATCCGGGGCTATACCACCTCTAGCTCCCCCTAGCGATGCCCCTGGTAGTAACTTACCTACAACCCCTAGAATTATGCTTATAGCTCTTCTTTCTGAAGTCTGTTGCTTCTACGCTGTTCTTACTTTTGGGTGGGTTTTAGTTCTACGTGCAGATGATGTAAAGTCTTTATATTGACATAGAACCTAGATTGGATATTCCTTTTATTTTGGACTGTGATACTGTGTTTGCGTCACTACTGGTTCACCTTCGAACATAGCCTTCCCTAAGTCCACATTAACAAAACACTGAAGGAGGTATATCTCTCAACTGTCCCTATTTTAACTTTAGGATTGCATTCTGTTTTGGTTCAAAGAAGTGCAAGGGCTGAGTGGGCCATTACCCCTACTCACCCCTACTCACCTTTGTACGCCTGCAGAGCAGAATCAAATTTGTCACATCCAACTCATTTTAAAGCCATCCCACTGATGACTAAAAGCCATTTTTAAATTAGTTAAAAAGAACCATCTTTAAAACGAGATGGAAACATAAAAGGAAAAAGTGAATAATAAAGAAAAGTAAAATAAATGGTGGGAGAGCCGAGAGGCAAAAGGAAGTTAGCCCTTGGCACCATTTTGCAACAAAGAAGGAAGGAATATTCTAAAACAAGAAAAAGAAAGGAGAAAAAAAACTGTAATTCAATCACATGGCTGCAGGTAAATTGGCCCGAACAAGCCATTTAGATCAATTTTCTTGCAATGAGATGGCTTACTGCATTGATCTGAGCTTGAGGTATGGCATTTAATAGATTTGATGCTTTACATATGAATTAACACAATGGCTCATTTGAAAGATATCCACCATACCACAGTCACTGTCATCCAAAGATAACTGGAACTTGGTTGTATCACACCTATACTGATCAACATATATTATCTTCCCCCTGAAAGCAGAGATCGTCTTCAAAACATGCTGCCTCGTTTACACAGATGTCATGTCAAATCTTTCAATGCACCTAGCATAGAGGCTGGACGTCTCTGATGGGGAGCTAGAAACAAAAGCCTCATCAGGAATTAGACCAGAATCCCCTGGGACATCAGACCTGTCCAATCTCCCTTGCAATTCAATGTGCACATAGGTATACAAACATGATTACTCTTGACCAAAGTATAATAACTGAATGTTGAGTTTTTGAATTATATACTTTCAATAACTTACTCTGGGCAATCCATGTTCATAAGGCAGGGGTCTGTAACTTGTAGCTTTTAGGATGAGTTGGACCTCGACTCCCACGATACTTGTGCTGCATAGGGCGGGTGGGAGTTGTAGTCCAAAACATTGTGAGAGCAGAAGGTTCCAGACCCCTCCAACCAGAGTTGACCGGGCACAATGATCCTAGCTATGGTTCCCATAGGTCAGTGGCCTACAGCCATGCTCCTTATGCAATGGCTTTCCCTGAAGTGACTGCAGTGCATGGCCTTCAGCTTGGCTCTGAGATCCGTGGTCTGAGCAAAAGTGCCACCTGGGCTTTCCCTTTGAATCTTGCTCCCAATGCACTATGTCACAGTAAGAGCACAACCTGCCTGTGGCACCGACCTGTGTTCACAATACCCAAGGAAAGCTGCTTGCCCACCTCCCAGGAACAAGGCTGCCCTTGCCCCTGTGTGTGTTTTGCCTTGCGTGAACTCTGTAGGCCCGGTCCTTTGGTCCTTCCCTGTGCCCAGTGATCCTGCCTGTGATAATTGGGGGATAGGTTAGAGGTGAATTGCACCATTAGTTGGTAGCATGTGACCCTGTGATCTGGGTACTTCACTAAAACTCTATGGGCCCTTAGAACACTTGTGTTTACTCTTAGACAGAAGACTCACTCAGAAAAGTGCATAGCTCCACCCCCAGTGTCTGTCTACATACTCTGCACTCAAATGTGGGCATTTCCCTTTTTAAAAGGGCAAATTACAACCCTTTGCATCATGCCTTCACTCTTCATGGGGTCAGAACATAGCACATAGAACCTATAGGCTACAACATGTCCCCCAAAATATGTTTGCTGTGCACGTTCTTTAAATCCTTTGTGGATGCCAAGCTCAATCCCTTTTGCCTGGTATCTACTTAGCAAATCACCAACTTTAATTCAAATTTGGGCCTGTGGACTTTTGTGGATCTATCAGTAGCAATATGAAATATTTCATATTGCCTATGGAGCCGCTTGACTGTTTACAGCACTTTCATAATTTTGCGCACCGACTACTTTCAGATCCAAAGGCATTTTAGGGAACTGCCCGTATTTCCTAACAAAGAAATGAACTCTTGTCCACCCCACACAATTCCTTAAATCATCATTAGCACCGAGCTGGCTTGTACACCATATGACGAAAGCCTGTTTGTGAGACTTGTGTGCCAATCCAGCCTACACACGCAGCACTTTCCTACTGATTTACATCCTTCAGTAGCTCGTGGGGTATGATTTTCCTTGCAATTTTTCATGTAATTGATTAAGATTAAGCAAAGTTCTGTCTTTTAAGATGGGCAATACAAGATTGAGCTGTGTTCTTAGGTTTGAAACGTTTGACCTAGAGAGCTGAACGGGTCTTTGAAGCTGGTGAATTATCCTATAGAGCTACGTCTATGGAAATGGAGCCTGTGCCCTTTCGGTTATGGGCATATAGCAGGTGTATTAACCTACTGATATATCTTATTGGGATTTAAACCTTTGTCCTATGAGAATCTCACATATCTCCTTAGGATGCACTAATATTCTGAGTCACTAGGATAGGGATTGTAATCTGTGATCCACATGGGTGTATGCACTGAGGGCCTGAATAAAATGAGTTATTTCCATGGGGACGGCATCCATAACATGCCTGTTTCATACAGATCTTCATAGCAGGCACTTTAGCCTGCTGAGCATCTTAATAAGATAAGAATCTGGGTTCTGTAGGACACCCATACACATAGATGTCTGCTGCAGAACCTCAACCCTATTAGCCATGATAATAGGATTCCAGTCTGTTATCACCCCGCTGGTCTGATGTGTGGGGCCTTTAACCAATGAACAATATGAACCCTGTCAACTGCAAATTAAATAGACACAGTGGTCTGGGAACCCCTCTACCGAAAAGGAACACAGCCAAATAACCTGTTCTCTAGGAAGGTGCCCACTCTGAAGGGGCCCCTAAGGGACCCTTGCGTATGGAAAAAAGGCACAATCACCACACACAAACTGATACGCCAGACACAAGGTTGTATTCCCAAAAGCTAGGGTTTATTGCAAAGCAAATAGTCTCAGTTGGCCAACTGGGTCCCACGCCCCGCGACATGTGTTACCAGACCTCGGGGGACGCAAGAGAGAGAGAATCGTACCACAGTTACATATATACAAAGCAAGCATCTTACAATCAGTAGTGACACATCCAATACCGCCCCTCATACATTTCCTCTGAATTGGGTACGATGATTTGACAATGGTGATGAGTATGACACCTTCAAACATTCATTTAGCAACAGTTTGCAATTTCGGGGGCCTACAGACACACCTCTTTGTTTTAAAGAACACAATGCTTCTGTTTTTACAAGCAAGCTGTGTGCAGGGGAGAGACACATTCCAGGCTTTGCTATCTCCTAGTTTCTATTCGTGTTCTGGGGGTCAACCTGCTCTCCAGGGCTCTACAGGGCTCAGGAAAGGGGTGCTGCAAAGAAGAGCATAATTCAAGCCATTTAATGTTCACTTCTAACATTTCTACTGTATTAACAAGACTAGCTGGCACCTGCGTATTGATTAGAATGCCTTGCTGCTTACTTCCAAGGATTTGTGAGGGAGGAGACCGGGCATTTCTGTCTGGGTTGCTGCGTTATGTTTCAACATGTCTCTCGCAGCCTTGCATTATGCACGAGTGGAGCAGAATAATTTTTCAGCAAAGCAGTTTTAACAGAAAGCAAAAGGCAAACGTTAGAGAAAACAAAATGTCGATTTCAGCCACCTTAAAATGGCTGCACTTTAGTCAAGCTTATGGCTATATATTTCTAATACTAAACACATGAGGCGGTTGGTCCTCGGCCAACAAAGTACATTGCCTTATGATTGAGGGATGTCTACTTTTTCTGGACTGACAACTCAGCTGGGGGTCTGCCAGACCTTTTTTTTTGCAAATTTCATAGAGATCCCTATAGCATTATCAGTAACTCGCTTACCTCCAGTATCATACTAATGAAAGAAGAAACGGTAGAAGTGTAACATTCAGTGCTGGCCTTAACTAATGATAATGAACTGTTATTTATATAGCGCTTATGCCTAAGCATTTTACATAGAACATATATGCATACAATGTCACCCAACCGAAATTGGTAATCATTTATATACTTCGGAAGGATGAAAGCCTGAGTTGACCTTCCAGAATTCGAACCTGCGACGTGCAGATCTCACACTGATCTCAGCAGCCAGCACCCAACCTGCCAGACCAACTGGTGTTTTAACATATCTACTCTTGATCCTACTGCCCCTTCAATCTGCATGCACGTTTTTTGTTTATTTTTGTTTTGGATAGATGTTTCTGCGACTTACTAGTGCCCTCCATAGACTTTGTTGGGGGGTTTCTGGCAACAGCGTGCCCATTGTAGTACATACACTAAGAGTAGCTAGGAAGTCAGTCAAGAGTTATTTCACTCCTTATGGTCACTCAAATAATCATAGGTGCCTTGTATGTGTGGCACAACGCCGGTCTACTGCAGAGTTCCTTGTTGCAATTCCATGGCAGTGACAGAGTGGTGGTTATCTGTATCATGTCTCAATAGGTCTCGTGGTAGTTCTGACTGATGGAGTCTCTGGTTTTTCAGAATAGTGGGTTCTGTATCTATCGCTACCTGTCAAAGATCTCCTGATTTAGTAGATCCATTGCAGTAGCCCTATGAAGCACTATATGACTCAATTTCTCAATGATGCCTCTTTACCAGCCATGAGCCCTGCTATATAGTATCTGGTCCAAAATTGAGTGTATTGTAAGGCATCATCATATGAATGTAGAACATCTCCCCCGTCTCCTTTGTGGTATATTCATGTATGTGCAAAGTCTGATGATATGCCATTATGTCATCTTGTGCTTATGCGCATATGAACAGTATTACGTCACCTAGTAGGAGATGGTCCCTTAAATTAATGTTTGCACACCACAGGCATAAAGTGCTTGTATTATGCAATACATGAGGGGAAACCATGAAATATGCACTATGGCCCAGGTGGGCCTAACACCTGCGATGTATGCTGGGGATTGTCTACCCTCTACAAATGTGTTATGCCAAGATCCTATCATTAGCCTCTTCATGATAAGGTGTGCACATTTAGTGGTCGCTATGGTGGAGGCTGCATTTTTCTGCAGATCCAATCGTTAGAAATACAGATGCATTATTTCTAAGAAAACAAATCCTTAAAAATGATTGCATGTCAGGAGCTACCAATTAAATGTGTCTTCCCGGTAATACATTCCTTAGAGGATATTTCTCTATTAGAGCTTAAGAGCTTTAAAAGCCATTGCTAATAACAGCAGTTTTTGCATTGTCTGTAAGCTTGGGAGTGCACATTGTGCTTTGAGTTGGAACCTCCTCTACCAACAGGACCATTAGCATGGCTCCATGGCAATATGGATGCAATTAGCTCCAGAGGATTTTAGTGATGTCAGAGATGGGCGCATTTCTTTTGGTCGGTGTTGTTTTGAGTAGATTTCGAAAAGGATTCTTCATGAAGGGAAGGCATTTGTACATACAACAAAGAAATGTCTCTTCGATTCTAACAGTGCATTATCACATCAGACCAAAGAAATTATGTGCCATGCTAACCATCTAATTCCTCAGTACCCTGAACTATATGGTATCCCGTTCATTCATAGATAATAATTACTTTGTGGTAATATACTACGAAGTAATTACTTTGCATATATTCCACCAAATATGGGTAGTAAAGGGTTAAGGTGTAAAACAGGGGTGGGGAGAGTTTTAGGGAGGGGTAGTAATAAAAGGAAAGAGAGGGTATGGGGGAGACCCCCAAAATAAAAATGAAATTATTTGAAGCAACAACTTGAAGTGATGACTTCGTAGTAAAATATCACGAAGTATTTACTGATGATGAAATGACATGGAACCAAACTATATACAGAGGAAGCATTGTTACCCTAAATTCACAAAATAAGCAAACCTTTTATCCCTTGCAGAATTTGTCATCCATTTAATGTGTAAAACAGTAGCTTGTGTACCTGATCTGCATGAGAGTTTAATATTCTCCATTCACTGAAGAAAGATCAAAGGTCAGTGATTGATCCTTCTCTGCACGTTGTTAAAGTCCCACCACATGCCAGGCTCTTTGATATACAGTAGTTTTTTTTTTTTTGCTTGCATGTTATTACATCAGTAATATTGCCTGTTAGCAAACCATGTTACCTGGGATCCATAAGCCATTCAAGGTCTAGGCTAATTCTCTTCTGATTGACATTCAAGCCTAACTTCATTCTGAGGGAATTGATCATCCTCAAGTCTTATTTATAATACCCATTTTCTTGGTTTGCAGTTTTGTTCATGCACAGATGACACCCAGTTGTTTATCAGTGCATCTGGCAATGTTACTTAACTTTTTCAAGCCTCAATTTGTATTTGTATTTGTGTTTGTTTTATTTGTAAAGCGCTCAATCAATTGTGGACTAACTAAGGTTCTGGCACGCGTGATACAGTTGGGTATCGTGACAAAGGCCATGCATGCAGTGATTAGTTTGCAAGTGTATACTGATGCTGCTACCACAGAATTTGTTTGTCTGGTGAAGGATAGGGTGGCGTCAAGGTAGATACCAAGAGTTTTCGTGTTATTAGAGACCTTGATAGTGTTGCCAGCGATAGTGAAAGATTTGAAGGCAGGGTCAAGCTTGTTGAGTCTGGTGTGAGTCCCAAGGATTAGCTACTCTGTTTTTTCGTAGTTTAAGCAGAGTCTGTGTTGTGCCATTCAGGCTTGGATTACTGAATAGATTTCGTTAAGAGCTTTATTGTCTATTGCGTGGTCTCCCGTGATGGGAACGAGTATTTGGGTGTTGTCAGCGTAATTGGTATACGTGACACCCAGATGATCAAGTATGTCCAAGAGAGGCTTCGTAAAGACATTGTAAAGTGTAGGGGAAATGCATGACCCTTGTGGGACCCCACAAAGTACTGGAGAGGGTTCAGCAGAAGCTGTTGGTGAGAAGACCCTCATAGTTCTATTGGCAAGGAAGGATCCAATGCAAAGTGTGGCTGAGTCAGAGAAGTGTGCAGCTGTTTTCAAGTGGTGGCAGAGAGTTTGGTGGTTGACCAAATCAAAAGCTCCTGAGAGGTCAAGTAATAGTAGGTGGGCTAGTTTACCCTATCTTTTATGTCTTGGATTTGTGTTATAAGGTCAATCAGGGCAGTTTCCGTACCGTGTCTAGGTCGGAAGACTGAATGTCTAAGTCCTAAAAGATTGTTAGTTTCGAGATAAGCCTGTATTTGCAGGTAGGCAACCCAGTCTAGTAGTTTTAGTAAGAAGGGCACTGTTGTGATGGGCCTGTAGTTAGACGGGTTACCAGGGTCAAGTGTGGGTTTTTTGATTAAGGGGATGACCCAGGCATCCTTTAGGTTGTCGGGTACAATTCCAGTTTTGAAGGAAGCATTGATGATGTTAGTGATGAAATGAGCGAGGTCGAGTACAGCTGCTTTAATAACAGGTGCGGGGCATAAATCTCCTTGACAATTGGATGGTTTAACCTACCTGATGATATTTTCCACTTCCCATGTTGATATAGGTGAAAAGCTAAATGGTTTACATGAGAACTCAGGCGTGGTGCTATTGTACAAGGCTGGTTTGGATTCAGGATCTAAGAGTTGATTGCATTTTTTGGCGTTAATTTTAGTTTGCAACAACAATATTTTATCAAGGAGCACCTTCTGGATGCTATACCATAGAGAATTTGTGATACATTTGTCGGTGGGGGCAATAGGAGATTCCAGTTCTTTAAGTATCTTAAACAATTCTTTAGTATTGAAATCAGCTTGTGTGATACGTTTATTATAGGTGTCTTTTTTTGCGAGGAAGATGGCTTTTTTATAGATGGACGAGCAAGGACACGGATGTCCTTGCTCCATGACAGCAAGGAGGTAGAGTTTTTCAGTAGTTATGAAGTCTGCAATGTCCAATGCATGGGCTGGGAGGGATCTAGCATTAACCAAGGCTGCCTTGATCAAGGTGTTTTTTGAGGTAGAATTCTGCGTGCAGGGGTGAGTATCAGATGTGTTGGTAACACAGCTAGTGCTTACGTTATTGGCAGTATTTGTGCGATTGCTGTAGATAGTGAGTGTTTACTTCTCTTGAGTGGGTGTAAGAGATGAGTTTTTAATACGCAGTCTAAATCTTAATCTTAGGTTTCTGATGATAGTACTGGGGTGATATGAATATATTTTAGCATGGGCAAAGTCACTCTTAGTTATGAGATGATAAGGAGGTACTCTGCTGTTAGTAATTAGGTCTGAGCACCATTTTATGGGGGTGACTCTGGATCTCAGTCTCCGATTTCAACTGGAGGTAGAACAGGGTTAATACGCTGTTGGTTTGGTAGCGAAATGTTGAAGCCAAAGGACCGGA
The DNA here is from genome assembly GCF_040938575.1 of Ambystoma mexicanum. Lineage (NCBI taxonomy): Eukaryota > Metazoa > Chordata > Amphibia > Caudata > Ambystomatidae > Ambystoma > Ambystoma mexicanum. The sequence continues at coordinate 967,868,302 of NC_090929.1, read as the reverse complement.
TCATTCAGGTATGTGTTAACAACAGCCATGGTGTCAGTGTTAAGCCAGGATGTATGAGTACTTGCTGTATCATAAGTAGTGGGAGGAGTGTGAAGTCGGATATGTAAGCTGCAGGTGATCGGGAACGTGTTGCGCTGGTGGGACCAGAGACAAGTACTAATGTGCAATATATGGGAGATAATGACCAGGAGCCAATGCAAAGTGGTATGTGAATGCAGGAGGTGAGTCCCTGGAAACTGTAGAAACACAAGCAGGTCTAGACAAATATAATAAAGTGGCAAATTAGCTAGTGTCTAATATAGTCGGCGGCAAAATGCAGTATGCACTAGCAGTGGTGGAAGCTGAAATTCAGAAACAGTAACAGCACAAATAGGGTAGTGCAGGCACTATATTAGCATATACACATGCAACGTAGTGTTAGTTAATGGCCCCGCTAAGTATGAAATTAGGCGAGCAGGCACTAATGAAGACGTTCGGTTCATAGGACAGACTAAAACAATATAACAGTGGACGCTGCTTAATCACAACCACTGCAAAATATTTAGGGCCTCATTAGGAATTTGGTGGTAGTTTGGTGATAATTCTGCCCCAAAACAGCACTAGGGTGGTGGGTTCACCTCCAGCTTTGTGCTGCAGGTAATTCATCCACCCGACTGCCAATCTCGTAACTCGGCAGTGCAGGAATGCGGGAGTAAATTAATTACTAACACATTCCCACCAGAGGTTTCCCGCACCAGCCGACCTCATAAAGAGGCCCTAGCCACCAACTTGGATTTCATTGCTGAGGATATTACCTAATTTAATGCAATGCAACTTATTTAAAATACACATAATTCCCTTTCGTCACAGGCAGTAGAGCGTCTGTTTAAATATCTTGGATTTGAAACAGATGTTTCCCTTTCCTAAACAGTGATCAATATGGGCGGGAGCAGTGCTCCTCTACATTTTATAAAAACAAAGATTTCCTGTTCCTACACTTTCATTTTAAAAAGAAACCATTCTGGGATGGTTTACCTTTAAAATAAAAGTGTAGGAAGAAGTTGAAACTTGCACTTCAGTGCACTGCACTGAACTTTCCCTTGGACAGCAGGTGTGTTTGTTTGGGGGTTTGGATTGCGCGTGGGAGGGGGCGTGGCAATGGGGTTTGTGGGGAGCCTGGTCATACTTCAGGCAACATAATTCCCCTTCTTCTTTTCGTACACTTCGATGACTGTTCCTGAATAAAGATTTCAGTACATGTGGCCTCATGTTGGTGAAAGAAACAGCATAAACTTTAAGACATTTTTTACATCCTTTCCATTGCTGTTTCTACTGCCACATATCTGAATGCTGGAATACACAGAAAACACTGCACATTCGTTGTGTATTTGTACCTTTAACTCTGATATCTCCTCTTTCTATGCAGTGGAATGGCTGCAAACCTTTGATAACCAACACCCTAACGCATGAGCTCATTTTCATGACTGTTCTTGAAAATCATCTCTTACACCAATGTAGCCTCCAGGCCCAATGGGTGAGACTTTTCCGGTCATCCTAATTAATGATCCAATGTGTGCCTTAATTCACTTACCCGACGTAGCCCTCAGCTCTACTAGGTGAGGCTTTTCTGGTGATCCTAATTAATGATCCATTGTGTGCCTTAATTCATGTATCCGACGTAACCTCAGCCCTACTGGGTGAGGCTTTTCCAATGATCCTAATTAATGATCCAATTTGTGCCTTAATTCACTTATCCGATTTAACGCCCAGCCCTACTGGGTAAGGCTTTTTTTCCGGTGATCCACCTTAATGGTCCCATTAGTGTATTCATTCACTAATCTGATGTAGCCCCCAGCCTCACTGGGTGAGGCTTTTCCGAAGTGCGCCCACCACCCACTGCTCTTTTGCTTCCCCTAGATGCGTGGATGTGCCCCCGCTAGCTCACCACGCCTCAACATGAAACCTGTAGCCGGGGGCATGCTTTAAATACTCTTCTTCAGTCCATTATCTCACTGTTGTGTACCTCACCTAACCATGCATCATATATGTATCTTTTAACCGCCATATCGTTGTGTATTATGTGTCTGTCCCTGTAACTGTAACTAGCGCCTAGATGCCCAAGGGCTTTGTGAGCTGCTATAAATGCAAATAAAAAAGTGGTGGGCCCAGCATGGACCAGTCAATGCTTTTGGAACTCTGGTTCCAGGATGGGTGGTTCCAGGATGGGTGTGCACTCATTTTAAGCCCTTTGCCTGATGTGGTGAGACATATGACGGTGGTGTTTCGATTGTATGTTATCTTTACTGTTAAGGGAACTAGTGGTGCTTTACATTTCGAACAGCACTTCTCCAAGGACTCCAACCATCTGCATCATATTCCATTTCCCAAAGGGACCACATTGGAGGAGATGCACCTACTTACTGAAGGAAAGCAGAGGGTACATCTGCCTCAAGTCCCCATTCCTCAACACAAAACCCCTACCGAACTGCAATGTATTAGGTACTGGAAGAGTGGCTGTCTGCGCCTGTAATTCTTTAGCAGAATGAGGAACTACAGATGAACATGTGATGAAAGTCGTCCAAATGCATTGCTCACAATACGCTGAAGAAACTACCAAGAATGCATTAGGTGGGAAATGTCCCGGAATGGACGACCAGGCTAGGATTGCAAAAGTTGTCAATGCATCTACTACCGATACAATATGGTTAATGTGAATCTGCAGGAAAGGCACCAGACAATCAGGTGGCCACAAACGCAGGCTTTATTGTATGGTGGAAGCCCATTCTAGGCACCTTTCCCACAGTCTGCCATTGTACACTTGTCCCCACCCTCACCCACCAACACGTACTACACCCCCCCGCCCCACTACCCACCCCACCCTCTGGCTCCCACTTACCTGTGTACGCCGTCATGTACTCCTTCTCTTACTCCGTCACTCTCCAACTGCCAGTGTTATATATAATCGACTTGGAAGAACGTTGTTTCTATGTCCGTGGCAGTCATCTTTGTAAACCATTTTAAGGGAATTCGATGTAAGAGGTCCAATGCAAAGCCATTACTCCTTAAAAAAGCACATTATCACCACAGTTCAAATACCTGGAGTGCCATTATCTGTAAACCCATTGGGTCGTGGAGGTTTACAGGTGGTAATGATGCTAAGGACCGCATTAAATGCCCTTGCTGCGCTCAGGTCTTTGACGTGGTCCCTGGGCTGTTGCTGGCTGCCAAGGCCAGGTGATTTAAAGTGATACGTGTCCTATTGCGCAGATATGTGATTGTGCCTATGGGATATGTGATGTGTGGTAAGGCAAATCTTTATGTAGACATGTTTAAAAACTCTGAGTAATGTGGTGCAACAACTCCCCATTTTTTAGTGTATTTTGCATTATAGGGTGGCCTAGGACTGGAAGGCACTGAAGTGCACTGGGCGGACCCTTCCGTTTGCATTACGTCTCTCAGACCACACAACACACATCTTATGTTTGAACAGAAAGGACACTTAATAAAACTTAACATTGTTCAAATTGAGGATATTTTTTAAAAAAATGTATTTGTTTTAATGTATGCATTTTTTAATCAATTGATGTGTTGACTTATTTTTACACAGCATCAAAAGTCTTTCAGTCATGGGGGAGATATTTTAAAACAAGGGCCATGAACAGTTTAAAACCAGCTTGTCATAAAATGTTTTTATGTTTTAATTGCTTTATTGAGTGGGTGAAATTATCATTAAACTTTACTAAAGCGCTTATGTAAAAAAAAAAAACTCTTTTTTCCACCCTTGAAATAAAAGTGGTGAAATTTTCAGAATCAAAGTTCTATGTGGACCCACACACCTACGAGGATCCCTGCCAGGCAGTGCATGAGTTTGCACGTGAAATAGAAGCATCCAGAATAAAGATCGAAAAAATCATTGGCTCAGGTATGTTTTACAGGCCTGTCTCTCATAGTGCAAGTGTGTCCCTCTCTCTCTATGTCTCTATGTCGATGTCTTTCATGCTCTCTTGCCTTCGTCGTGTGTGTCTTTTTCCATCTTGTCTCTTAATTGTATAGCTCATCTTTCTGGGTAAGAGTTTTGAGCACAGATTGGGTTTTCGTGAAAATGTACTTTGGAAGTATCTCTTTTTTGGGGGTTTTACACTGAAGAACAATTGGATCAAAACGGCCTATGGTATGGACATAGTTCCCAAAACAAACCGCGAGCACACTCCATCGCATAAAAGCGGGATAGTGGATGGCAAACCCAGAAGAATATAAGGGAAGATCAAGACAATGGGGCTCATTACGTGTGAGCCGGTCCGGTAACAATGCCGGAAATAATGCCCGTACTACAGGCTCCGGCATTGTAACGCGCCGGCTCACTCTGCGCCTGCCGGTAGGGGCATTGAACTACTGGCAGGCCTGACCTGCCGAGACTTCAGGCCATTACAGGCAGAGAATTCACTTAATCACTGGCACTGTTAATGAACGGTGCTGGTGATTCAGTAATTCCCATGCCATGGAGTCATATGGGACTCCATGGAATGGAAACGTATGGTTGTTGCTGTAGTTGTGTAATGAGACCCAATGTGTCCTGTTTTTTGTGGTAGTAACTCCTCAGTTAATTCCTACTGCTTCCGACTACAGAATCTTGCTTAGTTATACTCTCAAATGCAAGGCCTTTTGACACAGCGATCTCCCTGACGCAGTGCCACCCAGTGCTCTATTCAACGTTGACTGGCGGGTGTAGTGCGTCTTTTCAGCTTCTCCCTCCGCCTAGACTATCATAGATTGGGCGGGTACACCCCTGTTCATTACTAATTATGAAACCCTTCTTCTCATTCTCATTACGCTATCTTTCTTAATCATCAAAATAAAGGTTGCTTTGATTTTCTGGAACAACTCAGGCTTTGCGGATTGTGTTGTTTTTAGAGTCATACCAGCTTTATAAGTTCTGCTCAATGCTATGTCACATGAATAGGGGTCTAAAACATATGTTGCCAGTAGCAAAAATCAAGGAGAATTCTTGCTGGAAACCTTTATTGTTGAAATGAGTTGTGATGTCACCAAACTAACATTGTGGCTCGCTGCTGAGCAGGTGTGTTATTAAATAGATAACAATTAGTATGAACCTCTGATCTTTCCATAACATCAGCGTAGATTCTAACAATTCTTTAATCAAAGAGAAAAACAAGGCAATAACATGTTGTAGAGTAATGCCATGAAAATAGCTTTTGCATCAGAGTTACCCTCCAGCATTGTGAGGTCCTAAAGGGGTCCAGCTCTGGATTTAAACCATGTTTGTTGCAATGAGTGTGGCCCAGTAGATTCGTCCTCCAGCTAAACTTGAACAATCTGTCCACATAGGCACCCCCTTAAATACAGGTAGAATGGAGGCATTGAATACCTGCACACATGTTCAAGGCAGCTCGTGGTCTGCCAGTGTACGCCCACCATTTTAGCACCTAGATTCGTGATTCCCTGACAGTCCTTAGATTTCACAAGAACAGAAGTCTTATTGCGCAACTATACAATGGGCCTCATTACGAGTCCAGCGGTAAGGGATTCCGGGCACCGGTAAGGAGACCGGTGCCGGTAATCCCCTACTGCCCGATTACGAGGTCCCCTAACGGGAACCGCTAGGGACGTGTGGTCGGACCACGCGTCCCTTACGGGTCCCGTTAGGGGACCAGGCTGCTAATTACGGGCCTGCCATTAGCAGGCCCGTAAATAGTGCCTTCCCCATTCCCATTGAGCCGTATGGGGGCTCAAATGGGAATGGTTGGTGCAATGGGGACTTACCGGTCCTGCCAGGGTCAGACTAGACCGATAGGTCCCCATTGCACCACACCGGACTAGGTCCCGTTATTGGTGGCAGTCATGGTGCAAATAGCGCCATGACTTCCACCAATCTCGGAATGAGGCCCAATGCTTCCATCTGCTCAGAGGAAGAAGGCAGCAGCCACTTGTGGGTATGATATGATATGATATGATATTTTATTTGTAACACGCTCGTACAAGGGTGTTTTAGAGCTCGACATGGCAAGGGAGGGGAAACAGAGGAGAACAATAGAACAACGATCTTACTAGGCCCAGTGACATTGAGAACGTGCAAGTGCATGGGAAAGGGAAAGGGGAAAAGTGCATGGAAGGGGGAGAGTGGGAAGTGTGGAGCAGAGGAGAGAGCAGATAAATAATAAAAACAAATAAAATAGATAATGGAGAAAATAAATAGGGGTAATGCAGCCAACACGTGGCAAGTGCTGTGCTTACGCCAGCAGAACTGGGTGAGTTGGATAAGTGCATGAAAGAAGAAAAAGGGGGGTTTGAGGACTGTATGGGTACAGATATAGTCCCCAGTGCAAGGGGTGGCCAGGAGGCAGTGCAGAAAGGGTGGCAAGGTGAGCAGGTACCTGGGCCCAGGGGACAGAGTGTGGCCAGGTGCACAGTGTCAGGATTATGCAGATCAGCAAGAGAGAGGGGGAGCAAAGGCAGAAGCAAAGAGGAAAGTCTTGAGTTGCTTCCGGAACCGGAGATGGTCTCCTCAAGTTTTAGAGTCGCTGGGAGGCTGTTCCAGAGGGAGGCCCCTGCCAAAGACAGCGATCTACCCCGAGCTCGCTTCTTTGAAAACGACTGACCCTGAGGAAGTTAGCGGTAGAGGAGCGAAGAGCTCAAGAAGGGAGGTATTTGCAGAGGGATAGCTGAAGGTGATAGCAACAGCAACATTTTAATATGGAATAACATTATTTATGATCTGCAGGCTATCCACAGCAGGGAACCATTGTAAGAAGCAAATCAAGGTAACCCTATCTGAAGGCCCAAAAGGCAGCTTTCTGTGGTGAATAGCAATACAAATGATCATATACACTGCTCTTTCCTGTTTCACAACTCTCACTGCAGCACTTTCCTTGGAATGGCTCAACTGTGTCCAGGCCTTCATCAAGAAGCAATGAATGGTGCAGGAAGATCAATTACAGACTGTAGAATGTTTTCCCCTAAGGACCCTTAATCTCACTGCTTCACATCTAAGCCGGATTTTAACGAGATACTAGACTTTGTTATTATGGTGGCAATGCAGTGGCAGATACTTTTGGCATTAATAAACATAGATCAGGACACTTTCTCAATCGGAGGGGGCAGAAGGGTGGTGCAAAATCTTAGGGGATGATTATGCCAAATCAAAAAAATGCAAAATGTGGCGGCATGAGGCAGTGGGGTTGTGTCCTGGTGTATAGGTATTGTAATCATTATGCATTGCCAATACTGCATAATATAGATCTTTTTCACTTTCAATCACTGTATGACATGGTTCTTTGTGGTTTCAGCCACGACTCTTCTACCATGTTTTGGTTGACCCTTGTAGGTCACATATTTATGTGTGGCAAGCAATATTCACGTAAAGAGCCACACAAGCTCTCCTATATATACTTCACTCCCAAAGTTCTGCAAACTGAAGTTACATGAGGTGTTTGGCTTGTTTCCAGTCCATGGACTATATACATAAGTTTGCAAAGAAACTATGATCTAAAAAAAAAATGGCCAAACATTTAACTGTATTTATAATTCCAAGTGAGAGCAATACTCGTGTGCCCTAACAAATAATCTGTAATTCAAATCCAACAGATTTCGGATCACCTAATGCAGTTAGTGCGAGACTGGATGCATGATTGTTGCCATTGACTTTCATCAAACTGAATTGTACTGATCTCCTCTGTCCCAAATGTGTCTCTGTTAACTTTGACTTTGTGGGTGTCCCTGCAGGAGAATTTGGCGAGGTATGCTACGGTCGGTTGAAGTTACCTGGGAAGCGAGAACTCCCTGTGGCCATCAAGACCTTGAAAGGTGGCTACACGGATAAACAGAGGAGAGATTTTCTCAGTGAAGCAAGCATAATGGCCCAATTCGACCACCCTAATATCATTCACCTGGAGGGCGTGGTTACCAGAAGTATGTGGGCCGATTGTTTCATGAGTGTTGTGAGTAAATTAGATGCATCCTGTTTTGGAGGCATGCTCTTGTCAAATCTGATTTCTTATGTATTGTACGTTCTTTTATGATTATAAGAGCATTGTTCCTCCTGTAAATGAATAAATACACACAAAATGTTTTATTAGAATGTTGGATTTGATTTTACATTCTGTTACCCTAAATAAACAAAGCAATATTAGTCAAATTAAATGAGCCGACTGATATAAGAGAAAAAAACAAGAGTTGACAGTTTACATGTGAAAATGGGGCTCACAAATATCGAAAGAGGGAAGAAGGGCAAAGGCAAATCCTAAAAAGCAACACCTGCTTGGCTACTTGGTGAGGCATGTGGTAACATGATCCCGGTTAGTTGCAGTGTGACAAACATATAAGTAACTGTGAGTTGGCTATCAGATCTTGGTAAGGAACAAGTTACTTACCTGTAACTGTTGTTCTCCAGCATAGGTCTGGCATGGATTCACATGCTCATGAATATTCCCCGTCGTCAGTCTGGGAATCCTCGGTAAAGAAAAAATCAGTTTCAGTTTCTCTTCTGAACTGTCTTTCTCCTAACAACCAATCACTGGGCTCTGGGTCAAACTGCCCCCAGCCAATGACGGCCATCTACCTAAGCCCCTCCTCTGGCAACCATATTCAGATTTGGTAGCACGTAAAGTGGCAGTAGGACCAAGAGAAGAGCTGCATAGGGGTAGGCAGGTTGGTCCACATGTGAATCCATGCCAGACCCATGCTGGAGAACAACAGTTACAGGTAAGTAACTTGTTCCTTCTCCAGCATGGTGTCTGGCATGGATTCAAATGCTCATGAAAACAGAATACATAGCAGTACACACATGCACACCCACAGGAGTGGCAAGGCTCAACATTTAGCATCTCAACATCTCAACATTAAGCATCTCTTACCTCCTCACCAGGCTCATCTTCAAGCAAACAGGTTGCACACCACTGCTTGGCCAACTCTGGACTCCTCCTTGGAATCCCGGTCGACGCAGTAGAATCTGGTTAAGGTGTGCATCGACCTCCATGTAGCGGCCGTGCAGATGTCCAGCAGGGGTACACTAGACAAGAACGCTGTAGTTGCAGCGATCGCTATGGTCGAATAGGCTCTCGGATGGCCAGGCAACCGTAGGTTTGCCAACTGGTGACAATGGGTGATGCAGCCGGAGAGCCACCTGGAAATGGAAGCCTTGGATAGGGCCTTCCCTTGGTTCACAGGGCCAAAGTTCATGAACAGTTGTGATGTCTTCCGAAAACTCTTTGTGCGGTCCACGTAGAACTTCAGCTCTCTAGCCACATCCAGCGAGTGGAAAGTCCTCTCAGCCGGCGACAAAGGCGTCGGGAAGAATACATGTAACACCAACGGCTCGTTTAGATGAAAGTCCGATGGCATCTTGGGCATGAAGGAGAGGTGTGTTCCTAGCACCACCCTTGTCTCGTGGAATGTCAAGTAGGTTGCTTTACAAGAGAGGGCCTGGATCTCTCCCACTCGTTGTGCGGAGGAGATGTCCACAAGAAATGCTGTTTTCCACAACAAAAATATCAGTGGTGCAGAATGCATAGGCTCGAATGGAGGACCCATGATCCTAGTCAGTACCACATTGAGCTCCCATGCCGGGGCAGAGCCTTCAGCGGCGGAAATGAATGGAAAAGTCCTTTAATTAACTCCTTGACCAGGCAGTGTGACCATAATGATGACCGTCCCAGAGTTCTGGTGTAGCAGGAGATAGCCACCAGATGAACCTTGATGGAGGCATGAGCCAGCCCCCTCTGGCCAGCGATAGCAAATATGGCAGCACCTGCAGAGCCATAATCCGTAGAGGGTCAATCTTCTGTGCACGGCACCAGACGGAGAACCTCTTTCACTTATGTCCGTAGCATTTCAGTGTAGATGAAGCCCTGGCCTTGGCAAGCACCTCCTTGCAGTCCTCTGGGATATTGTATCCTCCAAACTCTAGCACTGCAGGAGCCAGGCCTGCAAGTTCAGCAACCCTGGATCGTGGTGCAGGATTGCGCCTCCTTCTCTGCTCAGAAGATCTGTGGCAACTGGAAGCTTGACTGGAGGTGAAACTGACAAGTCCAGAAGGTCCGGGTACCATATCTGTCTCGGCCACGCCGGTGCGATGAGGATCATCCTGCATCGGGAGCGTCTGAGTTGAATGACTAGTCGCAGAAGCAACGGCAATGGAGGGAACGCATACAGAAACAGGGCATCCCAGGGGAATGAGAATGCGTCCCCCATGCTCCCCGGCAAACCTGCTGGCGAATCTCCGGCACTTGGTGTTCGTTACCGTCGCAAAGATATCGATCTGGGCATTGCCCCATCAACGGAACAGAAGATCCACTTGGTCCTGCCGAAGCTCCTACTCATGGCAAGAGCGCAGTTCCCTGCTTGGGGAGTCAGCAATGGTGTTCATCACTCCTGCCAGATGCAATGGGACAAGGAACATCCCCTGGGCAACGGCCCAGTGCCATAGGTCCTGCGCCTCTCTGGAGAGCACTGTGGAGCTGGTGCCCCCCCTGCTTCCGGATGTAGAATATTGTGGTAGTGTTGTCTGTGAAGACCCACATCAACTTGCCCTTGACGGACGGAAGGAAAGACTTGAGGGCCCAAAACACTGCCCGTAGCTCCAGTATGTTGATATGCAACGACTTCTCCCCCGGTAGACACAGGCCTCTTGCGTGGAGACTTCCGGTGTGCACACCCCATCCTTCCAGGGAGGCGTCCATCTTGACCATCTCCTGATGAGGCGGGGTCTGGAAGTCTGCGCCCGCCGACAGATGTGCGCGGACTCCCCACAATGTAGCTCTCAACGGAAATCCTCGTCGAGAGAGATAGTGTCCTCGAAGCTTCCTGATACTGGGATCCAACGGGCGTCAAGGAACTCCTGCAGTGGCCGCATCCGCAGCCTGCACAGCCGAATGAGGTACATGCATGACAACATCATGCCGAGAAGAGACTTGATGGAGCTCACACTTGCGATCTTCAGGGTCAACACCCGTTGTACCTTGCTCAGAATGGCCGCTATCCTCACCTCCAATGGAGACGCCAGGCATGACACCGTGTTGAGTTGAGACCCTAGAAACAGTGCGTCTTGCAATGGCACCAAGAAAGACTTTGCATAGTTCACTGAGAACCCCAGCTCCGTCAGCTGCTGGACGGTTTATGTCATGTGTGCGACAGTGATCTCCCTCAATTTCACTCAGATGAGCCAGTCGTCCAGGTATGGGTAACGTGGATCCCTCATAGTTGTGCCGCCACTGGTGCCAGGCACTTGGTGAAAACCCTTGGTGCCAACTTCAATCCGAAGGGAAGGGCTTTTAACTGATAATGTTGTCCTTGAACCACGAAGCGCAGAAACTTGCGGTGTCCCCTGTGAATGGGGATGTGAAAGAAGGCATCCTCCTAGTCCAGCGACGATAGGAAATCCCCTTCTTCCATTTGTCCCAGCACATGCTGAAGGGTGACCCTCCTAAACTTCTGGGATCTGATTTACTTGTTCAGATGGCAGAGGTCCAGGATGGGCTTACAACCGCCCATCTTTTCTTGACAAGGAAGTACTGTGGGTAAATTACAGAGCACCGGAGCCTCTTTGGAACAAGCCCTATCGCGCCCTTCTTCAGCATGGCCCGCTCCTCCAGCAGAAGCTGAGGGACGTGTTTTTCCTGCCTGACCACAGGTGGTATGCGCTGACACTTTTGTTGGAATTCCAGGGTGTGTCCATGGGCCAGAGCATCCAGCACCCAACCGTCGGTGGAGATGGATTTACACACGCTGATGAAGTTCGCCAGCCGGCCACCCACCGGGGTGCTCGGGTGGGGGCCCAACGTCAGAAACTTGCAGTGTCCCTTGTGAATGGGGTTCCATATTGCTTCACTGCAGAGTCGCCACCTTGGGGACCTTGGGGATGACAGCGACCTCCTCTGGACTTTCTGCGGCCCCTGTAGGCCTCCTTGGCCGAAGAGTGGGATGGTTGATGGTAAGACGATGAGCTTCCGCCAAAGCCCTTGAAAGAACCTTGGGATTTTGCTCCAGAGGTCCAAAACGATGGCCGTCGCTGTTGAAGCATGCCCAAGGCACGAGCCATCTCGGTATCCGCCTTGACGGCCTGAAGGGACACGGTCTTTCTTAGCAAATTATCCCCATCAAAGGGCATGTCCAATACCCTCGACTGCACCTCCTGGCAGAAGTTACTGCACCTCCTGGCAGAAGTTGGTGACCTTCAACCATCCCCGCCAATGAAGGCAAACACTGTTGCCCATGTGGCGGAATCCTGAGTTGGCAATGTCAGTGGCCACTGTGATGGCATGTCCGATGCCACATCTCCCTCCTACAGGATCTCTAATGCTTCCGCTCTCTTGTAATCGGGAAGGAAGTCCAGGAGGGGAGCGATTTTAAACCAGAGCTCCCTGTTTTAGCACACCAAGATGGCGAGGGCGTTGGTCTCCTTGATGGTCGTCGCTGCCGAAGTGATGACTCGTCGACCCATGGCATCCAACTTCTTCCCCTTGCTGTCTGGGGGGGTGGATGCTGCTGATGCAGCAGAGCCAGAGCATTTCTTCTCGCCGCCGCCAAGACTACTGAATCCGACGAAGGCTGGGACCTCAAACACTTGTGTGCAGAGTCAGGCACCCTGTACTTCTTTTCATACTGGTCCATCTTTGCCGGGGCCGAGGATGGGTTCTTCATGAGGGACAGCCCCTCATTCCAAATGTCATCCAACAGAGGAATCGACAGCACAGTCTTCCTCTTTGCCTCATGGTGTTGGTACAGGAAACCCTCCTCGGCGATCAGCTGAAACATGTCCGAGGCTCTAGAGATCATGGCGTGGAACAAGCCGATCTCTTTGGGTGGTAAGGCTCTGGGTGGCGGAGACGGGAGGTCTCCTATTCCGCCGTTGTTTTCTATGTCCGTGCCCATTTCCTTCATCACCATGTCCAGGTCCGTATCCTCCCACGGCGGAGGGGAGGGGGAGACTGATGAAAAGGCGGTGGAGGGTGAACTCTCCTCTTCTTGGTAGGGGCCCACCCGATGGCCCCGGTGCCACGGGATCTTCCGGTGCCACGGGATCTTCCATCAGTGGAAGGGGCATCCTCATCCGAATCTCTAAACACAAGGTGTGGAGTGCCTGGAGGATGTCCACTACAATGTCCGCTGGGGTTTGAGGTGGTTGCTGAGGTGGCGGAATTGGGAGCAACAGAGGCAGTGGTGTAGGGTTCTCTAACTCCTCCACAGCCTGCTCCTCCTCGTCGGTCTCGTCGCCACTCTTGATGTCTCCCTCGTCGGAGTTCCTCCTGTAGGCCTTGGCCTCGACAAATTTCTTCTCCAAAATGGTCTGGGGAGTAGAAAGCTCCTCCTCAGAGGAGATGTCCGTGCCCTGCAGGACTACCGTGCCCACCTTCTTTTCGACCAGGGGAGACGGTTTCGGGGAGATGATGCGCATCGCCTTCTCTGGTGTCCTCTATGGGCTGAAACAACCATTCCCTTCTGGCAGGCAGGGAAACTCTTGCCTTGGGGACTATTCCCTGCGAACCCGCATCCACGGCCTTCGCTAGGGATGTCACCACACCTTCAATGGAAGGCTTTGCCGGGTGAATCTGGGCAAGCATGACCTTTGTCGAGCTAGGGGCCTTCAACCTGGGGGGAGGATCAGCGCCCCGCTCCCCCTTGGCCTTCTCCAACTGATCCGTCCGGGCTTCTCCAGAAGCTTTCCCAGGTGGTCCAACTTCCTCTTCTTAGCCGAACCTGAGCTTTGGCTCGTGGTCGAACGTGCCGGAGACGCAGTGCTCACCCTGGCCACCGGGGAGCCCATTGCCACAGCGCTCCCGGGGCCCGCAGACTCGCGTGCTTGGCCTTGTGTTGGGCCCCCGTTGCCGGGGCACCCTCAAAGGTCTTAGAAGACCGCTCTGAATTCTTCTTGTGGCTGGGGGAGGCATGCTGCCAGGACTCACCCGTAGCAGGGGCCTTGGCCTGGAGCCACTCGGTGAGGCGCCTGTGCCAGTCCTTAATGGTGTGGCAGACCATCTCCTGGCAAAACACACAGTCATCCTCCACGTGCGTTTGGTCTGAATGCAGGTAGTATAGGCACACGGAGTGCCCATCGGCCAAGTAGATGGTCCGCAGGCCGCATCCTGGACAAATCCTGAACAGAGGCATTGAGCCTTCCTTCTCCATTGCCGTCTCTACGTGGGGTAAGCCTTGAAGAAGCTTCTGGAAAACTCCAAGAAGAAACTTAATAAAAATCACAGTTGAGGGGCGCTGAAGAATCCGAAAATGGGTCCCTGTTAATCGGAAGATGGATCGATGGATCTTGAGGCTCGATTGACTGGAAAAATAGAGTAGAACTCTTAGAAAAATCACAAAACACAGTAAAAGCTTGAGACCTGCAGCACAAGGACTCCCAAAACGTGAACATGTGGTAAAAATGTGAATATGGCTGCCAGAGGAGGGGTTTAGGTAGAGGGCAGTAATTGGCTGGGGGCAGTATGACCTAGAGACCAGTGATTGGTGGTTAGGAGAAAGACAGTTCAGAAGTGAAACTAAATTTTTCTTTACCAACGATTCCCAGCCTGACGACAGGGAATATTCATGAGCATGTGAATCCATGCCAGACCCCATGTTGGAGAATATGTACTCCTCTGTTTCACGGAGTGACACAGGACAGGGGATACATGCAATCAAGTGTAATAGAGGTTGAAGTGAGGAATGTAGGATGTAACAGGGAATCACTCGAGCAAAACAGGGATATGTCTTAATATTACAGTGCAAGTGTTCAAGGGACACAGAATTTAGAGAGAATCTCAAACTCTAGTTTAAAATAGCACCGTAGGCTGGAGTCAAGGTTTTTTTAGTCTATTACAGATTTCAGTAATGGTCGGATTTACCTGGTTGGCTCACTCAAGGCCTCTCATAGTTCCTCGATATTCAAAGGATTCCAGTTCATCTCTTTTGTAGTCCAAAAGAAGATTCACTCTTCTGGGCACGTAGCATGGTGACCGTCAATGGCACCACAACTTCAATGCTTTGATGTTCTTTACTTACAGTCTATTTATTCCTGCCTCTTCTGTGTGCATTGTCATGCAGCAGACATTATTGTCATGTCCCCCCCTCGGCCCTCCCACCAAGGATCGTATGAAACATTCCGAAGATTACTGTGCCCTCTCCCCCTTTGGCTCAGTATCTAGCTCAAACAGGGCTTTCTGCTCTTTGTTTTTTTTTTCATCAATGTCTGTATGCAAAGGTCATAATCTTCTTACAAGTACCTGCTTCCTTCCAAAGCGACACAGAGACTGGGTGACCTGTTTCAGTATCTGCCTTCTCCTCTCCCTCCACCACATATTTACCACTACACACATTTTTTTCCTACCTCCAACTTCTCGTTCGCTACTTCAAATAAGACGTACACCTTGCAAGTTTGCTCTCATCCTTTAGAGGCGAGGAAACCTGTAATCCATTGCACAAGAATGAGACCAAGGCACGAATTACTGTCTTTCTGTAAGGTGTCAAACAAACTAAGTAGAGGACGCAAAACAAACAACCATCTGGGAAAACCTGCCATGATTAAAGGAAAGAAGGCTGCCCCAGCCCTTATAGTACCTTTTCTGGGGACACTGTTTTTTTCTATCAATTCTATCACTCTTAGTGCCTGATTCACAGAAGGCTTTCCTATGGGATTGTGACATTATAAAATGCGTCTGTGAATCAGTCCCTTAGTGTCCAGCCTTTGTTTGAAATTGGTAGGTGAGTGTTCTCAGAGGTCCTGTACACTGTGACTATGGTTACATGATTTAATAATGACATATTTTACAACAAATGCACTTATACTGAAAATTTTGCAACAACAAACATAACACATTTTTTGGGGGGCGGGGAGTGAAACCCCTGTGTCCCACCACTAAAAACCCACCTCAACCGTTATCCCACAATATTTAACACTTTACCCCACCCACACATACATTTTCGTTGTGGTTTGTCATTGGCAAATATTCAGTATATGTGTATGTCTACATACACATTTCGTTATAAAGAGTGGATACCTGTGACTAAACATGATCACAAGTACACCCCAGCCTCTCGATGCAATGAGTTACTGATTGCCTTGCTCCCTGAGGACATTAATCCCTCTTGTCCCCTGGGACCCTGTCATTCAGTGTCATGTAAGATAGACAGTGGAATATATCCGTATCCTCTCCCGCTCTCTCTCTCTCTTTCTCTCTCTCGATCTCTCTTTCTCTCCCTCTGTGCCTCAGAGCTTAGAGCATGACCTCCCAATGCCCTCTCACCTCTCATCTCCCATTATAACGGCCCTGTTCTTCAGTGTAGCAGCACTTTCTCGACTATCCTCTGACTTTCTGTGTCATCCTAGAACGGACTGTTCCACCAGAGCCTTCCTAGAATGGCTAGCTGGTCACCCTCCTACCCTTTTTTCTGGTTGCCAGCCATTATATCATGTTCTCCCCATCACACAGATTACTTGCCAGCTTTTATAGTATCTCCTTCACCCCCTTTCGGTGTTCCCTTTCCAACTCATAACATAACCTCATTCCCCTCCTGATGTTCACCCTCTAACCACTGATATCTCTCTCTTCCTCCTTCCTTTCTCCAATCTTTCTTCACATCCTTCTCCCTGTTGGGAGTCGCCTGCCATGTCCATCCGGCAGGCGACCCCGGGGTGCTGCTTCCTCACAGCACCGAACAGGCCCAGCGCCTGTGGGAGTTCGGGGCCTGCCATGTCCATCCGGCTGGCCCCGTGGCACTAGGGGACACCAGCGCCATCGGGGTGGGGGCACAGCCCGCCAGGGTCCTGACCATGCGGACCTCGGCCACCGTCCCGGCACGAGGGTCCCATGGCAACAGGGCCTGCAGGCCTGTACCGCCCACAGGTAGGCCTGCGGCCTACCTCATCAATAAGACACGGACTCAGACCAACCTTCCACGGAGTCTGCAGCCGTACTGTCTCACGTGCCTGCAGGAGCTCCTTTTATTCACAAGGGCCATGACACAGTCATGGCCCATCTTAAAGGGGCAATACACGTGGGAGGGACACATCCCCTTAAAGGGGCAATGCACATAGGAGGGTCACCCACAACACTCCTCCTTTTTCATAACAAACAACAAACGTGAATAAAACATACATGCGTCCCACCTATTACAGAACGACAAACTGCCTCTCAAGTCAAACCTTGCGGGACACCCACATACTACAATACATCACTGACACATACCTAGCTAACTGAAAATCGTTACCGACATAACACATGCAAAACCAATTCTAAACATGCTCCACGGGTTACAGTCGCGGTGGATGAGCTGCCGGTGGAATGTAGGCATTTCTCCCACAGTTTACCAAACCCTTTATTAACCTGGGGTTCGGAGAGGCAACCACTGAAACAAAACACCCCGGTTGGCAGCTGGCACTACACGCACACCTAGCAACTGCGGGATCACAGCTTCATGCTGATTTTCTTTACGGAGACCACCTCAGGCATGTATTTACTAACCAGGTTCACCGCATCAAAATACACAATATTTCTGAGTCCACTTTAAGCACTTGCAGGACTGCGGGAGGCCAGTTTGTCTTCCATCAACGTCCGTTCCGGAGTCACCTCCCAAATCCAGGTCCCTTGATGACACAGTTCACCACCGGCAAAGCCGCACCTGACAGGCGGTGTCAGGGGCCACATCGGCCTAAACCCTTGATGTTATGGGCAGTCCGTGCAGGAGTTACTTCCCCAAATTCGAATCCCTCTTGGTCCAGTTCACAGTTGTCAACGCCGCACCTGGTCGCTGCCAGGGGTCACATTGGCTAGTCCCGTGATGTTATGGGCAGGGCAGCGAGACGCAGGTCGCAGGGCGTCCTGGCTGCTCCACGCACTGTAGATGGGGATGGTGCCATAGATCATGCACAAGGTGACAGGACATTGTTCACCCCCCTCTTCACGATGTTCCCCAGTCAGGAGTGTCTCTTTCCTCCAGTGGCGCAGGAGGGCGCACGAAAGCTCATGCTGAGATTCAACCCACGCCATTGTCCAGTGAACCACTTCCCCGCGGCGGGTGCCAGGGCCACCCGTGTTCGTTAGTCAGACCTCGGTTTTTGGTGGACCCCAGGGGAAGGGCCGGCAAGTACCTCCCCGAAACCCACGTTGGCCTGTACTCCCGACCGGATGGCATGCTGGGGAATGTTAGTGTCAGGTGACCAGTGTGTCATCTATGGCAAGCAGTCTAGGCCACTGGTAAGGCAGGCCAGGTGGCGTGTGGGACAGGGTGTGCTGCTTTCCTGATAGCACACTGATAGCCAGGGGATATATATCCTGATAGCCAGGGGATTATATTCATGTATTGATGTGGTGCTGTGCGATTGTTCACTTTTCTGCAATGAGCACTAAACGGGCATGCTGGACGTGGTGCTTACCATCCATCAGTCGGTACTGTTTTGCGCATTGGGAAGGCTGAGGCGTTGAGTTATTCCCCGATGTCTTTATTTCCACCATTTTGTTTGCTTTCTCACCAGGTGTTCGAGGGAGATACGAGCACGGTCAGAGTCAACGCACACACTGTCGCCTCCAATGGCCAGCCGACAGCTGGCCCTCACGTGGTGGCTCATGACAACCTCCAACTACATCGTCGTGAACCCACTACCCGACTGCAGGAATGTACGGGCAGGGGACTGCTGTTTCTTCACTGCCGGAGTGTAGCGGTTCCCAGGCGACGCACCCGCATGTTTGGGTAGAGAGCACCCTCTCTGTCCTCCACCGCATGATGTGGCAACCAGTGCATGCTCATGTATGTTGTAGGTAGCTCTGCCACACCTTCTGTTGTCCGGAAACATCGACACCAGACCCCTGGGTACAGCATTGTCCTCTGTCACCACCACAGCCCGGGCTCATCAAAGGCTATTTGCCTTCAGCCCTTTCTGGGGTCATCATCCCTTTAACAGGGTATCCCTGACACAGCCGATCCACTTTATTACGTTTCCTCGTTGCTCCGACATGGAGCCTGGTGACTTCACCGTCTGCAGGGCTCCAGCAGCCGGCTCAAAGAGGCTGCCGACATCTGGTGCCTCCGCCCCCCAGGCAGGCTGGGCAGTCACCTCCCCTGGCCTGCCCACAGACACGCAGCATCCCTCTCCTCGGGTGGAGAGTTCTTTATTAATTTGCGGCAGCACCGCCAGTACTTCCTTCCCTGGGGGCCAGCGGGTCTTCTATCCACCCCTCCAGTTAGCCCGGGCAGCAAGTGAGCCCGAACGCATTCTCCCTTTCCCTGCGGCAGGTGCCGCAGGATTTGCAGGTCGGCTACCTCTTTTCCGGCAGCAGAAGCCTCTCACGGTCACTTTCCTCTGCCGGCAGCATCGGCTGCCCGATATTTTCAACCCGGGGCAGCCTGAGGCGTATTGTCCAGGGGGAGGTCCCGTATCCTTTCTTGGGGCAGCGGGCACCCCAGTTCCTTTTGGGTGACACAGCCTATCTCTTCGCAGCAGATGCCGCTCTGCAAGTCTCCATTGGGGTGGGGGCGGCCAACAATTCTCTACTTTGTTGCGGGCATGCTTCTGGTGGGAGACCATTCAGGAGGTGCGATCCCTTACCACCCTCCATGGCCGCAGCGGCTCATCTCGTCCCCTTAGGGGCACAGCACCCTTTCCTGCGGCAGGGTGCCGGCATGCTTTGCCCCCAGCCGCACGAGCACCCTCTTCAGAGGGCCGCGGCTAAGGCAGAGACATGCTGAGCGCATCCCCTCCACCTTGCGGCTGCGGCCACGTTGACCTTCTCTCTGGTGTCGGGAGATGCTGCATCCGAGAGGGGTTGGGCGGGGATGGCTGCGAGCGAGACAAAATACCCCGGCCGCAGGAGCACCCTCCTCAGAGGGCCGCGGCCGGGAAGCCAACTGGCATTATTCCCGCATTGGGTTCTCGTTTCGTGGCGATGTATGCCACATGCTGCTGCTTTGATGCGGCTCCTGCTCCCTCGTGTGCGGCGATGGATGCCGCACGCCGCCTTCCTCGTCTCTTTGCGGCGGAACGCCACCAGGTGTGTACCCCACCGCTTACACTTGTATTACTGATCAGCTCCAGGGTGAGGCACACCAGCACTCACCCCTGGATAGCCCAGTCTTGCGGGGCCAGCGCCGTTCTCCTCATTGCAGGAATTTTTTTTTTTTTTAATTTTTATTTTTTTTTTTTCCGTCGCAGCAGGCCCGGACTCTTGATGGGCTGCCGCTGGCAAAAGATTTCCTTACTTTTGCAAAATGTTTTTTTTTTTTAACAAAATCGCTGCCCCTCCCCCTCCGCGGTGGATGTCGCTTCCCATCTTCATTGCGGGCGGGGGGGCGCACCTCCCCTCCATCGCGGGATCAGATACCCGTTCTTCTTGTTGTAGCTGGGGGGCCAGTGCTCACGTGGCCGATACCGCTTACCATTTTCGTGCGGCCGAGGCCGCTCTCCAGTTCGCAGCGCGGCTGATGCTGCGTTCACCGAGCCGCCCGACGTTGTGCGGCTTCCGGGTGAGGAAGGGCTGCTCACCCTCCTCCCCACACGATCGATGCCGCCTTCAACGGGGGGGCGGGGCGGGCAACTCACCTCTCTCCGACAGGAGGGGAGCACCAGCTCCTTGATGTGGCGGCTGACGCCGCGGGGCAACCTAGCTCCACACGGAGTGGGGGCGCAGATCCACACCGCTCGCCGTCTCGCCCAGGCGAGCGAGGGAGGGGCAGCTCCTCACCACGCCACGGGCCACGCAGGGCCTTTACTCCTCGTCGCCATTGTTGGGAGTCGCCTGCCATGTCCATCCGGCAGGCGACCCCGGGTGCTGCTTCCTCACAGCACCGAACAGGCCCAGCGCCTGTGGGAGTTCGGGGCCTGCCATGTCCATCCGGCAGGCCCCGTGGCACTAGGGGACACCAGCGCCATCGGGGTGGGGGCACAGCCCACCAGGGTCCTGACCATGCGGACCTCGGCCACCGTCCCGGCACGAGGGTCCCATGGCAACAGGGCCTGCAGGCCTGTACCGCCCACAGGTAGGCCTGCGGCCTACCTCATCAATAAGACACGGACTCAGACCAACCTTCCACGGAGTCTGCAGCCGTACTGTCTCACGTGCCTGCAGGAGCTCCTTTTATTCACAAGGGCCATGACACATTCATGGCCCATCTTAAAGGGGCAATGCACGTAGTAGGGTCACCCACAACACTCCCCCTCTTGGTCTCCATTCTCCAAATGTATGGGTGGTTCCAGCTCCCCCACCTCCCACTCTCTAGAAGACTCCATCAGCCCTACATCGAGACTGCACACCCTCCTCCAAAACACTAGGTGACTCTGGCACTCCCTCCTTTAAATTTCTAGGTTGCACCAGCAACTAGCTCCTCCAAATATCCTGGTGACTCCTGCTCCTCCTCCTCCAAATTTCTTGAACATCATCCATTACATTTCTGGTTGACTCCTGCACTCTCTCTTCCATATATCTGGATGGATTTTGCATTCCTACCGAATCCTCTCATTCTCTTCGAGCCAGACTATGGACCGTCCTTTTTAATGTCTAAATGTATCCAAACTCCACTCTCCAGTTCCTTCTCCAAAAACCCACACTGTCAGACTGAGCTGCATGGTCTATATCGGTTGATCTCCCCACCTTGTGATAAGACTGTGGGTGAGGGATTGCTACATTTATGAGAGCCTGGGATCGGCTGAATCTGGGCCAGGTGAGCTGGACAGGTGATTTGCATTATCTATTTTAGGGGAGCTGGCATGTTGGATATCATGTATCCCGATCTTGTGATCTCTGTTAAAGGAGTCACAATAAGGCATGGTATGCCTGAGAAACTATCATTCCCTTTGGGCAGCCTCTGGAAGAGAAGGAATTGAAACTTTCTATTTACTACAAAGGAATCCTTCACCAAGGATCAATGCTTCAAAAACTGTGTTCCCCCGTCTTTCTTTGCTCATAGATTGAACAATGGATTGTAGGCACATAAGTCCCATGTTCATCACAAAGGCTCCTTTCATAATAAATTCCTTTCCTTTGAACTGTGTTGAAGTTGTAACAGCAGCCAATTCCGTTTATAGATTAGCGGAGTGTCAGGGAATGTATTCCCTTAAAGGGAAATGTGTTTATTTCTATCCTTGTGTTTTTGAGTCTGTCCTTTAAATATATTAGCTCTTCCATTGTCTCTCTGGTAGCATTAGGGTGCATAGCGAGTGGGCTTTCGCTATGTTCAATCCCTGCGTTCGAGCAGGCACTTAGTGAGAGTGGTCTTTGGATAAGCCTTAAATATCCACCAGGTACAATATCTTATAGCTCGGCATGGTGCAGGGCACCTTCAGCCACACTCCTGACCATCCCGGAATTTAGGCAGGGAACTTGTCACTAATATAAAGGATCATAATGGTGGATTAGGTGCACAATGTACCCCTTCTACCGTTCGGCCCCCACTGAAGAATGTGTGTTTTGGCACCATCAGACTTTCTGATTGGCTGGAATTCGCCCCATCTCAGCCCACCTTAGTTTCCCTTTGTTTCCCCACTCCTCCTAACAGTGGCCATTTGGTGAGGA
This sequence comes from Ambystoma mexicanum, assembly GCF_040938575.1. Taxonomy (NCBI): domain Eukaryota; kingdom Metazoa; phylum Chordata; class Amphibia; order Caudata; family Ambystomatidae; genus Ambystoma; species Ambystoma mexicanum. The sequence goes on along the minus strand of NC_090929.1, from coordinate 967,845,818 downwards.
ATTACTGGGATTCAAATACAGGGGGGAACCGGAATTGGGGCTGGAATGAATCTGAGTAAAGATGTTTGCTTCGCCCATAAAAATGGGGCCCACTCCTTTTCACTGGTTCTACTGCCAGTAGAGTTAATCCACAGAGCGTAGTACCTTTTGAGCCATTGTGGTCAGTGTTTATAACCCTCGGGTTTTGCATGACTTCAGTTCCAATGTGCTTTTTTTTTTTAATGCTATATACTGAATTGTCATTTTACATTTACTGCTGTGCAAAGGTCATGGGACCTCACATTGAAAGGGTTTCTGTCAAGTAATGCAGCTGTGCCATCTTACATCTTACATCATTGTATAGAGTGAAATGGGAACACATTTGCCTCAGTGACTTGCACAGGATAACCCCCAATTCTCCCCATTTTGTAACTGCACTTTGTGCCTCTTGTCAGACGATCCTTTATCCTTGAAAGGCGTATATACACTTCACTATGATTATACTTTATTCTCCATCTAATACTTAAACATACTACTACTCCGTAAAGCCCCTGACACCTACATTGTCTCTTTATCGTGCTTTTCTTCTGTGCCCCCAGTCTTTTTTCTGTCACCCACTACTGATTCAAATCAAGGAATCTGGGGAGCATGTACCTATGGGAGCCCCTTTAAACCTCAACTGGATCTGCATGTTGGTGTTAACCCAAAATATTCTACTGGCAGAAAGCAGATGGATTTAGTAATTAATTATACTACTATCTGCATGTTCATGTTTCGTATTGAGCTAGGTTGGGAAGGGAATCCTCACATGTTGCAATGACATATATACAAGCAGAACCCCTGTTTCACCAATGAAATGTTTGCATGGCTTCTATTGAATGTGAAACATCATATTGCAATAGGTGAAATTGTTGACCATCATTATTCATCTCAACCACCTTCATGGTGAGCGAGGTTCTTCCGTAGTGTTCGGCTTCAACACTTTGTCACACTTGTTTTTAATAGATTTCGAGCATTGCATGGGGATGCTTTTGGATGGGAATTGTTATTATTAAAAAGGCAAGTGCATCCAAAATGATCCCACTAATCAGAGCACCATCTGGTATCGCTAACGACGGATCAATCACCATGCATCTTGCACTCAGGCAAGCGTGCCAGAACACCCACAAGCTGCGGAACTCAATTCCGATCCACATGGGTGACACAGTGACATGCGATGAACGGCCATGTGCTTGGTTGGGATAACTTCAGAACTGAGAAATGGTTTCATTCGGCTGCTGAACGACAGTGTCCTCCTTAATGCTGTCTTTGGGAGGACGCGACGCAAAGAGCAGCTGCCAACGTGCATTCGTTGGCTCTTCCGTCCATCTGACCCATGGCAAGGGCATCGAAGAAGGCAAACAGACCCATTCTGTAACTGCCATACAGCACAGAGGGTACAGAGTTTCATCGGGAGCTGCACCCATCGCTTTCTGCTTATGAAATACATCACAATGGAGGGCGAATCATCACTCATCCCTCGTTTTTAGATAAATACACTTGATGCAAAGTTAAAGGCTGATGGATGCATGGTTTTGAATAACACATAAGCATAATCATTTCTCCGGGGATACAGCAAACCACTGTTTTACAGCATTCTCTGAAATTGCAGGAGGGAGAAAAAAAAACATATGTAATTTTCATATGGCCCTTCCCCAAAAGGGGCGGTCCACCTCAAACTGCTAGGCCAGAACTCTTCTGCAGGAGACCGCGTGCACCACCAGGCACGTCTTGGCATAATCAGTGAGGTGTCTCTGAGTACTATAGGCGCAGCAACCTTGGGACCCGTTCTGGCCATACCCGTCCAATTTAGCGTGACTTATGCAAAACAGGAGATGGATGGAAAGCTCTGAATATATCATAACCACTGTCATTGTTCTGTGCAACCCACCGAAATGTCACTCTTGCTACCACAATATGCATATCATTCTTGTTCCCACGCCTCGTGCCATTGACACTGGTATTTCACATATTCTGTTGCCCTGTGTTGAAAATCAGGCAAGAGCAGGTAGAGACGAGTTATAGGAGGCTCATAATACGTGTTGCAAGAGGCATGTAAACGTCAATATATTGCACAAGGAAAACGTAGCGCGGGATCAAGTCCACTATATAGGACGTAGCACTATGCAAAATTGAGACAGAATCAACAAAAGCAGCTCTAACTATGGAAACTTTGCGGACTCAAATAACAAGTTATATTAATGTGACTTCATCTACTAAGAAGCAGGGAACGGGCATTATGTTGATCTGAACATCCCGTTAGTTTATTTGTGAATTATAAGGAGCAGGCCTTGAGAACTACTTTATTGTCGAAACACGTGTCGGCTGACGGAATTTCTCAATAAATCGAGCATAAGTTTGCATTTGTGATTAATGCATATGCCATACTGTATTTATTAATGGTGTACACTAACAAATCTAAGGGCAGCGCGTTCTGCAGGTTACCACATATTATCAATTTACTCTTTACTGGGCATTGATAGGCATACCCAGATATCTAACCACGGTACCGCTGCAGGGTTCCCCACTGCAACATATATTTTGAAACGTGCAAAGCGCACACCTTTGAACACTATGCCTATTCCTGTTTTTTTTATTATATAAACGTCAATGTCTGTCTCTCTTGGTGACACTGGATTGGAATGTTAGTCTGGCGCTCTCTCCCTTTCCCTTTGTACCTGCTGGTAGGCCTGCAGAGTGAATTTTTGATGCCACCTTGTTGGTGAGATCAGGACACAGTGTTCCTTCACGCAAGGTTCCACGAGTGTCCGTTAAGGTTGGACACCAGGTACTGGGAACCAGTGGGCCCATCTCCCTATGTACTATGATGTTTACCTTAAAATCATCATAAATAGAAGCAGCGTACCTTCTCGGCTTACCTGCAGATTTCTATGTGCTCATCTGTACTGCAAATGTCAGTTAGGATTACGCTAGACCAGCAATATCTTAAAAAATATTAAACAATATACCACTTATAAATGATTAGAGGATGAAAACAAATAGTACTTGCAGAATGGAACCTTCCGTTTCTTTTAAATGCAGTTGTTTTGGTATGCCCCACTTTTGACGAATGGCAGCGTTAAAGATTGCATTTTAATGAACATTTTACCGTAGATAGAAAGGGCTTGGGGAAGTTGAAGGAGGGGTTGGGGTGTCTCCAACACTTTCTGTAGTTCTAAAAGGGGGAAAAAGGCAAAAGAATATTGGTGACGTTGTCACTTGCCAAATAAAAATCGGCAAACCTTTATAGAACCATTCTTTCCTCTTAGAAATACTGGAGAAATACAAATCCATTGTGCAAAAGAAACAGACTACAGGATCTCACCAGCCACCCTTTTGCAAACCCTATTCCAGTGCTACAGTGGGGACATTAAAGGAGCCACTGCTATCATTAACTGGATTAAAAGGAAACCTGTGGATTTGTGTTTGTATTTAATCACATGGTGAAAGCCCTGAGCAACCATTGACTCTGTCCTGCCCTCAAGCATTTCGAAGGGAACTGGGTTGCATGGACGTCTCCTGATTTCCTGCAGGCCAGGCCACTCCTGAATACCCTTTTCTGTGAGCCATCAACACTGTCGGCTGTTATGTCACAAGGTAGAACACCAGCCCTCTTTGCTAATATAAAGTATGTGCCATTCATGCCACAACACTGTCAATCTCACCTTCTTTCTAAGGGGTTCCTCTCATTTGTTTCTTGCCAGGTTGCCTCCTGGTGGTGTTCCTGGTTGAAGGACACTGGCACAAATTAGGTAGTTTAGGTGAAATCCCGTCTTTACACAGAGTTACTTAATGTCCTGTGACTGCCATGTCACTCATTGCTCATAGCCTCGAAGGAACAACCTGGGCTCCATTGGCCACTTTTTGCTGGAAACTCGCTTTTGCCCACCCCACTCATTTTATCCCAGCAATAGTGCAAAGAATCCGAGATCTGAAGGATGTGGGGTTACACTGCTAAAAAAAAAAGAAAACAGGTTGAGCAGGTGCAAGCGGAGGAGGCTTATATTTTTGATTGTGGGTTATATAAGGTGGCAATGGCGAAAGCTCTCGCCTTATAATGCCCACAGGCTTGGCACTGACTCCAGGCCTTGGGAGTAAGGAGACTGTGCCTTAATCCATTCCTTTCATTGTTATGTGTTGCATAAAATTGTAAGTAAGAAACTAGTGCTCAGATTGTACAGCGGAAAAACACATATCCCGTGCCTTTCCCAAATGCCCTAAATACAAGTAAAAAGTGGCAAGCTGTTAAGAACACATTTTGAAAATGGACTGGCAGTCTTTTTCGGAGCAGAATCTGGGAAAGGTTTCATGATAATCCTCTCGGAGGCTGAACTGCCCTCCGGTCTCCAGTTGGGGTCCGCCAAAGTTCAATATCAAGCCGATCGGTTCAGCGACAGCCTCTTGTAGCTAGAAAGTTGGCTGCATTGAGATTCTGTTCACACGAGGCACCATACATTGCTCAGTTCTGCAATCAAGTAAAGCTCCCATTCAGACAACATGTTTTGCATTGGGTAGACATGTTTTGCCTTTTAATTGACTTTCACTGATTTGCATATGTGTCCTCCCCACTCCCTTAAACAGACTACATGCCCTATTTATTTATTGTGTTTTGCAGTCTATGATACAACTGTTGGCGAGCTGGTCTTAAAAAGAAATGTCAGTTGTTCAGTATTTTAATCGGTGCCGCAATAGAAATGACTAGTGATACTCAGACTGCTGAGTGTATCAAAACTTGAACAAAATAGGGAATACTAGTCACTTAATTCTAGCGCATCTTTGTTTGATGATCAAAAGAAGACATTTTATTCTTGAGACTCAATTAAAATGTGAAAAAATGTATTTATTGAAGTTATTCCCTCGTTATTCCCTTGACACGTGTTTCCACAAAATTATTGGTTCTTCAGTATGGTGTAACAAAGAGAGATTCATTCTATCATAGATCTTCATTATGACATGTTAATATACATTCCTTGTTTTAGAAAACAAGAAGGCTTTATCTTCTTGTATAAATCCATCAAATGTTTGAATTGGCTTGTAGAATGCCCCGTATTTGTTTAGTGCGGGCTTCGTTGTTTTGCATCAACATTTTTTTCTGAGTTTTTTATCTCAAGTTTTTTTCTCACTTTCCGAGTTTTCACCACAACGTGATTATCTTAGCAGTCTTCCGATTGAGATTGGCGTTTTCAATTCCTTTCGGCTTTCCTGGGTTGGACGGAGCACTTATTTAGTTTAACTGTTATGCCTCCTGGGATCTCGTTGAGCTAACTCGTTCAAGCCTTACCATCAAACATATGCACTCAAAGTGCCTGCCAGTGTTTTTTCAAAGCAGTCTTCCGAGAATTAATGACTTATTGGAGCTGCCATCAGCCACTCGACTTATGAGTACGATGCATGTCCGTGACTGAAGTCCTGCTAAAAACAAGCATTGGCAAAGGCAACAGTTTTGGCTTGTGTTTAAGTATTAGGTATTAGCCCATACTCTGCTATTATACCCAGATACTCACGCCATTGTGCACATGCTACCATCAGTGGCCAGTTAATCCTACGAGTGCCTGGCAAGTGCCTGTTCCATACCTACACGGAAGTCCAAACTGTTGGCATTGCCAATGCTTGTTTTTTTTTCAGGCATGATGCTGACTCTTCTCAAATGGTTGTATGCAAATTGTCTACACGGACATTCTTCTGTGAAGAAGTAGGGTGGTAACTGGGCCCCTCTAGTGGCGGCATGAAGGTTTCCTGTCGAATGATTATTTGAACACGAATGTGACCCTAAGGTCCAAGTTGCCCGATCTATCCGTTAATGCTTTCTTGAATTTTGTTGGACTGATCACGGCGAACTGAAAGAATCAGCAGTTTCAGCTCGAGCCAAAATGGCGTGCTATCTAGTTGTCTAGGAGACTTTGTTTAAGGATTATAAAACCTTACATTTGTTTCTCTGCTCCACCAGTAAGTAGCCTGTGTTGAACCTTAAAATCCTTGAATTAGATGGTGGCTTTTTTTCTGTTCAGTTGGTATAGCTCCTGCTGTGTAGTCTTTGAAGGGACTGAGCATGAGCTATCGATCTGCTGACTGTGCCATCATAACTCTGCTTGCACCCGCCCTCATTTTTAAAATGGCCTCTTAGCGCTCATAGTGATATATTCACAAGCCTACCGATCTTTCTAGTCAAATGAGAGATTACAAACACTGCTGCCTTCTGTATTGATGCTCTTTGCAGATGCTTACTAAAATAAGCGTGCCAAAATGATGTCTCCACATATTGTGTTGGTTGTCAAGCTACATATGCCTTGTTCCTATTTAAAAATGGACACATTCATACCCTATGGATATCCCTTGATTATGAGGTTAAGTCTGATTACAAAAGGATGCAGGCGTTTAGTGGTGTCTTGTCTGTTCCATGTGATAATATCCCCAGCAAAAATGTAGCCATACAAGAATGGTGCTTTTGCGGCGATATTACCCCATGAATCCTGCGGAGGACACCTCTACACCCTCCATATTTTTTTAATGAGAGCCCGGGACACACCCGCAACCCCGCTCCCATTTACCCCATATATTATACCCATAAAAAATGTTGCCTATGCCGTTTCCCGGCGACTATATGTATGGCAACATTATTTATGGGGATAATATTACCTGATACCGTCTTAGCATGCTAAGAATGTTGATAGAATGTTGGTGCAAGGCTATGGGTGAAACAGGAGGCTGCTGATGACTCCTTGTAGTGTGCTTCCTCAATGTATCAGTTGGCGTCAATGAGAATGGGAAGTCAGTGGTCTTTCCTGTATAGAACTTTAGTGTACCTCTAGTTTATTTATTTATTTATTTATTTATTTATAATAATTTATATAGCGCGGCCACTGACGTGGGGGCTTAAGGGTGCTGACATAAACAACAAACATGTCCAGTGTCAGAAAACCAAGTAAAGACAAAAGAGAGCCAGGAAACAGAAGGAGTGTTTAACTCAGACAAGGTGTCGGAAAAACGCATTAGTTAAACAAGTGGGTTTTTAAACCTTTTCTAAACACTCCGCTAGAGGTTTCTTCTCTAAGCTTGCTCGGCAAATTATTCCAGACAATAGGAGCTATTGAATAGAAGGCTCCAAATTTGACCTATGAGAGTCTGCAAGCGGGAGTGGTTAAAAAATTGCAATTATTTGATCTAAGACTGTATTTGTTAGTTTTAGTCAACAATTCATCCTTAAAATAGCCAGGACCAGAATTGTTTATGCAGTTAAAAGATATCAACAGTAGTCGAAACAAAATTCTTTCCCTAATAGGAAGCTAATGTAGTTCCCTTCTGGCTTCTGAGATATGATATGATCTCCTACGGTCTAGAACGACTCTGACTGCATTATTTTGCAGTACTTGCCATCTGTTAAGATCACAATTGGATATACCGATCAGAAGACTGCTGCAATAGTCTATTCTCAAACTTATCAAGGACCTTGCTAGTTTTTCCCTACTGATTTGAGATAGGAAGGGACGGGCATGGGACAATAGTTTAATGTAATATGTCGACGAGGCCAAGAGGCTGTTGACCTGCGCCTTCATATTCAGATTACAGTCCAGATAGACTCCCAGTGTCTTGACCTTTTTTTTTTTATTTCAATAGGACAGTCACCAATTAGAAGTTTAGTATACTCAACTTCAAGCTTCTGAATTTTAGGAACAGTACCTACAAGCATAAGTTTGCTTTTGCTAGCATTCAAGGCCAAACCATTGAGGCACATCCAATTTTGAATGAGATCATAGATCCTATTCAAATTCATTTAATCATTTGAAAGGACACCCCTAATAGGAATGATTCATTGGGTGTCATCGACATAGTTCATAAATTCTATGCTGTTGCTGTCCAAAACATCTCGAAAAGGCACCCTGTGGAACTCAATGGGTCAATTCCATGGCATTAGCATCTGCCAGATCACTGCTCACTCTCTAGTGACGCTCTCCAAGGAAAGATTTAACCCAAGAGGCTGCTGACTCTGAGAAACCCACCACTTCCTTCAACCTGGAGACCAATACAGTATGGTCTACCAGGTCGAAGGCGGCTGACAGATCCAACAGCATCAGCATGCTGGTATTGCCTTGGTCCATGTGGCGGAGATATCTGGATTTTAAATCCAGTAGAGACCTCTCTGTGCCATGCTTTTCCCTAAAACCAGATTGTCTCTTATTCAGGATGTCAACATCTCTCAGATGAGCTAGCACCTGAATATATGCAACCCTGTCGAGACTTTTAAGTAGAAAAGGAGAGTTAGGGATGGGACGATAGTTTAGGGGGTCACCAGGAGGAAGGCCTGGCTTTTTTTGTAAAGGTGTGACCCATTAGTGCTTTAAACATGTTGGAACAGAACAATCTCTAAGGAAGCATTAACAAATCTAGAAAGGGTAGAGATCATAGAGGTGGAGCATGCCTTAATGGCTAATGCAGGACAAACGTCCCCCTTACAATTAGAGGGTTTGAGGTTTTGTATTATAACCGTGAGGTCGGCTTCCGAAATGAGTTTAAAGGAGAAGAGATCATCACCCTTCCAGGATTTAATAGGCGGGATGATACCAATATGATCCTTTTGGCAAATGGTTTCTTTCGCTTTTAAAATATTCTTACTGATTTTGGAGAGCTTAGCTTCCATTGCATCTTGTGACTGATTACACCATTTGGTGTCTCTTAGAATAGTATCCTGATTGTTGTTCTTTTTCGATTCCAGTTCTTTGAAAACCTTAAAAAGCTCCTTAGGTTGCGATTGGGCTGTTGTATATGTGCAGATAATTGTACCTGCAATTTCTCACTAAGAGGCTCAGAGCTGGCCTGTGTCTAAATGACAGTCACTTGTCTTTTCAAATCACAACATGTGGGTGGATGTGTTTCCTATTTTCTATAGATAAAAGGGATAACTGGTAAATTATCTATGAACCGGAAATATAGCACATATTGTTCTCCTATCTGTCTCGCTCTCTTCTTACACTATCCAGACATGCATGGAGTGCATGGGATTTACAGTGCACATTAAACTGCCACCCTTCATCTATCTGATATGAAGGCAACACAGGGCTGCTTCAGGAGAAACCAGCCACTACTCTACTTCTGGTAGTTTTTGCGGGTGGGCACCATTGACACACCAATTCCCACCACCAATACGGTCAGCGTAACCTCATAATGCATTATGCTTCTAGAATTCACCACTTGCCAAGCATTCGTAACATCAAATAAAACTCTGAAAGGAATATTGAACCAGCGGGGAAGAATGAGAATACCTTAGGTCCTCATTATAAATTTACAGGATTTTGATTACTGCAAGGTGTAATTATTTTGATTGTATGTGGTAATTTTGGCCTCTGCTTAATGATGTGTTTACTGCCATGTTAGTGTTAACAGCAGTGGATTTTGGGAAATGCTGCTTATTATACCTCCTAAAATACTCAACCTTCATTTTTTTATATCCATTTGCAGTCTTCTTTTCATTATGTACTAAAGTGGATCAAACTGCAATATTACAATGTTCAATCATTAAGCAAAGACTCATATTTCACTTGTTTCTACATCACTTTGTAAAGAGGTGAAAAGGGAATCTGTGATGTCCAAATGTTCACCCTTTTTGGGAATACCCCCACCAATGCCGTTATATGATCCAAAGGAATGTGCTAGGGCAACGCTCACTTGAGGACAAAAAAAGTTGATCAAGTCTGGGGAGCTTTTACAACTTTCGCCTCACTTATGGGGTGAAAGTGACAATTGGAGGAGTTTTCATGAGGTAATTCACAGCATAATCAAATACATTTACTGGATCCTGTAGTCTTGTGAATTTAATTCAACATATCCCACCAAAAGAGCAGTGTTTGCAAATAGCATCTATTGGTACAGCATCTACTAACTGCATGAGGAGGGCCCTAGTTTCAATGAATTGCAAAGAGTACAACAAGTGGCTGTGCACTCACTGTGGGGAATTGTGACAAAATGACTACACTACTACCCTTCAGGAGTACAGGGGTGAGCATTTACTACTAAACCAGCAGTGATCTCAATAATAATGTAAAACAGATATACCTCCTGTGCCTTTTGTGGTAACATGGACCAAGACTAGGCTATTCTCTCGGGTGTGGTGGGGAGTGATCACATAATTAACCCAAACAACAATAGCACCAAGGCTCCAAAATAAAATATCCAATCAAAGTACAAAATATATATATATATATATATATATATATTATTCAAAGAAAAAACTTTGTTAAAGGGACATTACGGTTTCAAGTAAAATCGAAAAACCCCAGAAATTTGCCAGTTATGGTAAGCTAAACAACCATAACTCGCGCCACCACTGTGCACTGCTAAGACTAACACCCAGGACATCAAAGATCAAAGATGACATCACAAATGTTATTGATTTCTCCAAAAGTGCGGTCTACTGCTCATTCATTTTCCCATAGACAAAAAAGGTACATTTTTTGACAAAGCACACGGCCCGAACAGCTGGATGGATTTGGACCAGGTCTGAACCAACTTGGGCACGAAGAGTTCAAAAGAGTGCTTTGCTTGGATAGCGGTTATTCTGTGCAGTAGTTATTTGAATAATTGATGGAGACTGGGGCATCCCTTTCCCTCCAAAAATACATGTGTCTCCCATGGTGAATTGCAGGGTCATGGTTTTCAGAAGTTAAACGACCGCCATTTTGTTTTTCTCTTGATGCGAGAGATATTTGGCAATCGTTGAAGTTATGGGAAAATGAGGGTAGAGGTCGGAAGATGGCTAGAGGGCACTCAGTGAAATTTGGGTGTTGGGTGTTGGAGGGGTCCAGGGACTGAGTTTGCAACACAACGCTCTCTGTAGCCTCGGCTATAGCCGCGAATATCCGACATATGAAAGCAAACTGCATTACAGAAGCAGCGTGTGTTGTGGGGTGAAAGGGAGAAGGCAGGGGAGGAGCAGAGGCCATCTGGGGAGTGGGGGGAGCTGGCACAGATGAGGGGGGCACTTGGTGAGGTGCTGGGGGTGCAGAAATGTGTTTGTTTCCAGAATTTTTGCTGATATTCGCAGCTATATCCAAGGCTACAAAGGACAACAGATAACCGCGGGTACGAGCAGTTCTGTTCCTGCGGCTATATATTTTGGGGTGTCCGTTTTTTCTCTCTTTTTTAAAGTTATTTCTATAGGTATAGTGATTTCGGGGGTAAAAAATCAGTGAGCTGGTTGGTATTTGGGACTCTTTTTATTTTAGCTTTGTGTTTTCAGGCTTTTGTATATGTGAGACTTAAGAAAAGAAATTAGTTTAACAAAATGAATATAAAAAGGATCAATCATATTCTATTTTTAGATGCCCTGTACAATGTTTTGTAGGTTGTATGTTCTTACTTATGATATCATGTTGTGTGGCTGTGGAATGTTTGGTTACCCAGTCTACTGTTATGTATTATTCTATGCTTGCTTTTTTTCAGCTACTTTATATACATACATGAGTAGTGTTGTACTCTATTGATATTTCAATTTGTATTGTAGTATAAAGTGAGACCTCCTTTTCAACCAATTTATGTTACCGTGGTTATGATGTAAGTCAGGGAAACTTTGTTAAAGGGACATTATGGTTACAAGTAAAATCAAAAATCCCTCAGAAATTCACCAGTTATGGTAAACTAAGCAACCATAACTCGCACCACCACTCTGCACTTCTAAAACAAACACCCAGTACATGAAAGATGACATCACACATGTCATTGATGATGTCACTGATAACATCACATATTTAAATAATGTTCATGAACAGAAAGGGTAGTGTTTATAATGTTGGTAACAAGATTTCAGGGGTGATCAGGAGATCTATCATAAACAACTTAATGTACGAAAGAATATTCTCATCTAAAGAAAACATGATATTCAATTGTTGTTAATACAGGAACCTAATCATACATACGCATAGGCAGTGGCTGCAGCATGTACCAAAAAAAAATTATAATATTTTGAATCTGGTAATTCCGATAGTAAAATAATAAATGCTACTTTATCAAAGTTTTGCATAATGTAAAACATGGAATAAATAGCTAACAATTTCAAACTTACCACATACTTGAGTGAGTACAAAAAAAACATATACAAACCCAGAATGCATACACATTATAGCTACATACAGGGAACTAAAGTAAAGATGAAAGAAACAACAGAACCAAAAAATGACAATAACGTTAGAGTTGATAATCATGGCACACAAATGAATTGTGTGTTTGAGGCCTGCTTATTGTCTCATGTTAATGCACAATGAGGTCAAATAAAATTCTCTGGAAAGTTATTTAAGAAGATATAAGAAGGTTAATATATATATATATATATATATATATATATATATATATATATATATATATATATTCATATATTTATATATATATATATAATTATTAATATTCTTTTTTTCAAGGAAAATGGAAAAGGTAATGCTCTTTTTCAAAACGGGTACGGCACTCGTGAAGTGGTCAGAACGCCAACCTATGTATCCTCACAATCATTCCATCACCAGCCAAAGTATTATTAAATGTCCAGCTTTATTTTAGGCATCTCACGATTCAACTCGTTTTGCAACGCTCCCGTTGCTTGATCACATACAAAATGCATACCTTACACAGTGCATTTAAATACAAACAAACATAGTCCCTATGGTTCTACTAGGAAAGCTTGTCCTTTTTTGCTTTCTCCCAATGCAGAGCCGTGCATATTTGGTTTGTTAATGCAGGCAGCCATTTTGGAATGTACTTAACCTCTCTAAATCAATCCAACCACACAATACAGAAAAAGTAAATATGAAGTGTTTGCCAGTTTGTCCACTCCACAGTAATTTATGCAAACATTCAAATAAATTTCTTTAAGACGCAAATGCTCAGTGCATGAGGCGGTTCTTGTTCCACAGTAAACGTGCACATATTTACTGTTTTTTCCTATTTTTTCCTATTTTTTCATGCTCAGTATGGCATGTACTGCATTCACTATAAACAAGAATGTATTTTACTGTTAATAAAGTGCTATTATTTGTTGCCTTAATTAATAAATGCGCAATTCAATACATTTCCGTACCAGGTGTATATTTGCCCATACTGAGTTGATCTAGGTCCATAGATTTATGTGGAGAAATTAAACTGAACACTAACAATATATAATGGTGCTTAGCTGCCACAATTTGATGTGCGTTTCTATCCCATTTTAGCAATTATATGTAGAGAGTAAAGGAGCCCACTGATCTTTTAATTTACTGGGAATGAGGGTGCTAAAGTCCATAGTGCTGTAAACATGACTCACAATCAATTAACCAACTGTGTAGTGGAAGATTGAAAATGCTAAAGTGCATAGTACAAGGTGCTCTATAAATATATATGCATCCCTTTCACCATTATTCCATTTGCATTATACATGCATTTTAACAGGTGGCTTCTTTGGTCAATTGACCTTCTTCTATAACAGGGAAATAGAGACGCTGAAGCGCAAAGTGCTGTAAACATACATCTTTCTAGCTGCCAGTATTCAACATCTAACTCAGGACTAGGTTAAGGGATGTGTGGAAAGAGAGAGAGAGGGCCTTGCATCCTATAAATTACAAAATCGGTCAACTCAAGGACTGTGTAATTCTCAATATTGCACAATAAGTCAACACACACATATGGTTATCCAAAAACTGTTAAAAACCACCTTAATCGAAAATCCTAACAACTCAACTTTCAAAGCATTGAAAATCTTTCATGGATTTTTTCAGGCTGCTAAATGAAAGATGTTTATGTTCCTAGAGATGTAAATAGTTCTTCATCTAGGTTATGTCCTTCTGGTTTTTTGGCTTGAAAGTCTAAAATAAACCTTGTATCCATTTGGCATAGTTCTAATTCTCGATTTCGCCCTCGTGGTTTGCATTTAGTATGGTGTACTCCAAAAAATCTAAAGCTGTCCAATTTTCCCTTATGTGTATCTCTGAAGTGTACTGCCATTGGGGTAAGAAGCATCCACATACTTAATAGCACGCATGTGCTGTAGAATTCTCAAATTCAGTTTGCCAATGTTGCTTCCTACATACCACAGATTACATGAACATAGTAGTACATACACAACAAATTCAGTATTACAAGTGATCTTTGTTTTCACTTCAACATTGTGGCCTAATATGGGATGCGCAAAGTTCATTTTGTTAAGGGCATATTGGCATGCTTTACATTTGGTACACTTAGTAAATTGTATGGTCTTGGTACTCAGCGATGTTGGAGCAGCATGAGTTCCTGTTTTGGATGGCATAAAACTACTAACCAGCAAGTCTTTTAGGGAGGCTGATTTTCTGTAGGTTATGTGTTTGTGCAATATTTTTCTTATTGTATTTGCATGAGTAACATACATGGGAATTAGTCTTACATCATCTGATTCCATTATTTCTTCAGACGTTCGATTGGTGATAGTAAAGCTGTACGATGTAAATTGCATGCTTTGGAGTAAGCTCATTCTATGATTGATTTTGGGTATCTTTGTTTAGCAAAATTTTGAGCTGTCATCTGGCATTCTCTATCAAAGAAATCCATGTTGCTGCAATTACGTCAAATTCTAATAAACTCCCCATATGCTATGCTCCATTTTAATGGAGTTGGATGGTTACTGCTAGCAAGCAATGGCATGTCTGAGCTTGTTGGTTATCGATATAGTTCAGTACTAATAGTACTAATTTCTTTTGATCTGTTTTCACCAATACATCTAAAAAGATTAAGGACTCACGACTATGTGTCTCAGTAATTTTGAGATTCAAATTGTTGATGTTTAACATATTTACAAAGTCGAGCCATTCTTTCTCTTTACCGTTCCATAGGATAAATAAGTCATCAATAAACCGTAACCAGAGGACCACCGGTCGGTATGCTCGATGTTGGCGTCTGTCCATACAATGAATTTTTCCAACCAGCCCATTGTTAAGTTTGCATATGGCCACGCAAAGCTTGTTCCCATCGCCATTCCTCACAATTGATTATAGTAGATGTTGTCGAACAAAAAGATGTTCTTAGATAAGCACATATGTATCATCTCCATGATCATTTCGCCATGACTAAGATAATGCAATGATCTACTCTCAAGAAAGTATTTACATGCTTTCTTATCATCACAGTGTTCAATGGAGGTATAGAGCGATACCATGTCCAATGTTGCAAACATGACAACTTTTTCCCAAGTTGTTCCTTCAATCTTACTCAAAAATCTTTTGTGTCACGTAGATATGATGGGAACGTAAAGACTAAAGGCAATAATGTTTGATCAACATATTTTGACATATTCTCTAAGGAGGCACCATTTAGGGTAACAATGGGTCTTCCTGGGGGGCAGGTCGGGGTTTTGTGGATTTTGGGTGGAAAGTAAATCGTTGGAATAATACTAGTTTTATTGTATAGGTAATTTGAGTCATCTTCATCAAGAATATTTAATTCCTCCCATTTTTGCAAAAAACACTCCACTTTCTTTTTTATTGATTCTGATAGATTTTCTTCAAGTCTTTCATAGCAGCTGTTATCCGAGAGTTGTCTTTGAACTTCTTTAACATGGTCTTCCCTATTTAAGATGACTAAGTTGCTTCCCTTGTCTGGTGCTTTTATGATTACATTATTAAGTTTTTACAAGTCTTTTAAGATTTTCCTTTCTTTCAATGTGAAGTTTGGTTTCATTGTATTACTATATGATCTTGCATTTCTGGATAACCAAATCCTGGAAGGCTTCGACCTTACGACCTGGCTGGAACATAGGGTTAAATCTGGATTTGGCCTTTAATGTACTCGCTATAGGCCAATCTGTCTCTATATTCAACATTTCAGGTGTAATGTCAGAGACCACATCCGTTAGATTACTTGTGGATTCCAGTTCAACTAGATCAATTAATACATCAAGATCCTCGATAGCCACTGCTGTTCAACCTGATGAGCTAGACTTGGGTTTTTCTTTGGGTAGATTCAAAATGAAGAATTATTTTAGACAAATCTTCCTCATATATTTGAAAAAGTCAATTCTAGTTTCCATGTAATCATACCCTGCTGTAGGGCAGAAGTTAAATCCATATTGGAGAACTTTCATTTTTTTCTTGTTGAGTGTGCAATTGGGAAGGTTGATGATGCTATTATCAAGCTTGCTTGACTCTACTGTGCCTTCTTCTTCCCACAGCATGTTCTTGTACCTTGACCTGACTCTGAGCTGCTTATTCATTTGTCCCCTCTTTGTTTTCCTCCTCCGCCTAAACACTGATGTTGGCCTCTTCCCATGTATTTTGTGGGTTTTTTTCAGCCATCCAGTCCGAGCATCCTCATTTTGTCTAAAATATTTGTTTTTTTTGGGAGGATTTTCATTAGCACTAGTAGATGCATCAGAATCCGATGTAGTTGCTACTTCACTCGAGTTTGGGGTTGTTTCCTTATTTTCAACATTTTGGCTCAACATGTTTTTTCTTAAATGATCGAATCGACGAGCAAAAGTGTAAACTCTTCCTCTTTCATAATCTTCTTTATCATGAAGGAACGTTCTCTGCTTGCGCAATTTGATATCTTCTTCATAAACTGTTAAGGTTACCTCCATACTTTTCCTGAGTTTGTTTATTGTCTGTCAATTCGTGGGTATTTGATTAGAATGTTCAGAAACTGTCCTGAGCACAAATTTGTGGAATCACCCGACTCTTTAAGCATTTCTGAGTCTTGTTCCTTGAAAATGCTGATGTCAGGATTCTTACCCCACGTGGGAACCTTCCAACATCTACATAGTTCTGGAGTGAGTGTTCCTCCCACCAGTTACTAACTGTTTGTTTTGCAGTCTTTCCAGTTCTTTCAATGAACTGTTCCCACTTTTATCCACATCATTTTTTTCAGTTATATTTTTTGTTGCTGCTTTGATTTGTTGAGCTTCATTAAATAAATTGTGTGCCTCCTCAAATCGTGCATTTTCTTTATCCAATTGCGATGCCATTTTCCCTCAGGAAAAGTATTTTTAACTTGTGCAATGGAGAATACAACTTTGATGGAAAATATCTGGCACAATAGGTCAGAGTTCATTGATTGAGGAAAAACTGGTGTTATCGCCTGACAAAATCAATGTGCACAAAAATATTGTGCACTCTATTTTTAAAAACCAGTGAGGGCAGTAGTTTGGAGTATGCAGACAACCCAGGGGTCACTTACCGATGCGTAGATGTCTCTGTTCACCCTCTGATGAAAACGGATCCATCTCCATTCGGTCGTGCAACTCTGGGTAACGTCCGCACACGCCTTTCTCTCCTGGTTTAGTTCCTGGTTTGGAGCGTTAGCAGGCAGCCCGTATGTGACTTGATGCTCCTTTCCACTTCTGCATACCCAGCCAGTACTCGTCCAATGCCTGTCAATAGGCTCTAATTATTTCAAGGAAAATGGAAAAGTCAATGCACTTCTCCAAAACGGGGATGGCACTCGTGAAGTGGTCCGAACGCCAACCGATGTCTCCTCATAATCAGTCTATCACCTGCCAAAGTATTATTAAATATCCAGCTTTATTTAGGCATCTCACGATACAACTCGTTTTGCAACACTCCCATTGCTTGATCACGTATAAAATGCATACCTTACACAGTGCAATTAAATACAAACAAACGCAGTCTCTATGGTTCATTCTACCAGGATAGCTTGTCATTTTTCGAGTTCTCCCAATGCAGAGCCCTGCATATTGGGTTTGTTAATGCAGGCGTACATTATTTAATGGATTTAACCTCTCTCTCAATCAATCTAACCACACAATACAGAAAAAGTAAATATGAAGTGTTTTGCCAGTTTGTCCACTCCACAGTTTCTTATACAAACATTCAAATGGAGTTCTTTAAGACTCAAATGCTCAGTGCATGAGGTGGTTCAAGATGTGTTTCCCAGTGTGTCTAATTCACAGTTTCTTTAAAAAAACATTCAAATAAATTTCTTTAAGACTATATAGCACCTTTCCAATTTCTTTTAATTCTCATTGTTAGTCAAAATTAAAACTAGCCTAGACATGTCAGTGAACAAAAACAAGTGGCCCAGATATGAGATGTTATCAGTGATTAGTGCAACTTAACCATAACATCCCTATAACAAAGTGCTTTCATTGAATATATATATACTTTATACAAACCAAAATGTCACTGTTCAAAAAAGATATGTCTTTCAAGAACAGAAATGAAATGGAGCTTGTAAGTCACTATGTTGCCAATGATGCATCAGGGGCTGGACCTTTGACAGTGCCCATTTTCTTGGTGTTAGGTGTTTCATCAGCAATGATCTGTGGTTTCAAGTGTTTTTCTTGCAGACAAACCAGGTTCTAGACACATTCAGGGATGTCATTTATGGGTCACACGGTCTCCCTTGTGGTCTCCCTTGAGACCCCTAAAAATATAAATGTAAAAATGTTTTTTTTTTTATTAAATTGAGGCTGCTGGGCTGTGGCCAGCAGCATGTGGCTTTGTTTCTGGAGTGAATAGTTTTCTGATGGTTATAGCCATTAAGATAGCTCAGTGGGTTGAACACTCATTGCTACAATGTGTGTGTGATCTGCGGGTTAGACTCCCGGCAAGGTCAACTCAGCCTTTCATCCTGCTAAGGTTGATAAATTAGTAGGGTAATATTGCATGTATATTTGTTCTATATGAAGTGCTGAAGCTTAAGTGCTATATAATAACACATTGCGCGATACAAATGTCCTTTAACATTAACTTTATCATTTTGCCTTGGACGTCTGCTTGCATGCACAGTAATTTGGTAATATTAATATTATTGATACATATGGTGATCCATTCTTGTATAAGTGTTGATCACTTTATAGTGATATCATAACCATATTTTTTGGAGTGTACTTAGAACAAATGTGATGCCACTTCCTCTTTTGTTAAGGGGTGAAAGTTCATGTTCCATCGCTTCCCGTGATGTCACTTTGGGGTGCGGTCAAATGACAACACTTCCTGTGATTCCATCAGAGGTTGAGAGTCAGATGATGTCACTTGGTGAAATGACGTTCCTGGATACATTGAGTCAGGTTGATTCAGGCGATGAGTGTGTGACTAGTCAGCATTGAGAAGAGACACTGGAGGTTGAATGAGCATTCAATGTGGTGTGGTTTGAAGGGCTCTCCTGGTTTGGATCAGCGCTGAAGTCAGTTCGAGACGATGTTACTGCTGGGTCTAGCTGGTGCATGAGATGATGGTTTCCAGCTGTTATAGTGTATATTCAAGTCATATTGAGGTGAGTTGCTGTTGATTCAAAGCAGGATTCGAAGATGTGGTGTGTTGGTGTTTCAGCTGAGGCAGAAAAGAGTGCTATTGGTGTGTTGCAGCAGCAAAGAGTGCTACTGGCGTGAGGCAGCATCAAGTCAGTTCAAAGATGGAGATGAGAAGTTTGAAGATGCAAAAATTGCCAAAAGCAGCTTGTGGATCCTGTTGGCCTGAAGTGCATCAGACATAGTCAAATGCTGTTCAAAGCTGTGTGAACAGGATTCTAGGTTCTAATGTGCTTTCTGGTTATTAGGATTTCTAATCCAGAGGCTTCAGGTAAAGCTAAGTCTTTTATTCTGTGCTGCAACACCAGGGATCTTGGCTTGCACCTACAGGGTATCCTTCACCCCAAGTGAGGATCCTCGTTCCACTGTAGCTTGTAGAGTGGCAGTCCTTGGTCTAAACAGCTATCATCTCATCTGTTGCATGGGGATGATTAGGGGATAGAGCTCTCCTCTTACTTGAATGCCTTCTACCTTCAGCTAACTGTTGGAGGACTTTGGAAAGGACTACATCCCCAAAAGAGGTCCATTTAATTGTTCTTGTTGTCTTAAAAGTCCAAAGTCCAAAATACGTGAGTAGGGATTGAATAGAAGCAACCCTGCTCTAAGGGATCCAATCACCGTCGCTGTAATACGTGACCATTGCCTTCTTGCATCATACAAGAAGGAAATGAGCGGACAGAAGGAAACAAGTCTCAACAGAAAAGCAAGATGGTTGAACCCTTCTCAGGAACACCTTTCCCTCTCTGGCTCTTTCAATTCCATTCTTCACTTGCCAGCTGTCTTCAATGTCCCCCTGTTGTGTAGCATCCTGGTGCAAGGCTGGCCTTAGTTATGTGAGTGTTCCTTTGAAGCAGGGTCCACAAGAGCTATCTTGTGAGAGATCCAGTGTCTGATGGGAGGAGTTACTTTTCCTCCCATAGAATCAAAGGAAGGCAGCATCCTGCCTAGTGTCTCACTTGCTGAAGTGGAGATATCAGGCTGCCATGAATACACATTGCCCTCACATTGCTGATCTGTGCTCACACAGCTGACACTTGTATGATATGAAATTGGTGTGTCTTTCATAAATGTGCATTCTTATCAGTCACCATACTATAACCAGGTATGGACTATTCTTAGAGATTATGCTGCATTCAGACTGATAAGGCAACAATTATAATACTTTGAATTGAGATGCAGAAGTTAAAATGCCACCTCTAGCTGCAGGGAATTTGGATTACAGCAGCTGTCACAAATGCACATGTCACCTTTGAATTTGCCCTTTACCACTGTGGTGCAGGTGTTGCAGATGTCAGGAGACTGATGCTCCCAGGACACATACATGCGCTACGCTTTTGGCATGGACATTCATAAAAGGGAGTCCGATTAGAAGACTGCCACTTCATGAAACAGAATTACATGCATCATTTTATATGAATACACATTTAATTACACACAACTTTCTAATATTGCAATCCATCACAGGATATTATGGTGATTAAAGCTGGTTGAAACCAGGTATTATTCTGTAGAAACCATAAAAACAAAATTCTAACAGCCTTATTTAGAGTTGGGTGAATTTCCAAAACAAAAAACTGCCATCAGAAGTTACCCTACCCTCCAGTGGTATTTGTTTAAAGTACATTGAACTGAGATTCCTTCTCAGCCTTTTAAGATGGGTTAGCAACACCTTAGAGATGGACGGTGGATGCAGGGTTTACTCAAACATCAATAGTAGAAACTCAGATAGTTGGCAAAAGTTATTGTTTTAATGTCAATTATCTAAAACAGGGAGTACAACAGATATCAACAAACATCCCTCATAATGCTCTCTCTAGAGAGACTTCTCAACACATTTCATAAAAACTTAGATTCTTATAGCAAATATTCATCATTGATGATGTTTAACCTGCGTATTACTAATGTCATCCTATGTGGCAAACTACAAAAACCTAATGATGAGTGGGATAGGTTCTTCAAGCATCATCTAGGTATACGATCCATACTTGTTTAGGGCAGTTGAAGAAAATGATTTGTTTTCTTAACATCAGGTGGGACAACTAAGACCTCTCAACGTCACTAAATATACAACGTTTAATTGGCTACACAACTATAGAACCCTTGACCATGCAGTCCTCTATCACTGCTTACTTTTCAACCTCCGTCAGTACCCTCCCAACCTATGTTGGCAGCACGCAGGCTGAAAGTCCAGGTGAAGATGAACTCGTCTTAACCATAGCTTTCCACCAATTACATTATCCATCATCACCACAGTGGTCCACTGTCAATTAGGTCTTTGAACTCGACCTTGAACATGTTTTTAACTCAGGGGAATTTAGAGGAGTGGAGTGAAGGCACGGTCTGCCCTTGTGCATAGGTGTGACCATCATGCTCATCCAATTTCTCCTCCCCATGTGACTAGAGACCACGAAATTGAGCTTTCAGTGTATTAAAAAACTACTCTTTAATAGAGCTCTGACGTCTTCTTGTTTTTGTCCATACCTTCTGAACAGGAGCTTCATTCTTTCACACGATTTGTATCCAATGCCTGTTTATTCCAGTTTGATATGGCCTTGGCTTATTGGCTCATCCAACCTTGACTTTCTGAGTTTTCACCTGTAATTCACTTGTTTTCTCACTGCGCCACAATCTATTCACTATAAAGCTAGCCTTTAAGAATACTTCATCTGCTTGCGTTTCTTTGCATGTGTATAGTTGTAAAATAGCTTGATCTCTTCATTATGTCTGCAGCATAAGTTTCTTCATCTTGATCCCAAGATGTCATTTATCTCAATACTTTCTTGATGCCTTTATAGAATTGTCTACATTCTCTAGTCTCTGCATCTCTTCCCTTTATACGTCAACTTTGCTCTAGATGACGTAGTCGTGATGACATTACCATTCTTCTTTGTCATTCAAGCTTCCTGTTTCTTCCGGAATTTCATTCCCACAACCATCATACTGTCTCGTATGCAGGTATGGTTTCCTCAATGGGAACCTTGCCTCCCAGATTCTCCTTGATATCGGTATTTTCACTGGTACTGCACATGTTTCACACTCTGGCATCCAACATATATGTGCTGTGGGTGAGATTGTTGAGGTGGGGGTGCTTAGCTTCTTCTCTACACCATCCTAATCAGTGTCTACCACTGAGAGTTCACTGACAGCAGTAACCTAAAGAGGTACTTTAAAAAAATGTCAAAGCCAATTTCACCTTCAATATGAAGGTAGAAATAGATAGTGTACATAGATAGTTCCTATCACTACTGCATATTTTTGTATGTTCCCAAGGAATAATTATGAAAATTGTATCAATTATATAATTATGTTGAGGAGGGGCTTATCAGAGATACCCACCTTTTCACTGCCTTACGCAAATATCAGGAAAAGATAGTCTTAATTTTAAGCAATGAATTGAGAATAAGAGTTTCTTACATTTGGCTTGCAAGACAGACATCATACTAGCATTGGAATAATACTAAAATGTCGCCCTGAAAAGTGTGACCTCTTCATTACTGCTCCTTTGCGCTGTAATAAAATGCTGAACTCCACTACACTGACTAATGGGAGTTGGAGGTTGCGGGGGTGTCCCCTGCTTCCCTTTAGAAGGTAGTGGGGGACAACAAAGAAAAACGTTTTTCAAAAAAAGAAAAAAGGACACTGCAACGCCATTTCAGACTCACGTTAGAGCACTGTGCCGCGCCATAATGGGAGTCAGCAAATTAATAGTCAACATTATTGGTGGTGCGGTGATCACATGGATTCCTAGCATTAACCCATTCCCAACCAACTAACTCACTCCACCCTCCAAATGTTAAAGGCACATAAAAGGCTTCTGGCACACACTACTCTACCTTCTTTAGAACAATAACGGTCTTGGGATTAATCTGCTCTCTATGTACATAGGGTGTCACATGGTGGATTATTTCAGGGTGAAACATGGCAGCTCCTGTGCACTTCCGGTCACATCTTCTTCACATGAGAAACATAGGTTTTGTATCAGCCTTACTACTCAAGCCCTCAGTGAGCACTTGCCCCTGCACATGTCTTCCAACCCAATGACACAGTCTCAGTGCAGGATCTTTTCAAATGTTGACATTGATATTGATATTTTATTTGTATCACGCTCGTACACAAGTGTTTCAAAGTGCAACGAGGCAAGGGGGGAACAAGGGAGAGCAAAACAACAATCTTACTTGGCCCAGTGACATTGAGAATGCACAAGTGCATGGGAGAGGGAGCGAGAAAGGGGAAGGTGCATGGGAGGGGGGGAGAAGTGGAAAGTGCTGAGCAAAAGGAATAAAACAAACAGTGGAAGTGCAGCCAGCAAGTGGCAAGTGATAGGTTTAAGGCAACAGACAGGATATGTCTGATAAGTGCAGAAAATGAGGAGGGGGGTTGTAGGGTTACAGATACAGACCCCAATGCAAGGGATTGCCAGGAGTCAGTGTGGGTGGGTGGCAGGGTGAGCAGGTACCTGGGCCCAAAATTCAGAGGGTGACCAGGTACAACTTGCCAAGACAGAAAAGATCATCAGGCGAGAGGAGGAGAGAAGGCAGAAGCAAAAGAGGAAGGTCTTGAGGTGCTATCGGAACCAGAGATGGTTCTCCTCAAGTTTCAGAGTTGCAGGAAAACTCTTCCAGAGGTAGCACCCAGCCGAAGACAGAGATCTACCATCAGCTTATTTCTTTGAAAAACGACTGACCCTGAGGGAGTTAGAAGTGGAGGAGTCATGAGCTTGGGAGGGAAGGTATTTACGGAGGGACAGCTGAAGGTATTTTGGCCCCAGGCACCAGTAAGCTTGTGGACAATGCAAAGGGTCTTAAATTTAATCCTTGCCGCCACTGGGAACCGGTGGAGAGATTTCAGGGCTGGAGAGATACAATCCCAGGGATTGAGTCCAAAGGACACCTTTTGCAGTCCTGTTCTGGATAAGTTGCAAATGGCTGAGAGTAGAAGCAGGTAGATTTAGAAAGAGGCTGTTGCAATAATCCAACCTAGAGAGAACCAGGGCTCGAGAGACAGTGATCTTTTGGGGGAAGGAGAGGAAAGGCAGAATATCTCTGAGGCGGTGCAGTAGGAAGTTTGACTTTTTAGAGACATCAGGGATGTTGGCAGAAAAGGAAAGTGTGGAGACAATGATGACCCTGAGGTTCTTAGTCTCGCAGGTGGGGGTAGGAGGATGGCCAAAGGAATCCGGCCAAAGAGTGACAGGAAAGGAGGTTGAAGGTATGCCAATGAGGAGGTTCTCCATCTTGATGGCATTCAGACAGAGATCGTTGGTGGCACACCAGTCCTGAATGGCAGATAGGCAATCCAAGATGAGAGAAGGAGAAAAGGTGGCCGAGGAAGCCTGAAAATGAGTTGAGTATCATTAGCATAGCACTAAAAATTGGAGCAGAAAATTGCAATGTTGTTAGCAAGAGTTGCCGAGTATTGGTTGAAAAGCCAGGGTGAGAGGTTAGAACCCTGGGGAACACTGCAAGTAGAAAGGGAGATAGATGCTAGGAAGGACCCAAGTTGGAGCTGGGAGGGTCGATTAGAGAGGAAAGAAGTCAGCCAGGCCAGAGGCTGATCAGTGATACCCAGGTTGTCACGTAGACGGTTGAGCAGGATGGTATGGATACCGTGTCGAAGGCAGAAGAGAGCTCAGCTAAGATGAGGACAGAGGGGGTATTGGAGTAAAGGTTGGGGAGCAGATCTTCGCAGATGTTCAGGAGAACAGTTACTGTGCTTCTGGCCGCTCTAAAGGCAGACTGGTGGTCATGGATACAGCCAACAGAATCAGAGTGAAGGTTAAGCTGTGAGATGGACAGCTTTTCCAGAAGTTTGCCCAGAAGACGAGTGATGGAGATAGGGTGATAGTTAGCCGGACAAGAAGGGTCAGATGTTGGATTCTTGAGAAGAGAGTTCACAAGAGAGTGCTTCAGAGGGGAGGGGAAGGCTCCTGAGGTGAAGGAGTGGTTGCAGAAATATGCCAGGGCAGGAGCAAGGGTGTCAATGTCATCCTTGATGGTTTTGGAAGAAAAGGGAAGACCCTGTTTTGATGAGACTTTCATAGATCAAACTTGTCTAGAGACCTCATCAGGGGGGAAAAGAGGAAAGGACGAGAAAAAGGGTGGGGGTTTGGCTCCAGGAGGACCAGATTTCACAGAAGGAGAGGGGAGAAGAGGGGGAGGGGACGAGAGGGTGGGCAGGATGTCCTGGGTTTTTGAGATGAAGTGAGAGGCGAGGGTTATGCAAAGGGCCTGGGAGGCGACAGGAGAGGTGGAGACTGCAGCAGGGTTGGCCAGGTCCTTGCAGATTTTAAAAAGTTTGGCTGAGTTGTTAGATACCACAGAGACACTGGCTTGTATGTGGGCACACTTCTTAGTGTGGACAGAGAGTCGGTATTGCCTTTGGAGTGGGCGACAGGCCAGTTTAAGAAGCCCTCAATTTCCTCTCAGCCACCCTACACTTAGGTTTAAGTGTAGCTTGGTCACTGTCATACCAAGAATTGCACTTAGCTTTGGGCTTCAAACAGATCCTCATGTGAGGGGCAAGAGCATCAAGAGTATCGGAAATGGAAGAGTAGAGCAAAGACAGCGCTGTGTCAGGATGTGAGTCAGCCAGAGGTGGAGGGGGGGGGGGAAGGTGACAGCGAAAGCATCAACTGACACACACTTCCTGGGCCGGATGTCCGAGAGGGTAGGTGGCAGTGTTGGGGCTGGGGGTAGAGAGGGAGAGATGGGAGGAGAGGAGGGAGTGATCGCTCCAGGAGAGCGGAGTGGTCAGAGGGATGGAGAGGGGGAGGTCGGAGGAGATCAAGACATTAAGTGTGTGCCCTGCAGAGTGAGTCAGGCCAGAGGGGAGGATAGAAAGGGAAAGGGAATCACAGAGGTCACGAAAGAGTACAGAGGAGGAACAGGGAGAGCCTAGATGGATATTGAGGTCACCAAGAAGGAGGAGTTGAGTGGTTGGGGCTAGTATGGAGGAGCAGAGGTCTGCCCACTCAGAGAGACATGAGGTGGTCTGACCAGGGGGTCGGTAGATAGTAGGCACAGTAAGAGAGTGGCTGGGAGAGAGAGAAAGCCTGCAGACAAGGCATTTGAAAGAGGAGTATGTATGCATCGGAATGATAGAGGCAGGAATACACTCAGGGCTACACCCCCTCCGGACCGGGTGCATCCGGTTGCAGAGAGGATCTTGTAGCCATCAGGGAGCAGAGTGTCAAAGCTCATGACTGAGCTGGCCATGAACCATGTCTCGGTAATACCAGGGACATGGAGGTCAAGTTCTTCGAGGAGGTGGCAGATGTCAGAGGAGTGTTTTACAGCAGAGCATGAGTTGAGAGTGGCAAGGTGAAAAAGGTTGCCAGCCTTCAAGGCCTTCTGGGGAGGGGTACAAATCAGAGGTCCACCTGGTGGAGGTAAGGAAGGAGCCCAAGGTGGGGCAGAAGAGGACAGTGTTAAGACATTCAGTTAGTAGTAATAGGGTGATCCAGTATAAAAGCAGCAAAGGGGTAAACATTCTGTTGAATAATCACTGCCATTCTTTCAGCCTTCCCACTGATGAGGTGGAATGAAGGACAATTTTATGGAGGAGCAATAGATGTTACTTTAGAGGTCAAAGAAGAGCCACAGTGTTATTAATGCACATTGGATGTTTATCTAAATTCTGCAAGATGTATATCATGTATAGTTAATCAATCCTTGAAGGAAGCCAACATGTTCTTCCACAAAGACAAAGAGGAGCAATTGGTTTGCAAACACATGTTCTGACCTGATAGAAATAACGTTGAGGGCCATAAAGGATGGACTTCAGGCAAGTCAGTGGGAACCCCAACCTGTTTCGAGGTGTTCGTGATTTCGAGGCTGACGGGGTAGGGCAAATGCAAAATACATATATTTGCTAGCAACAGCCATTACCTCACCTCATTCCTTTTTGGTGAAGGCTACAGCACCAACAAGTTCATAGATGACGTCGCAGTAACAGAAAACTCCAGCCCACTGGGCACAGTTTTAAAGGGACATCTAGTACTATTTCATCTTTATAGTCCAAGCTCAGAAACAGGAATTACATACGACCCACAGTCCAAGTACTGCTCTTATATCGCCCATAGAAAGGCCCCATCCCACTTGACTGCTTGAAAAATATCAATGAGAATGGAACACAGTTAACTAACTTTGATGCTGCACTATTTTACAATTGCTAACCCTACACGAGTTTCCATCAGCCATCCTATAATCACTATTCTGTCAAGGACCCCAGAGCTCCCCCAGTGATCGTTCATGCCCTACCCCACAAATGATGACATTAAAGCATTTGATTATTTACTTATTTATGTGTCCCTTTTTGATCTATGTTCAGCCAATTCTTCATCTATAATGACTACTTCTGGGTACTTATCATGACCAAGAAGTATTATTATTATAATTTTTTTAAACATTCATAATTATATTTCAGGTTCTATAGCAATTTTGTCAATCGTTTTACCTCTTCATCGTCTGAGTTCCTTTGTGAAGTTAATGTTTTTGTTTTTGTCAGCAATTCAAAACGTATTTTAAAATATACTTTTACTATTTAATCAACAGTTTTATTGACAGATTTTGACTTCAGCCAATTTCCTTTGTTTTCTAGCGTTGCCATTTTCTTGCATTCCGGGCAGTTTCTTTTCTGTGTCTTGCCAGCCAAAAAATCTAATTGCATGTAATTAGACTCACCTCTGCTTTCTCAGCATGCAGCTCTGTTACGTAGTGACATTTTTGGACTCTGCTCTCATTTCTTGCACAACATATTATCGGCGGAAAAAAAACAGAGGCGAATGAACATGATCAGATCATTAAGTTCAATGGGACTTACCCTTGTTAATGGAAATTACTGTGTGTCAGCCGATAGAGTCCTTTTTTCCTAAAACTGTGTTTAAGATGTACATTTGTGCAGTATGATAGAAGTAGAAATTGCCCTGTCATGTAACCAACATCAATGAATCAAATTAAAAAGGAATCCTTTCAGACTTAGAAAAGGTAATGGACACAGGCACTCATTTTGAGTATGGTTGATAACCGTAAACATGTCTGTTTTAACTGTCCAAACCCGTGATGCAGAGACGTCTTTATGGGAGGGCAAAGGGGGCACTTGCCCCGGGCCACCACCTTGGAAAGGGGCCCCAGAAGGCAGCCTGATTGAAAGAAGTCTACAGCCAAAACTAATTCTAACTGGCCGTACCACTATTTGACAATTTTAAATGATACTACAAAATGTCTCTACCTTATGATTCATCACTTATGGCAATGTCTATGTGTTTCATAGTTCTCCTTAATAAGATTTCTTCAGATAGTCTCTTGTCAGCTTTTGCACAGGTTCTTTTTTAATGTACTTAAGGTTTTCTCTCCTCTCTGGTGATAGTTATTCCAAAATGTTTTATGATTGTCTTTTTGATATTCTCACACAGGTGTATATGCCTTTGTGATCCCTGGTCTTTTTTAAGTCGGTTATCTTTTGTTGATATGTGAGCTTTCCCCTGTGCTGGCATGGATCCTTTTAGTTTTCACTTCTTCTCTGTCCTACTTCACTGGAGTTTAGTTCCCATTTAGATTCCTACCTTTCTTCCCTGGGTGTTTGCTTCCAATTCTTAACACCTTCTCTTTCAGGTTCATTCACTACACTCGGGTTCAGCTTGATGAGAGTATTATTTAGGGACTCATCACTTTCACTGGGACAAGTTTCTCTTGGTATCCCTTCCTTGATACCTTATTTCTCAGGCATATTCATTATTCTCCTGCTTACATTAATACAGAACTTCCCTGATGTCATTTTAAATATCTCATCAATATCACTGGGGCGAGTTTCTCCTCTTACATAGATATTCCACCGGAATCCTCCCAGTACTCCATTCTACCCATTACCTTTCTGTTTGCAGGGGAACGCTTTAGGCCTCCCCACTCGCTCAAGCTCTCTTCCTCCACTATGCTATTCTTATCCTTCATTGGCATCTGCACTCCCCACTCTCTTCTTCGGGGCAACCGTGTTCTACTCTGGGATGCAGGGTCTATCACAGACTCTGTTGCTTGATGGTTTTGGTGCTGTTCTATGGGCAGACTGCCCACCACGAGATCCTTGTTACGCCGCCACAGGAATAATGCTTCCTTTCTTCTCCTGTATTCTCTGCTTCGAAATGCAGAGTATCTTGCATTTCCCTCTGCTGCTCAGGACTCCTTCAAAAGTCACAGGCTCCGAATCTCTCCTTGTCTCTGCCTTCTCGTGCCATCTCATAATCAGGGGGCTTCACCTGCATAGACTTTTCTCTCTCTTGTCTTGCTTCACCTTTACTCAGTGTACTCTCTCTCTCTCAACAGCCTCCTCGTCTGAGGTAAATGTGTGTCTCCTTTCAAAGAAACAGATCCTATTCTTTGTACACACTGGGATATATGAGTTTTTCCTTCATTTAAGTACCTGGAGCTCACAATGCTCTTTACATCTAGCAATCCCACACATGGCATCATGGTGGATGGTCTAAGGAGTTCGTCATGGGAATGGGAGTCCTTCTCCCCTAAGGGGGAGTCTCTACCAGTGAGGTCCCACTTGCCCAGACCACTAGTGAGGGTCTTGCAGAGCGGGCTCACCTTCCTAGCCTCAAAAAAGGAGACCCCTCCCTGGGGAGAAGTAACAAATACCTTTGATTTGTCACAGTATTTAGATTGTGCAAACCGAATAAAATAGAAAGGATGAGACATCTATTGACACAATGCAAAAATGTATCGCGAGAGAGCAGAATTACTTCATAAATTTGCCCATGACTTAAGCATGGTGAGTACAATTGAATTTTAGAGTCAGTGCTTAGCTTGTAGGCAACAAACAATAACATTAGCATTGGTGAAATTATGGAAAATTATACATTAAGAATTAACAATAAGTAAAACGCAATGTTCTGTAATAATTGTGGTTGACAAGAATCCCAAGAACAGGTAAACAAATATGAATAATTATACCTAGTGTGATTATTGTGATAAGCTGGTTTAAACAACATTGTTTAATTAACACATTTTGAATTGTATCAGAATAATGTGTATTGTAATAATTTATTAAATACATTTTGATGTATGTAAAGTTTATTTAACTAAGTCACACTTTAATATTAATTTCTTTTTAAAATAGTGTTGCAAGGAGAGTTGACAATTGTCTGGCCAATCATTGAACAAACCCAACACCCTATTTACATCCCACAAGCAGCCATATGTAGGACTTGGAGGATGTTCTGTTCTAATCCCCCTAAGTAGTCTACACACCAATGAATGTGACCCCACAGCTTCTTTCTCTACTAACTTATGAAAGGACAAAATGGCAGACCCCCAAAGATTAATATTGTGATAAGCAAAATTAAATGAATAAAGGCACCTCCACTGCTTCTGCGTGTAAGGGATCTAGATTCCTCCAAATGCACTTATACACTCAAACTTTCCAAATGGCTACATGTAGCCGTATTTTCCTAGAGTCCTGCAGCTGCTTACGAAACTCCAAATGTGGACCAATTACAGCCCAGACATGCCATACCATCAACCTCAGGGACACTTCCAGACGATGGTTGTGAACATGATTCTGATTGACAGGAGCAGGACCCTGAAGACTGTAATCTTAAGAGGGATATTTATTTATGTATTTATTGTTTGCTTGTTAGGCGCTTATACAGCAAATAAATTCAAAGCGCCCACAGGGCAACAAGGAGGCACATGGGAATGAGACATATTGAAATACATACAATATTATAAACAATGTAGAGGAGAAATAGACAAACCTACTATTCCTTGTGAGTATTCAGAACGTGCAAGTGCAGTAGGGAGGGGGCAGTGAGGGTATGTGCTGGGGTGAGCATGCTCGTTGGTGAGCAACATATGAAGTGCATGGTAAGGTAAGTGCGAGCCTCCAGGACGGAGGGTGTGCAGAGGCAATTTCTGAGGATAGACAGAAGCTGGGGGCAATTGAGTGTGGGAGGTCAGGGCCCTGAAGATACCTAAAGTCCCTGGAACCCAATCGAAGCAACTGTGAGATTAGCAGAGGAGAGAAGGGGGAGGAGGTAAAGAGGAGAGTCTTGAGGAGCTTACAGAATTTAGGAAAGTCCTGCTCAAGACGCAGAGGGAGAGGGAGACGGAGGCTGTTCCATAGAAGGAATACAGCTGCACAAAGTGATCAACCTTTTACCCTCTGTTGAGTGAAATGTTTTACACACAAAGAGTTGGTGCCAAAGGAGCACAGAGGTCTAGAAAGGGAATATTTAGTATGTGAGAGTTGCAAATAGCGTGGTCCCATGCCCCAGAAAACCTTGTGGATGATACAGTGGCATTTGACTTTAATCCGTGAAGCAACTGGGAGCCAGTGAAGATTTTTTAGGGCTGGAGAGATGCGTTCCCTGGGCATGAGGCCAAGGATAAGTCTTGCTGCTCTGTGCTGGATTAGCTGGAGATCGCACAGAGTGGAAGAAGGTAAATTCAAGAGGAAGCTGTTGCAATATTCAAACCTGGAGAGAAACAGGCCTCAGGTAACATTGAGCTTCTTGGGAAAGTGAGAAAAGTTAGACTTCCTTTGAGAAGGAAGAGCTGAAAGTGGGACTTCTTGGCAATGTACTGAGTGTGAGGGAGGAAGGAGAGAGCGGAGTTGAAGATGACTCCATGGTTTCTGGCTTCAGAGGAAAGATCAGGGGGAGAGCCCATGGAGGAAGGCCAGAGTGAAGGGAGGAAGGCAGGAGCAGGGGTCCCAATGGGAAGGATCTCAGTTTCGCTGGCATTGAGGCAGAGATCATTGGAAGTGAACCAGGCCTGGATGGCAGATAGGCCATCAGGGATGATGCAAGGTGCAAGAGGGTCAGCAGGAAGTTGGAAAAGAGTTGAGTGTCCTCTACATAACACTGGCAGTTGGGCGAGAAGGAGGATTTGAGGCGTTCCAGCTGTGTAAGGAAGATGTTAAGGAGCCAAGGGGAGAGGATGCAGCCTTTTGGGACACCAAAGGAGGAGAAGGAAGTGGGAGAGGAGAATATGCCCAGGATGACTTGGGAAGAGCGGTCAGTAAGGAGACAGGTCAGCCAATCCAGTGACCATTCTGAAATACCAAGGGTGTCGTGGAGCCTTTGTAGGAGGAAGGAGTGATTGACCATGTCGAAGGCAGAGGAAAGATGTTCAGAAGAGCAGTTTTCATGCCTCTGGATGCTCAGAAGCCAGATTGATGGTCATGGATACCGCCCACAAATTCAGTGTGAGAGTTGAGTTGGGGTAAGGCCAAATTCTCCAGAAGTTTGTCCAGGAAGGGGGTGATGGAAATAGGGTGGTAGTTGGCTGGGCAGGTAGGGTCTGCTGATGGTTTTTTAAGGAGGGGCACACGAGGGAGTGCTTGCGGGTTGAGAGGAAAGATCCACTGGCAAAGGAGTAGTTGCAGAGATCGGCGGGGGCAAGGGAGCCAATGTTGTCCTTGAAGGTTCTAGATAAGCAAAGGGAAATGTGTTTGGGAGAGTCTTTCATGGAGCAGGCAAATCTGGTGACTTCTTCAGGTGAGACAGGGGCGAAGGAGGAGAAGAGGGAAGGAGGAGGGCAAGGGGCCAAGAGAGTCAAGGGGTTGTGGGATGGGTTGGGAGGGTGAGTTACAAGGCTCTTTAGAATGTCCTGAGTTTTGGTGGTGAAGTGAGTGGCCAGTGTGTTGCAGAGGGCATGGGAAGGAAGAGGGGAACAGGAGACTGCAGTAGGGTTGGCTAGTTCCCGGCAGATTTTGAAAAGTTCAGCCATGTTGTTGGATGCACAAGATACCGTGCCTGAATGTAGATCTGATTGTGTATCCAGAACTAATTCCAGTACCACAATGCACCGTAGAGTGCTCACTTTGAGATCTGTGCAGAGCCTGCTAACGCAGGTTCGAATCCCAACAGGGCCAAACTCAGTGTTTCATCCGTCCGAGGTTGATAAATGAGCACCACACACCATGGGTGGGAGCAACACTCAGATACCTGAGGGTTCATAGTGCTATGGAAATGCTAAATTATTATTGTTATTATTATTATTATTATTATTATTATTATTATTATTATTATTATTATTATGCGTGAGTCTCCAAAATTAAAAACAATACAAGATCTGCTTCCTGCTTCTGTACACACCAAAGTGTCTTGCATATCATTGAAAATGGGGGGAAATGCACCGTGAGTCTCCAGGCACTAACTCTGCTGAAATGCATGCAAATCAAGTGCAAATTAGTCTAATCTGCAACTTAAATGCCACAGTATTTGAAAGTTGAGTATGGAGACAAACAAGTCTATCAGAAAGGGTCCATAATGCCCTCCCAAAAGTGAAGACACTCACCTATTGAATCTATAAATGCTCAGAAAAACATGAAGCATCAGTCTGTTGCTAGATTTGTGAATGTGGAATATACTCCATCAGTGCTATGATCTGAAATCTGTGGCAAAACACACAGTAGGCTTCTGCTAGGTTGGACAATCTCTTGGATCGGGTACCCCCAAATGATTGATGTACCTGGCGGCTGACACATTGTCAAACAAGAGACGTACTACACAGTGTGACCTGCCCTTTACGAAACTGTGGAGTGCAAAGGAGCCTGCATGCAGCTATGGACAGTTTGCTTCAACTGGACTCTGTCAAAGACCATCCCCTCCAGGTCTAGATCAAGCTACAACATGCGCACTAAACTCTCTGGCTTGCATCAGATTCTAATGAAAAACCTGGAGAAGAAAGGAACATGATGCAACCATTGCAGGCACTCAGTTTTGCCAGCCACTAAACCAAATCAACCCTTGAGGAACCCAACTTGATCAGGCCATCCATTTTGCAAAGCCTGAATTGTTACCTTCAAAGCACCCTATAATGGAGAGGAGCAGGAGAAAACATTTAGGATTGATGCTAAAAGAAGACCTATAATCCGTGCCAAACCTCTAACAGAGCAAACCGAGGAGGAAAGTGATCTACAAAAAAACCAGAAACTGCAATGTGAGAGTTGAAGTGGTCTCCAACTTTTCCCAATCGACTCAAAATCCTAGACTGTCAAGTGGTCAGATTCATATAGGACATGGTTTACCTCCCTTGAACTGGCCCTAGTAAAAAAGTGCATCCACCTACACGAGGAGTCTTACACCCCTTGCCCTCAAGAAGGCTACTGCGTCCCTTGGGAGATTTGTGAAGCACTAGCTAGCCAATGCTAACCCAAATTGGAGTACCCGAAGTGATATTGCACCAGAGATGCCATCTGCTTTCTCTATCACTTTCCTGAACAGCGGGAGCATGATCGGCGATGCTGCTGCTCGCCTGCATATTTGTTGGCTAGTTGATTGGAACCTTGTGTGCGGTGCGCAGCATCATTGCTCACTGCACATGTACTCTCTGGCCTTGGAGCCATTCACATTTGCAAGTTGGTGTTTGTTTTGCAATGGCCGCCCTCTTCCTCGGCACAGGAGTGCCTCAGATGGTTGCCATGCAGCCATGTAAACAGGGCTTCTGATTGGACCTTTACCGCTTTATCCCACCAATGGTACGCCGCTGCACCTGAACTGTACCTACAGTAACTACCAAATGTGACATTCATACCCCTGTGCTGTACCTGTATTATACCTAGCCGTAACTAACAAATGTAACATTCAGAGCCCTGTGCTGTACCTGTTTTATACCTACCAGTAACTACCAAATGTGACACTCTCAGCCCTGTGCTGTACCTTATACCTACCTGTAACTAATAAATGTGACATTCACAGCCTTTATTATACCTGTATTATACCTACCAGTAACTACAAAATGTGACACTCACAGCCCTGTGCTGTACCTGTATTATACATACTGGTAACTAACACATGTGAACTTGCACTTTCTGTAACTAGCACCTAGATGCCTCCTGGTTTTGTGCACTGAAACAAATGTTCAATAAATAAATTAATACAATCTTGACCAAGAGAACTAGACAAATGTACTGCCCTACCTCACCATGGGTACTGTCAAGAAATTCTCTTCCAAATCCAATCATATTAACCAATCCATTGGTCTCAAAACCATCCCCAATTGAGCCAAGGTCTCTATTTTGAAGTGTTTATACACAAAACATTTATTCTGGTCCTTATAATTGAAAACCTTTGTCTTTCTTCTTCACTGCAAAAATGTTTCCTTTTACCCCACCCGAGAAAACAGACAACTTTCCATTTCCCATTTGATCAACAACTTTCTTGTTTGATTAGCCTTTGTCCTTTACCTGATACAGACATCTCTTTTCTCAGGGATAAGCTGATCAGGGAATACATGAACTCCAGTCTGAACCCTCTGTCAGTTTGCAGGATCTTGATAAAGCTTACACCAGTTGTCCAAAACAAAACTGATGGATGGCCCAGATACATCCATAGGAGAACTACCTTGACTCCTGACATTAATGTCCTCTAGAACCAGACCCTGATCCTTTGTCCCCATTTAGGGAAGAAGATGGGATAAAAAGCGCTGCATTCTTGTCCCCTGATTGCAAGCAAGGTCCATCGTTCTTTAAGCAAGGCCGTTTGAGTGGCCTCCAACATGACCAGCCCTGTGAAAGACTTGAAGAGAAATATCTTCTTCAATGAGCCTTGGGCTTTGTTAGTCACAAGAAGGATGTTAACATTGTTGCCCAAATCCTTTATGATCTGCACCCACTGAATCAATGGACATGGTTAGAATTGTTGCATCATGTTGAGAAGAATGTGTTTTTCTTCTATCCCAGGCTATGGGTTCATTAGCATCACGTCACTTGAAAAGCACCCTCTGCTAATAGTTTCTTGATCCAAAGGGAAACCTTCTGGCTTAGTTTTTCTGCCAGCTCAAACATGCTTGTAAGGGGACCTGCAACATTCAATGTTATATATTGGTAGGTACACCAGGCCCTATCAATTCCCTTTGTCAGATATTGCCAGTATTTGGAAAAGAACAACAACACATTCTTGTTTACCAACTGGCTGCAAGCTTTATTTGCCAGAAGGCTAAGACATTGCAACTGGATGTCTTTATGAACCACATCAGCTAAAGTCACCCTCAAAGCCCAATTAGTACATCCCCTGCTAGTTGCAAGAGAGTCCTTTCTCTGGAATTAGGGTCAAACAGATCTGTTGGATCGAAAATAGGTTCGAAAATAAGACATCTCTTAAGCCAGAATGACCCACCCTGTTTCCTGAGAGTCTTACCCCGACTCATCATCTTTCACCACCTAATGTTTACCCCGATCATCCACCTTTGGAACCAACTAAGGATCTTCCCATGGGAGCATAGGTGACAACGTAAGAGCAAATTCAGATCTTTTACATAGATTGCAGGTCTCCATTTGTCCAAATTATATGTACTATGTAAGAACCTTCTTAAGGGATGCAGCTGCTGCTATTCCAGCACTTGACTTTGTGGGCTGTAGGAGATCAGAGCACACACCTGTATGTACTCTGGGGGCTTTGTTTCCCAGGGGATTTCTTCTCTGAAGACAGGCAGTCTTATTTCACTGGTTCTGGAACTATCAACCTCTAAAGATGTAACTCCTGGGTCACTTCTTACAAGTGGCCCACTGCTCTGCCCACTGAGGTAGCAAAGAATTTGGATAGAGCTTGAATGCTCTTAGCAAATGTTCTAGTATGTGCGAAAAAGACAGAGAAGTGCACAAACCTCAATAACTCATGTCTTTCATCATCAGGGTTTTGCAATTCCCTATTGGCAATACAAGCTACAACATGGGTCTGGGCCCTGGCCATTTGTATTCACTTTCACAGTACACATGGTGTGCCTCAAGACAATTCACATTGGATGAATGCTACTTGTATTGCATCCTTGAAATCCCTTTTCCTAAAATAATATGACCCCAGGTGTACCTAGACTCACAGGAACGTTCCTTTCATCTGTCATACCAGTGAGCCGAGGCACTGGTGATCCTCACATGTTACAAAAATAAAGTGTAAGTAGGTGGATGTAATCCACTGTAAGCTGCACACAAAATGGTAAGAAGATAATAATAATAATAATTAGGCATTTATATAGCGCTACGAACCCTCAGGTATCTGAGCGCTGCTTATTATTACCCACGGTGTGTGGTGCTCATTTATCGACCTCGGAAGGATGAAAGGCTGAGTTTGGCCCTGCCGAGATTCGAACCTGCGTTAACAGGCTCTGCACGGATGTCAGAGCGAGCGCTCTACTCGCTGTGCCACTTGACCGGATGTGTGAATGATTCTGCACTCGTTGTTAGCCAATAACATGTGTAGACCTCCAAATGTGTCCCTAAACTTGGCATTAAAAACACCTACAACATATGTGATGTAAAGGTGCAGAAATAAAGTCAGGATATAAAGGTGCCATGCTTGTTGGTGTAGACATTTATTGAACTTAAAATGAGGAAGAATCCTACCTGTCTGTATAATTAAGAGGATTTTCCATACCTGAAACTAAACTAAGGATGTTGTCGGATTGTCCATCAAAACTATACAGTGCACTGCCCTATCTCCTAAACCTATTTCCATCAATTGCACTTCAACCAAAAACCTATAAATAAAAGTTTCCCCTGCTTATAACAGGGGCACTCCCTCCTTCGGGATGCTTCAAGCAGTTCAAAGTTCCAAAACAATATTGGGAAGGTGTCTCTCTTTCCTAAGTGTTTCTCAGGTTCTCTTTATCAATAGTCTTATTTATCACAGTTCTATCTTCTACGAAAGGATATGACTCCTTTCTGCAGATCTACTTGTGACTTACGGTAAAAGGAAATGTATTGTTCTTGTGGTTTAGGCACATGGGATTTGACATATGCTCTTTGATCCTTTAGGCTGTTTGGAGAATGGTTCAACAGATTCCTCTCTCTCCTCCCTTGCTTCTCTTAACTTGCCAAGTACATCCTGTGGATCGCTTTCATACAGAAGTTCAAATGGGGAGAACCCCAGGGATGCCTGTGGGGCCTTTCCAATTGGAAAGAGGGCCCATAAGATCATCATGTCCCAATTATTACCATCTGCCTCTATGAGATTTATTAGGGCACTCCTAAAGTTCTTATTAAAGTGTTCAACTAAGGCATCTGTCTGTGGATGATACATGGATGTTTGTATGGTTCATATTTGCTGAATTTGTTTGACTTCTCCCATGATCTTGCTAAAAAGAAAGTAGAGCCATGATCAGTTAGAATTTTCTTGGGGAAACTTACTCAGGATAGGAACGGGATGAAATGTTTTAATATTTGTTGGGTTGTGTTGTTGTGCATAGTTAAAGCCTCAGGGTATTCGGTGTCATAATCCAGGATTACCAGAATATATTTATTTGCCAATCTAGAGGGTTCAATTGTCTCTATGATCTCCATACCTATCCTAGGGACGGGTATATCTATAATAGGTATGGGTTGTAGTGGAGCCGGGGAAGGATGGAGTGGGGTCATTTTCTGAGAGATTGAACAAGATGTAAGAAACCCTTTCATTTCTGTATAAACCCCAGGCCAATAAAACCTATTCACCACTTGGCATTGTGACCAAGCAGTACTCAAATGTCCAGAAATGACTTGAGAGTGGGAAATCTCTAATACAACTCTTCTGTTATTTCTGGGAACTACCATTTGTGAATGAGGGACTTCCTCTGAGTTGTTATCTCCCCTATATAATATTCCTTGTTTAATGAAGAAGAAGGGGCCCCTTTTTTCTCCACCCTCATCTTTGGGGATCACCTTTAGGAGTGCCTCAGATAAAATTGTGTAGTTTCTCTGTGCAAATGTTGGTCTGGCATGATGTTGTTATCTTCTAAGTTGGGTATTCTGGGAGGTTCAGGGCCTTGGTTGGCCTCTCCAAATCTATTCCTTCCCCATTCAGTGTAGTCTTTTTCCTCTACCTTGAGGAGTTTGGGAAAGAGGGCTCACTCCTGGACCCCTTGGGCAATTTTCTACCCTGCCTTTTACGTGATGTGTATGCTTGCCGTTGTTATGAATTAGCACCTCTACATCCCCACTATAATCAGGATCGACCACTCCAGCCATTACGTCGAGCCCATGCCTCCAGGTCAATCCTGACTTGGAAACTAATGTAATTTATGTTGCTGGAGGGTCAATAATATTAGGTTGGTAGGGACAAGCTCTTTGTCCAAGATCTACCTTTACATATCAGCTAGTGGAGAAATCTAGTCCTATGGTCTAAGGAGTGGTAATGGCGGGGATAGAGGTTCCGTCCCTAAGTCTACTGAACTTAAGGGTCCCCCAGTTTTAAACAATGGGGCAGTATCCACTGCTTACACCATATTTAAGGGTGCAGAAGTAGACTCAGCAGGCAAAGGTGGCATGCTTGTTGTTATAGACCTTTATTGAACTGCAAATATGGAAGAACCATACCTGTCCCTATGACATAGACAGGTTTCCCTACCTCAAACAAAACTAAGGATAAGGCAAGATTGTCTATCAAAAGTATAAGCCACTGTCCTGTATCCTAAACCAATTTCCGTACCTTACATTTCAACAGAAGACCTAGATATAAACTCTACACTGCTTATAACAGGATGACTACCTTCTTCAGGATGCTTTAAGCAGTTTGAAGTTCCAAGATCCCAAACAATATAGGGATGGAGTCTACTTCCCCGAGCATTTCTCAGGTTCTCTTATTCTCAATAGTCTTATATATCACAGTTCTATCTACTGCCAATGGACATGACTCCCTTCCGCTATTCTTCTCGTGATTTATGCCAAAAGGATATCCCCCACCCCCTTGGGCTTCTCATGATTTCGACCAAAAAGTCTTTTCCCATGGACTTTTTCGCAAATTGTGCCAATGTTTCTCTTCCCCTAGTCTTCTTGTATCTTATGCCATAGTTTAGATTCCCCTGGACTTCTCGTGCTTTGTGCCAAATGTTCTCTTGCCCTGGGCTTTGCATCTTGTTCTGTGCGACCTAGACACCTTGTTCAACTCTATATTGTCTCTTAGCTAAATTGGGTTCACTTTCCTGCCAGGCCTCTCTCTTAGTCTCTTTGGGGTGATCTTTTACCCCCTTGGTTCTCAAATGGTCTCTCTCAATGTTTAGGTCCTTGACCCCTCTTTCAGCTGGTAAATGTCTTTTAACTTGGCCTGTTTCACTATCCGGCCATGCAATTCTCTCTATCTCTTTGGGGCGCTTTTTCACCCCTTCTGTTCTCAACCTGTATCTCTCTTCGGTCCCAGTGGGACAAAGAAGATGGCTCTGCACTTCTTCCCAACCTCAGCGTCTGGGGACTCCCTGTGCCTTCCCAATTCCCCTCTGCATAACATTGTACTTCGTCTGGAAGGGTTCCAGTCCTCTGCATCTCCAGCAAGCTTTTGAAGCTTTCCCTGGGCTCTTGCCTTCTTCCTTCGGTTCTCAGCTGCTCCACCACACTGGTTTCTTTCTGCATGTCGGGTCTTGCCTGGACCACTTGAGTGCCGGTCGCCAGTTCTTTCCATAACCAGGTAAGTCATGGTTCTTCCCCTTCTTGTCTTTCTCCACTTTTCTGCTCCAGGCTTTCAGGTCTGCCACGGGACATCTCCATGGCACTCCCCCCGGTGTGAGGCAGGACAGACTCTCAGGAGAGTCCCTTGTCAGTTTTTATGCCCTGGTTTCTTCCTAGCTTCCAATAGCAAGCACATTTGTATCAGTTCCACACAGGGCTCTGCATTGCCCTGCTCTTCCTCATGGGACTGTTTTTGGAGTCATCCATATTCACTCTTCCCTCACTCTTCCTCGTTCTAGAGCTATCTGCCTGATATGAGTGGGGAAATTAGAAGAATCAAGAGGAGAAAGGGAGGATGGGGTATCTAAGCCCTATTTGTAGGGCTAGATGACTCATATCTGACAGCAGGATGGTGTGTTTACCATGTTCTCCCTCGACATCCCACACTTCTCCCTCAGACGGGGTCCCCACGTATGGGATCCTCCCACTGATTGCCACCCCTAGGGGGACTATCGGGTAGTGGCCTCATCTCCCTAGCCCCATGGGAAAGGCCCCCCTCATGGGGAGAAGTGATGACATTGAGGATACATACAGTCATCCATATTCACTATTACCTCACTCTTCCTATCCATAGTCTTATCTGCCTGATATACATATTTACTATACATGAGGAAATTATTAGAGGCAGGTTGATAAAGGGAGGATGGGGGTATCCGAGTCCTATATATAGGTCTGAATGACTCATGTCTAAAGGTATGATGATATGTATACTGCGTTCTCCCTTGACAGTCCTCACATCTCCCTTAGAGGGAGTCCCCATCCATGGGTTCCTCCCAGTGAGTGCCATCCCCAGGGCGACTATTGGGTTGTGGTCTCACTTCCCTGGCCCCATGGGACGGGGCCC
The DNA here is from genome assembly GCF_040938575.1 of Ambystoma mexicanum. Classification (NCBI taxonomy): domain Eukaryota; kingdom Metazoa; phylum Chordata; class Amphibia; order Caudata; family Ambystomatidae; genus Ambystoma; species Ambystoma mexicanum. The sequence goes on along the minus strand of NC_090929.1, from coordinate 967,804,299 downwards.
CCTCCTAGGGAGAAGTAGCACATCAAAGGATTTGTCACAGTGAACATTACAAATATACTAGCCCTCTAAATGAACAATCCTAAAACTCACCATCCAACAAAATCAATTCAACGTGGTACTTAACAAAATCATGATGTGCATTGCTGCCCGGCAGTATGAAAACTTGAGGGCCTTGACTGGTTATTCACTTTATGTTTGAAGATGTTACTGGATCGGTCAGTAATCCTGTGATACTATATTGACGTCTGATATTTAGTTCATGGTTGAGAAATATTTTGTTTGTGTGTACCTTTCTTACTGCTTGGGAAACATAAATGAAAAGGAAATGCATAATATGAAACCTCCCTGCCATGACATAGAATTTCACCACCATCTTCGACAAAAAGAAACCCGCTTGGATATATTTTTTTTTTTGGGGGGGGTTTATTAAACAAAATCAACTTTAGCAATATACAATATATAAATAGGTACATGTGTGGCTCATATAATTTGGGGCAAACAAAATGGTCTGTAACACAAAATAATATTATGGTAAAGGCTGTATTATGCATACCCATCGTCCTATCTCATCTTAGTGGTTTATAACTAAGGTAATCACGTGACGTTATAATTGGTTTTTAAACATTAGCCATCAGACCATCGTCAATGACATTTTACCATTCAGAATTCTCCAAACCGTGTTGCTGCACAGATCAGCTATAGTAAACCATTTCCAAAGATGGGTTCAGCACAACACACCCCACAACTATTGTGGTCCCCAAAGGATAAAGAACATCGTGGTGACCATACCAAATTAGTGTATTTCTTTTACCAATTGTTAATGTGCGAGTTAGAGCATTAATAGAGTTGATTATTGTATGAAATCGTTATTATGTTGGTGCTTATATAACCTGTTCTTTTGAAATCCACCTAGTCACGCTTTTTTCCTGGTTGCAGGATGAAAATGGGATATTTCATGAGTATTGTATCAGTAAGGTTCTTGAATGTTCATCAGATTTTCAAATAAAATGTATAATTTGCATTGACTTGGCGATCCTTCTACTCAGCACAAACAGTTTAGGCCATGGTTTCCCCATGATCACTGATGGAAGTTAATTATTTCATTTTTCAATGTTCCTTTTCCCAAACAATTTCCCTCGTCAATATTGCCTAACCTGGGTACACTTGTTCACTTTCGTTGGGTCATAAGGTGGTTAAACTTCCAAGCAGTGGTGTCTTCCCTTGTTAGGGTGTCAGGAAATGTACATCCCAGGATGGCAGCCCTGGTCCCTTCTAGTAGTCTCAAGGACAGTTCCTTGGAATCTACCACTGAGGGTCCTCTGAACTGCAGGTTTGTTTTCATTAGTTCCTATTCTGCATTCAGTCCAGGGGGGCTCAGTTGGATCAGTAAGGGTGAGTAGCTGACCTGGACTGATTCTATTGACAGCATGTAAATGGAGATTATTAGTTCTGCTATTGGTCCCTCCAAGTTGACTGTGATCTTTGGGATGACTCTCTTTGCACACAATTATGTTTCCTATGTAAGCAATTGTAGTTTTACACAATCAAATTTATGCCAATTTATGCCAAATCTTATCGATTTTGGTAGCATTGGATGTTAAAACATTTGTATCTTTGTGTTTTTACCAAAGCATTATCACTACAGTATGTTTTCCCCCGCAATTGTGTTACAAATTTCTTGCTGCAAAATGCAAGGGGAGAGTTCCCAACACCCAACTCTCACACAGACCGCACAGTCTGCCTATCAATATTGTGCCATCAACAACAACAACAAAAAATCTTTGGAGGCAACATTTAGATACACAATGTGCAGTTAAGAAAATCTGCAGTGAAATTATATCAGCTAAAACACTGGATACCTTGTTTATTAATGTCTGGTTAGGAATAATGATTGACATATTTACACTAACCAATTTTAATGTATTGATGTATTAAAAATGGCTGCTGGATGCATTCCAGATGGTGTGTTAGTAGGCGAACGTTAAATGACACTATTTGCCAACATTCATTTTACATTATCTAAGGTGATAGTTAAGTGACATGTAATTATAATTGCTCTTTAATTACGGGCTTAATACCAATGAGTGTTTTTTAAGCACGGTATCGGGATTCAAACCAGTGTTGTTCTGCATTGTCTTGCTTCCAAGACAAATGCGTTGCCCCTGAGCTATCCTTCCTCCCCATGCCATGGGTCTAGCACTATGTCCTTGAGTGAGGATTCCAGTCTTAGTCTGAACTAGAATAACATAGATCTCCTTTAGCCGCCCCTCCCCATCCAGTGTATTGCTGCTGCATTAAGTTCCCTCTGAGCATCAGTCCTCAAAGGGAACATATAACCTAGGCATTTCTTCAAACAAAGCACTAAGACAACACACATTGGCAATGCCAACAGTTTGGGCTTCTGTGTGGGCATGGGAAAGGCACTTGCCAGGCACTGCCGTAGTGGTATTAACTGGACATTGACAGCAGCAGGTGAAAAATGGTGCGAGTACCTGGTCATCAAATAGCAGTGCCTGGAAAATGCCTAATAAGTATGCAAAAGCCACAACTGTTGGCTTTGCCAATGCTTGTTTTGAAGAGGAGTTCAGTGATGGACACACATTACGCTTATAAATCGAGTGACTGAAGGCAGACCTGGTTAACACATTTCTATTACATCACTAGCAGTTTACAGCTCGAATTAAGTCATAGCCCTCAGAGGACTTCTTTGAAAACACAATAGCAGCCACTTTGAGTACAACGTTTAATGGTAAGGCTTCATTAAATTGAGCTCAACGAGTTCCCATGAGGAGTTGCTTTGGGCGGAAAGGGGCATGGACTGGATGGGAATTGTCATAGGGATTAGCATGGCCATAGGCAGTTAATGTGCGGGCAAACAACCAAACAGCAACTACAAGCTGTGTCCCTCCTCATATAGCAGTTCTCCCTCTCTGTAATCTAATGCAATATTTTCAGCTTATAAGCACCATCTAATAGCCCAAACTAAAAAAGACCATGTTTTGTGTATGCAATTTCTGAGCTTTTTCCATTGTAAAAAAAAGAAGGGACACCATGTTAATTAATATTGCACTTGGCACTAGCAATTATGTGCGCTTTTAAAGTATTCGTTCTGTAGTATATTTTAAACTAACTAGTCTACTGTGGCATTTCTATGAAAAATCCCATTGTTTTTTTTTATATTTGTTTTGCCCGTGCAGTCCATGCCAACAGTTAACGTGCAACATTGTTTGAACCAGTGCTGTGCATAATTGCATTTTACTCCATTTAAATGTCGTTTTCTTTTCACATTTTAATGTACACATATTAAACTCCTTACAATCTACAAGTCTAGCTCCATGGAGTCCTGCTGTGCCACCATGTCACAGCCCAAAGTGTGCTGTACCTCACACCATTGTCTTATTGGGCATCTCAGTCATAGAGGTGTCTCAGATCCCCTTCTCCAAGTCAGCATCTGATTTAGAGGGTCGTTTGGTACTCTCAGGAGGATTACGGTGTCCTCATCAGCACACATACTCAGTGCACCTCTGCAGGAGTCCACCGTTTATTGGCCTATCCCCTCACCATTGGTATCTGGTCATCTTCACGTATCATGAAAGCAGCACCAGGGTACGTACACCCCAGGTTTCTTTGGGCCGCGTTTCAATTGGAATGATATGATAAGTCATTTATAGCGTGCCTGTACAAAAGTTTTCTAGGCTCGACAAGACAAGAGAGGGCAGACAGAAGGAGAACAAAACTAACGATGTTACTAGGCCTTGTGTCATTGAGATTTTAAGAGACATACGCAAAAGTTCAGGGGCGCTGGGAGGGAAAGTGCCAGGGGGAGAGAAAGGGGAAGTGCAATTAGGGCAGCAATGCTCTGGTAAGTGCAGCCAATCAGGTGGCTCTGGGTAATTGCAAGGGCCAGGGGACTGTAGGGTTTCAGATAAAACAACCAAATGCACGGTAGGCCTGGAGGTGGAGCAGGGGCTACTGGTCAAGGGGAAGCCTGGTACCAATGACACTCTGAGGGTAGCCAGGCAGCCAGTGAGCACAGCATACCGGTTGGTTAGAAGAGGAGAGAGAGAGAGAAAGCATAAGCGAAAAGGAGGGTCTTGAGCTGCTTCTGTAACTTCAGATGGTCTGGCTCAAGTTTGAGAGGGGCAAGGAGGGCCTTCCAGAGGGAGGAACCTGCAGAGAAGAGAGATCTACCCCCACTCTTTGCCTGGAGAAGTGTCTGACCCTCAAAGAGTTGGAGGTGGCTGAGCGAAGGGCTTGAGAAAGGTGTTTAGAAAGAGAGAGATGGATGTAATACAGACCCTGGCCCCAGAAAGCCTTGTTGACAATGCAGCGGGTCTTGGACTTGATCCTTGCAGCCACCAGGAGCCAGTGGAGAGATTTCAGGGCTGGAGAGACACTGTCCCTGGGATTCATGCCAAGGGCACTTCTCGCAGTCCTGTTCTAGATTAGTTGTAGAGGGCAGAGAGTAGAGGAAGGCAGCTTGAGAAAGAGGCTTTTGTAGTTGTCCAGCCTAGAGAGAAATAGTGCTCTGGAGACAGTGAACTTATGAGGAAAAGTGAGGAAAGGAAGAATACCTCCAAGAAGGTGCAGCTGGTAGTGGGCCTTCTTGGCAAGGTCCATGATGTGAGGAGTGAAGGAGAGAGTGGAGTCAAAGATAACACCAAGGCTTTTAGCCTCACAGAAATGCAAAGGAAGAGGGCCCAAGGAGGGCAGCCAGAGTGAGAGAGGGAAAGCGGGAGCAGGGGTCCCAATGAGAAGGATCTCAGTCTTGCTGGCATTAAGGCAGAGATCGGTGAAGGCACACCACTCCTGATTTGAGGATAGACAGTCAGGAATGAGCGAGAGAGGAGAGAAGGCTGAGGGTAGCCTGAAGGGGAGTTGAGTGTTATCCGCATAACACTGAAAGTTAGAGGAGAAGGTAGAGATAAGGTGGGCCAAAGGGGACAAGTAGACATTGAGGAGCCAGGGTGAGAGGTAAGAGCCCTGGGGAAAACCACATGTGGGGAGAAAGGTGGTGGAGAGAAAGGACCCAAGTTGGACCTGGAAGGGTCGGTCCTGGAGGAAGGTGGTCAATCAGGCCAGCGCCTGGTTTGTGATGCCCAGGTTCTCACAGAGATGATTGATCAGGGTGGCATGATTGGCTGTGTCAAAAGCAGAGGAAAGATGAAGGAGGATGAGGACAGAAGGAAGGCTAGAATCAAGATTAGTGAGCAGATCTTCAAATGTGTTCAGGAGATCAGTTTCCATGCCTCTGGCTTCTCTGAAGCCAGACAGATGGTCATGGAGACAATCAACAGATTCAAGTTGGAGAGTAAGCTGGGAGAAGGCCAGCTTTTCCAGGAGAGGAGGGCCAAGAGAGGTAAATGGAGAGGAAGAGAAGAGAGAGGGCAGGATGTCCTGAATTCTATTGGTGAAATGAGATGCCAGAGCCATACAGAGGGCCTGGGAGAGAACAGGAGAGGTAGAGACTGCAGAAGGATTGGCCAGCTCCTTGCAGATTTTAAAGAGTTTGGCCTTGTTGTTAGAGGCTGCAGTGACGTGGACTTGGATGTGGGATCTCTTCTTGGTCAGGACAGAGAGTCTGTAATTGCCTTTGGAGCAGGTGGCAGGCCAGTTTGTCAGAGGAGGTAGGCTTCAGATGGATTTTCATGGCACGGGCAAGGACATACAGAGAGATAGAGATAGAAAGATGCTCTGTCATGGTGTGAGTCAGCCACAGTCATAAAAGGAGCAGAGAAAGTAGCAGCAAAGACCTCCACTGGCACACGCTTCATGGACATAATGACCAAGATGGTAGGTGGCAGTGCTGGAGTAGGCTTCACCTGGGGGACAGAGAGCTTCAGGAGAGAGGAGGGCAGATAGTGGTCAGTCCAAGAGAGAGGAGTGGTGATAGGGTTTGAGATGGGGATGTCTGAGGAGATGAGAACATCCAAGGTGTGTCTGGCAGAGTGTGTCGGACTAGAAGGTAGAATGGAAAGAGAGAGCGTGTCGCAGAGGTTGTGGAAGAGCCCAGAGGAGGGATTAGAAGCATCCAGATGGATGTTGAGGTCTCTGAGGAGGAGAAGTTGAGAGGTAGAGTCAAGGAGAGAAGGGGAGATATCAGCTCACTCTGAGAGGAAGAGAGTAACTGGACCAGGTGGCCTGCAGATGGTGACCACTCAGAGAAAAAACAAGAAAGATAGAGAGCCTGCAGACAAGGCATTCAAAGGAGGAGTAGGCCTGTGTAGGAATGACAGAAACACGATCCCGCTCCGGAAAGATCAGAGCTACTCCACCTGCGGGACGGTGGGTTTGGGGTTCGGAGAGGATCTTGCAGCCATCAGGGAGAAGGGTGTTAAAACTTGTGACAGAGCTGGCCATGAACCATTTCTCGGTGAGAGCAAGGACATACAGGTCAAGTTCTTCAAGGAGGTGGTGGATGTCAGAGGAGTGTGTGACAGCAGAGAGAGAGTTGAGAGTAGCAATGTGGAGCAGGTTGCCACATTTGAAAGACTTCTGTGGAGGGGTACAAGCTTGGGGTATGTCCTACAGAGGTGGTAGAGTGGCTTGAGAGTTGGCAGTGAAGGTAGAAGTAGATGGCAAAGTAGCCAGAGAGGATGAGGAGGGTGCTAGAGTGGTGGCATAAGAAGGGGGAATGATTTTCCCACTCCAGTTGCCTTTGCTTGTCATACAAGAGCAGCATGTGGAAGTAATTATTATACAGCATTTGTTGCAATGCAGTATGTCACCATCAGTTATTAATAAGTTGTAGTACATAAGTGGACATTTACAACATCTTGTCTGCACTTCATGCCAATCAACCAGTAATCATTACACTATCTTTCCATGATGTGTGTCAATGTCATGCACTAGTGTTCCTATATAAACGTTTCTCTCCATTGTGCATTCCAGTAATCAATATGATGGCACATATGCTAGAAGCACTGGTCCATTTGATGGGAAACAATATTCTATCACTACTCCACATCTGTAGCACAGTCCATTTCATGCTTCAACAGAGTAGGGCAGGTTTCCTCTCTGGTTGACACAAGTGGCACACTATGGCTTCAGAAGAATCCCCCCTTCCCTTGAGGAGCCTCCCTACTGGTTAATTCTCCCACTGGGTGTTCCAGGTCTCACTTGTACTGTGCTTCCTGGCATGATCTGCAGTTCCTCATGAGTATACATGAACTCGCACCAAGGGACATTTGTGAAGATCATGTACAGACTGTCTTCAAAATTGTGGCCACTACATCCACTCAAAGTCTGAGGACCCACTGATATCCATGACACATAATTGTGAGCCTTGGGTTGGGTCTTCAGTCTCTTGCCTTAGACATCACACTTCCTCTCACTGTCCTCTTTTGATCAGGATGCTGCCAGGGGGGGAATCTCCACCAAGATATGTTTTCATGCTGAAATAACGTTGGTTATAGAAGTATCACAGTTGTTTCCCTTAAACAAATATTCAAATTCAGAAAAATACAGTTGCTATGGTTTCAGCACAGGAAAAATTAAAAAACAATACACATGGTCAAATGATGTTCTGTAAAACCACAAAAACAGTTCAATCAAGGACGTACACGTTGCATCTGGTGTCAGATGCAGGATCATAGCATTTGATAGGCTTGATGGGAACTCACAGTAAAGGTAGTATGAGCAAGTCGAATAGCTCCAGGGGGATAAAGCAGAGCACAAAGTTGAATAAAGAAGTGAGGTACTCTGGCTTGATTTAGCATTCACCCAAGCAGGTGTCCTGTTCCGAGTCCACCTCCCCTTTCACCTCACCTGACTCCTCCGATGTACGTACACAAGGATCGGTCTCAAACTTGCCTGGCTTCTCCTTAGTCCTTGGAACCCTGCTTTTCTGTGTTCTGGCCTTCTTTTCGTGAAGATAAGGTCTGGCCCCTCCGGAGGCCACCGTGACAGAAGAGTGGACCTATCACCGGGGAACCCCAGGGGGCCAGCCTCAGTTCTAGGGAAAAAGCCCGAAGGCGGAAAAAACCCTAGTCCATAGATGGGTTCGGAAGGTAGGTCCTTTAGATGGTTCAGAACTATAATTTGCAGTTCCAAGATGTCAGGGGTGATGACGTAGATAGTGTGTTCGAAGGCAGGAATCAAAGAGGCAAAAAAGCAAGGTAAAGGAGTAAAGGGGTAGCTGACCCTGAGATAAGGGTAGAAAAGGAAAGTATCGAAAAGGGAAAAGGGAAACAGTAATTAGAAAGGGCTACTGTACCAAAGTCTCAAGTAGTCTGAAGCAGCGCTAACCCCCTGCGGCGAAACGGAAAGGAACAACTCGCCAGAAGATATTACGCCGAGAAGGTAGACAAAGGTAGAAAAGTAAAAAAGGCTTGAGAAACGCCGCGGCGACCAGCACAGCGCTTCCGTGTTTGTAAAAGAAAGAAATACCAGTCAGAAGGGTTGAAGGAACAGCCGATAGCAAGTCCAGTAAGAAAGCTCCTGTTTCCAGACGCGCAAACACAGTGCGAGAAGCACCCTCGCGGCCGGAGTCCCAGGTTGAAGTAAGGTAAGTGGAAGTTTAGAGCAAAGAAAGAAATAGCGAAGCGGAAGGGTAGTGCAACAGATGTAACAGCTGCACTCGTGGACGCAGAGAAAAACTGTAGCGAATACGGAGATAATAGAAAGGTAAGGAATAGGGATAAAGGGAAGGAACCAGGGGAAATGAGGACTAGGAGGTATACACAGGAAGGCGATAATCCAAAGTCGGAGCGTTGAGAGAGAATGAAATAACAGATACAACGCGCCGAAAAGTGGGCGGAGCCGGATTATATAAACTCAGCGTCATGATGGGCGCCATGTTGGGTGAGGACTAGACCGATCACCGGCGGAACCGCCAGCGATACCAATGTTTCCAATCTTGGGTCCTGACAGCAGGTGCCTGTGAATGAAGATCTTCAAAAACACATAACATTTCTGAGTACATGTTGGAGGTAGTTGTCTTAATGCTTTGTGTTGCTTAAAGGAAAGTGCTTGAACAAGCTGATCAATTTTGTTTTGATCTGTCAATCTTTGCAGTCAAAGCAATCATTTAGTATCCCTAGATCCCCTTATTGAATTAATAGTTTATAAAGCACTGGCAACAATAAAACACTAGGTCCGGTGTACTCACAAACATCCTCTAAGTGTCCAAAAAGTGTGGTTTGATTTTGGCTGAGATTTGCATTGCTCAGCGGCACAGCCCAACACTTGAAGCAGCCCCAACGAAAAAATGCTTCAGTTTTAAAAATAGTGGTGTTTCCAAGTCACAGCAAATAATCTGTTATTCCTAATCGCACCAAGCAGCAGCAATATAGCTAAAACAGAGAATTATTTAAATAGCACTTCATCGTGCTCCTAACAAACACACGTTTATTTTCTCATTGATTACCACCAGTGGTAATCTGACAGTTCTCCTCATCTCAGGCTCATTGTTGTCACTGTGGGAGCAGCAAGGAATGTACTCAAATATCATTGGCCGTATTTCAGTATAAATACACCCACCTGTGAAAAGTATGTTTTACCATTTTTTTACTCATAATGAGGATGGGAATGTTGATGTAAAATACCACTACTATAAATAACTATAATACATGAAAGGGTCACATCTGAACCTTTAATGCATTACATGGTGAACATGGGCATCAAAGATGCCCCCTTTATCACCCTATCATGTCCTACTAGAAAAAGTGTGTTCCTTCTATTCCAGTGAAGTGGTGGAATTCCCGTTGGTATAGGTAAATACATTTTACATGCATCATGTAAGATTTTAGAAGTTTTACCTCTATCTATTTGGTGGAGTTAAAAACGAAGGTATTCCAAGGTGCGTTAACCGTGTTTACCATCAGCAGCATTCCAAGGGAATAATGGTGGGATTATATACTGTCCCAGCCCTGTAATATTTTGGATGGTTAAATAGTTGTAATTTGTGCTACTAGCACCACATGTGTAATGAGACCCCATAAGAAAGCAGTTTGCACTTCTCACACCAGGAACTTGGGTTGAAATGAGTTTCAAATGGTGAATTCTAAAGCACATTCGACAAGTACCGATTGTAGCACATGGTTGGTGCAAAAAGCAATGTGTAGGGATGTTTGGGAACACTACTGCATGGAATCATTGTGAAAAGCAGACACTGTGCCAATCATGCATTTTCAAGAAACTTGAGCCAGTTGCAATGCCCAAAAACCTGATGAAAACAAAAAAGCAATCACACGAGTTGGAGAACTTCAAGAATACATTTTTAGAAAAGGATTTTAATGTCATGGATTGTAATGGAAATGTTATCAGCACCAATGATATGGGGCATTAACTGCCATTGGGTGTCATTACTTGGGCATTTTAGTCAAACATCCCAATTCCGAATAAATAAAAGGAAACTGAAGACACACCTCTTTGCATCTTATGATCAAAGTTAGACACTTGTCTTTCACTCACTTGGCCCATGAGCAACAGTACCAGGTCCCACATTTGGCAATACTGCACTGTACATGACTCGGAGCATAACCTAACTTGCTATTCGAGCATGTGCTTGAGCTATGTTAGGTGGATCTGCGAATGTGACCTGAACATTGCCTTTGGTTGACTATACCATGCATTGGAAGCAATAGCTGGCATTAGAAGGCATCACTCAGGTTTTGGAGGGGTGCCTTTGAATATGATTGTGGCACCTGCACATGCAAAGATGTATCTTTAATACCTTAAGTGCTGGGCTATTATTCCTTTCTCTGTGAATCATACGAAAAAATAAGTCTTGTCTGTAACACTAACCAAAACATTTCTATAACGCACACAAAGAAATCTATTCAAAATCTAATGGTGTTGTCAAGGTTTATTTGTCAAGGCAATTTGGGTTTTCATTTTCCACCATACTAGCCCCTTCCCTCACTTACTCTAGTCTCATGTGTGTTTAATGCATCTTATAGAAGAGTTGAGAGTCATGTGAAATAGAAGCCTGTATATTCAATGGTATCAGGTACCATTATCCCCACAAATAATGTCGCCATATGTATGGTTGCCGGGAAAGGCCATAGGCGACATTATTTGTGAGGATAATTTATGGGGCAAATGGGAGTGGGGATTGCGGGGGTGTCCCCCTTTCGCTTTAAAAAAATATGGGGGTTGCAGGGGTGTCCCTCGCAGGTTACTTGGGTTAATAACGCTGCAAAAAAACGGTGCCATTATTGTATGGCAAAATGTTTGCCGGGATATTAACACATGGAAGCCATTTATTAGGGTTTACTGAATTGATAATTTTATTTCTTCAATTTGTTTTCTTTTGAAGTGCATATCTAGGTCAGTCTTTATGGTATTGACTGTTATTCTTTTGACTGTCGGTTGTTTTATACATTTTACCGAAAAATCAAAACTGTAACCACAAGATGACATCATTGAGATACTGCACTAACACTTGTGTCTATTATTGTTAAGGTAAACTGGTCATGATTGTTGCGGAGTACATGGAGAACGGCTCCCTTGACACGTTCCTCAAGGTAACAAACACAGACACATTATGTGTCAATATGGTTTTTGATAGTCATGGCATTTTTAGGTTTGGTCAACTTCAAATGTTGAATCCTCGAAGACAACAGCAATAATTGTGTCCTTACACAGAAGGCAACGACCCGGGTTTGCGATGTATAATCTGTTGTGCACAGAATAGTGGCTGCCTGGCATGGCATTATAACTGGCAATATAATTTAAGGTAATAATAAAGATCATGTTGCGGGACACACATTGTGATGCAATGAGCAGAACATAGTAACTCTTCTTCTCCATGTATGGGTTGTAAGTGCTAATTACCCATAATGCCTTTCAGGTTGCCATCCATTGCCATTTGAGGGGTTTGGTGCTACTTGTGCTCCATGATAGACATTTCCTGTTGCCTGGTAAACTGTAACCAATAATTGAGACAAAATTCAAAACTCTGCCGTTGAAAACTGGCAATGTGAGGGCTAATAGTCTGTGTACATTTTCATGCGCTTTCAAGTGACATAGTTTAATCCACAGGGTAACTTTTCATGGCTGTATTTGGCAAAATCCAGATGGTTTCAGTTCAATTGAGAAGGTTAAATAGGAAAAGGGCTAGTGGATTGTTGGTTTTGGCAGGAACGGAACATGTATGGCTATGTAAGAGCAGGCTTGGAAAGTGCTACGTCCAACACACAAGTACTGCAATCCTAAAACAAGTAAATCCTCATATTCATAATATAATAACAGATGCTGCTATTTTATGCCAATGGATGTCAAAAATGCAAAGTACTGCCATCTCATGGAAATAGATGGTGTTCAGGGACTGGCGAGACACGCATTCACAACGTTACTGATGGAGAGCCGTGCACCCACTTCTATACATGACAATATCCCTGCAACATCTGGTGACACCAGAAGCACAAAGGAGGTTTCCCAGAAGCTACAGCTACTATCCCTGCAAACCGGCTATTGCCATGACTGACGGTCACACTTCACCCTTTCTGGCATCTTCATAAAATATCGACAAAGATCGAATGCACCCAGTCACAGTGACTACAGGTCAAAAAAGATAGTATAGTGATAAAAACGGTTCTATGTGAAAATACCTCTTTGTTAAAGGTTTTAAGAGAAAAAGACCGACTCTCTTTTGATCGGAAAACTGGCATTCTAAAGGTCTTTTGCTCTTGAGACCTTTAAAATGCAGTTTTCCTTTTTTTTATATAAATCGTGTGTGGCAAGGGCATGAGAGTTCGAATTAGAAAGACCCCTCTGTGCAGTCACAGAGCAGTCTTTCTAAATCGGTCCATTAGTGAAAAGATCTGCAGGCACTTTCCTTGTGAGGGCTGCGCAATTGACCATTGTAATATCAAGCTAATAACATTGCTAAACTAAACTTACAAAAGAAGTGCAGTACTGATAAATTGGGTTAGCAATGCCACTTTAGAAATTTACCATACATTTGCATTTAAACAAAAACATGAAAACAACAATTGTACGTCCGTGACGAAATTACTTCTGCTCTGTAGGAATATAAGGACGAGAAGTGGTGAAGCTGCCTACTCAGCCTCTACACTCCTACAAACATTTGTGATCCCAATCATTAAGGTAAAACAGGAGCAGCTAATTGATATAACTTTTTCACCATTGTCCAAGGGAAGGCTATACTTTCAGAAGGTGTGCAAATATGATCCATTGGCACTCAAACAGCAAAGTACAACAGTCCAAAATAAAAGGAATGTCCATTCAAAGTTCTGATAACATATATATAGTTTAAATAAACACACCAATGTACAAATAACTATACACTATATAACAAAAAAGCCACCCTGTAAAGGAAAGAGAGAAATACAGAGGGGTTTTCAACAGATATTTTCTTGGAGGAAAAATGTGCAAAAGGGACATAGCCAGTCCCTAGGGTTCCAGAAGTGGACCTGGTTCACAAGCACTCTTAAAGGTTCCCTACACCAATATTTTGAATTTTGACATGTTAATTCAGGTGCACGCAGGCAATGAGCCTGGACCACCAGGAGCAGTTCAAAACTTTGGCTGCTGCAGTGATTCGAAGTCCATTGCGCGCTGCACTGGTGCTCGATCTGACCAGCTGCCAAAACTCTACTGGGGCGCTATGGCATCAATCCAGTTTCAAGATGCAAACACAGCGGTTCAGTGTCAAGTGAGTGCTAAAAGCAGCACCAGTGGTTCCCGTTGGCTTGGGGGCATCGACTGTAGCTTGAGGTGTTTCAAGTGGTGAAAACAGGGATGCTAGCTGCTCTGGCTCTCAGGATGCAGTGACGCCCACTGGGGGGCACTTGGACAAGGTGACACCTTTCAGTCTCAGTTTTCCCAGCATCCGGAGGTCTTCAGCAGAGGGAAAGGGCTTGACCCTCAACAAGAGTCACCCTAACATGTGCTGGCGGTGGATAGGGAGCAGAGCTTGCCTCTGCCTTGGAGCACTCCTTCTTTTACTCAATGGCTGGGAGCTTTGGAAAGGTCAAACTCTCCCCAAAGAGGTCCAAATAAATGATTCCTTATGTTCTGGATAGTCCAAAAGAGAATCAAATAAGGAGTGAGCAATCACCTCTTTTATTGGCAAATTCACAGGTGACCGGACAAAAGCAAGCATGCCTTAAGAGGTATTACCCAAATTCACAAATGATCAAAACAGAGCCAACTCCCACTATCTGCTGTCCTAATGGGTTGGGTGCAGCATGACAGCCAGTCTACAGAGAATACACATAACCTGCGCTGGGCTTACAGTGCTGACATAAGTATGGTATCAATTTGAAGTGGCTTTTTTTATAATTAAGAGAAATACAATCCACCATATCCTAACTCAAGTTTGACGTATGTTTAAAGATCAGTACTGCTAGCAGGATTGTGATTTCCTATACATATCTAGTTTGGGAACAGGGTGCATATTTTAAATGCACCCCCCTGCAGTGAAGTGACTTGGTTGCAACTGCAACTGACAAGAAGATAACAGTGACCTCTGAACCTGCCCTACGCCACTGGAGATCAGTGCTACAGATCAGGATGCAGCACTGCACATGTGTATACCATGCATTTGGTATAGCGTTTACTAAGAAGGGGGTCCTGGTTAATAGGCCATCCTTTCTGAGATCGAACCACCTGCAACATTTTATCATTAATACAAATATAAAAACAGGTCTACTACACCCTTGCTAGATGGCAATCCTTCACAACCCCATAATGGGATTTAAAGGCAAATGTAATTGTGTCTCTGAATTCCTCTGTAATATAAAACCAGTTTCATGTGCCCTCAAAACTTTCGAAAGTGGCGCTTAACCTAGAAGTACATGCAAGCCCCAGCTGATATGTAATTCAGTTATGATTTTTTAAAGAGTGGAGTGTATTGGGAACATATTTGTGTACCTCTATCTGATATTCACAGCGAGAAATACACAATTTGCAGGTTATGCACTGGGATGTGCTGACTGAGAAATTACTGGATAGCGTTAAATAATTTCAAAAAATATTAAGTCAATCCTTTCCTTGTTGTAATCCTTAGATGGACAATCCTCACTAAGGGACTCTGATTTACACAGCGTTTTCCTATGGGATTGTGCCATGCTTCTGTGAGTCAGGCCATAAAACAAACTACAAGTTCATGTCATTTCCATTATTTACTGCCTGCTTTTATTCCCAAAAAAAGAATTAAGTTCCACTTCTAAAAGCATGACTTAAGTTCCATAGCACTTCTTTTTTCCTACAAGTAAAATAACTAAACCAGTTTAGTTTCAAGTAGAGGGTCATTCTTTATGTGCAGACACTTACACTACACAATCACTGATGATTGCAGAAGAATGGACAGCTTGCCAGCTGCAGTGCAATCCTTTTGATGCATACCATGAGACTGTGTTTCTGGTGACCTGTGGTGAACTGCGGAAAGCATGAATGGCCTCTTTGATTTGCTCCAATCCAACGTTCTAATAGTTCTAGAGCTTGTCATCCCTTGTGTGCTTGAGAACATTAATAATCTGTGCAGTTTTGCATACAGAGTTGATCACCCCTTTTTGACATTGCAATCAGTTATACTGTGTTAATTGCAACTGAAATAGGCATCTCAATGTTTCTCGTGATCTGTGGAGGCTGCATTGATAACACAATGAGCGTATATTTTGTGTGTTTCCAGAAACATGATGGACAGTTCACCATCATCCAGCTGGTGGGGATGCTGAGGGGCATCGGAGCTGGGATGAAATATCTCTCTGACCTGGGATACGTTCACCGGGATTTAGCGGCGCGCAACATTCTAGTGAACAGCAACCTGGTCTGCAAGGTGTCTGATTTTGGCCTCTCCCGGATCTTAGAAGATGATCCAGATGCAGCGTACACCACCACGGTAAGCTTGCTTCTTCAAGATGCACTTGATCCATCGTAAGTGAACTTTGTTTGCACCTGAGCCACTCTACCATGTTCTGGAAAGCTCTATAATAGGTGTGGTTTATACACTGATAATGGTGAATGATGTCTCATGAATCTAGGAGATATTCACAAGCCCCTAACATGTACACACACATGCACACTTAAAAACAAACACACGGACTCTCATTTAACAACTCACCACAACACTGCACCAAGAAAGTATTGCAAGATGGCGTGTATACTGCTACATAAAGCTTACACATAGTTTTCCCTAACTCATGGAAACGATGTATTTCCTGTAAATTGAGGAATTGGAGGACAATAACATGTGATTACCCTGCAAATGACAGACATAATTAATATTACTATTTTTATTGCCACTAGTGCCTGTTCCTTTTGCAGGTTGGCCGTAGGGGATGTATGTGCTCAGTTTATGGCCCAGGCTTGAGATACCCTTATAAATGTTTACATTGTTATCTTTCATATAGATATTCAAAGAATGGGCATGTTTCCCACATTCCAAAAAGATGATGCTTCCGATTAAAAAGGCCATTTTTTCCTGCACCAGAGATTCTCAGGAGTTGAAAAATAAACAGTCACTATTCATTGTCAATTATATTTCATGATTATCTGCTGGACTGCGCTAATTGTCTTTTTAAATTACAAAATGCTATTTTTTACCAACAATCAATAATCAGTGATGTACCCCTGCTTCACATGAGGTTTGTATATTTCTCACTCTAACTCTTTGGCCTTCTCAGGGGGGGAAGATACCCATCCGCTGGACGGCCCCCGAGGCTATCACATACCGGAAATTCTCTTCAGCCAGTGACGTGTGGAGCTATGGTGTTGTGATGTGGGAGGTGTTGGCCTATGGAGAAAGGCCATACTGGAACATGACCAACCGCGATGTGAGTAGAACATTGGGTCTCATGTAAACCATGCCAAGGTAAAATAGTTTCTACAGTGACAACTAGAGCCATTCTAATATGAAGACAGCAGATTGCTTTTCATTGCCCATCACATATTTGGTTGCAATCATTCTAGTTGTGTTCTAATACCTCCTGAGGGCATTAACCAATTTGAACAGAACGTACTCTTAATCATGTTTCCATGTTCATTACCAATGAAATGTGTCTGCCCGGCTTGTGGGCACGGGTTGACTTTCCCTGAGTGTTGCATTAAGTCAGGATGTCATCATATGCAATGGCTATGTACATTACCTTTAGTCCACATGTTAATGTGCCTCATGAATATGAATTGAGGTAAATGCCCAATAAGATTCTGCCCTCAGTAAACGTCTGTGAGTACCTTTGTTGGATATTGAAGCTTGGATATTAGAAGGTCAGTTCCATTTCAACATATCCAGACTAGTTCTCATGAGATTCATTTTAGGTTCCACTGTGGGTGCCGGTGGCAGTGCTTCAATGAAGTAATCTCCAAGTCCCCCTAATTACTCTTTTGTGAAGTCGGTAGTTGATCATTATTGGACTATAGCAATGATTGGAAGAACTCAAAGGTAGTCACTCTATTATTGGTTCCATGTGTTAATATCCCTGCAAAAATATCGCCATACAAAAATATCGCCATATTTTTGACGTGATATTAAGGCATGGAACCTGCGGGGGACACCCCCAGAACCCCAGTATTATTTTAAAAGGAGCGGGAGACATCCCCGCATCCCCTGCTCCCAAAAAACCCTAATATTATCCCCACTAAAAATAAGGCCTATGGCCGTTCCCGACGACCATATATACGGCAATATTTTTGGTGGGGATAATATTACCTGATATCTTATTATTATGGTGGGCTAATGTGACCCGTCCCTAGTAATCGTTTAGCATTTTATTAATGAATAGGCAAGAAAACTCAGTTTTGTGAGTCACTATTTGTTATCCATGTGCTGACTTTTTTTGAGGGGCCCTGCAAGATATTTCTTGTGTTTCACACTGTAATTAGGCTGCATTTTGCTTGGAAAAAAGGGGTGACACACAAAAGCCTTCTGAGCGCAGATGCAGGCGTGATTTTCTGATGTTTTGTCACAGATTTTCCCCGAACCCCTCGATCTCAGTTGCTCAGTGGAGGAATTGGTGAGATGTGGTGAACGTGTGGCAGCTTGTGGTCTTTGGCCCCTGCTCTCCCATTATGTCACAGAGACACTTTAGAATGGTGTTAGAATGTCACTACACTACTAGCACTGTACAGGGAATATATTAAAAGGATAGTTGAGCTGTTTAAAAATGTGAACGTTTTTTAGTTGCTATGTGTAACTATATGCGAAACCTCTGTTGGCTGAATGTGTGTGCAAATAAATAAATAATAAATAAATAAATACAAATAAAAGGATGGTAACAAATAAATCACCTGATCGCATCGATCTGGATGGTAGGGTAGAGGAGTAGTGCTTGAGTTTTTCTTGAGAAATGGAGGGCCTGTGATGCTTCTAATTCTTTTATGTACTTCCCAGTGAATCGACAAATCAAGTGGACGCAATTCAATCCATAGACAATACCACTGGCATACATTCACCGATGATAGCTTAGCTGCAGGGGGAGATACTATCAACTTAGATCCTCTTCCATTTGTGACTTCACCCAGTGGTCCTTCTTGTATTGAAAGAGCATATCTGAATTGTCTCTGTTATCCTACAATCTTTAGCTACAGTCTAGTATATGCGTAACTTCCTGAAAACACGTCTCATTATTGTTCGCTCCTATTGCACAAAGATAAATTCATCAAACAGACTGATAATGAGTATCCATTAACACAGCCATTGAGACAGGGCTTCTGCTACTGAGATAAAAGGACAAACATTCTGCTTTGTGTGTTCGAGGTTCTTTAAACCGATTTGACATCCTGCCCATGAATTCATGCATTCACCCTTTTACACAAATGTTTGCTTTCAGGTCATTAATTCAGTGGAAGAAGGTTATCGTCTGCCATCACCAATGGGCTGTCCCACCTCCCTGCACCAGCTCATGCTTGATTGCTGGCAGAAAGACCGCAATGAGCGGCCTCGCTTCCCACAGATCGTCAGCATTCTTGATAAATTGATCCGGAACCCTGAAAACCTACGAGTGGCGGCCACGCTGCACCGGTACACACCTTACAACGCCGGCTCCGAAATGCTGGATGTCGAGAAGCACAGCTTCTCATTGAAGATTATGAACAAAAGAAATGGCACGTGGCTGAAGAAAGATGGTGCTGAAACACTGGGGTGAGTTGGCCAACCCTTCTTTAATCATTGAAGATATGCATTTATTTATTTATGTATTCAACTGCTTGGGTTACAAAAGCTAGTTGTTTTCTAAAACTGTTAAATATATACATATTTAATTGAGAATTTCAGAAAACTAATCTAAGCTTTTGAATACTAACATTTGATACTAGAACACATTTCTTCTTTTTTTTTTACATTGTAGCTAATGGTGGACTGGAAGTGTTATATTTTCTTAGCAGTTGAAATCGCCTAATTTTTTATGCTGGACGTTGCAATTGGAAAAACAAGTATGCATTTCCATGATAAATGTAGGCTACCCTTTAAGCACTCCCTGCTGCTAATTTGTCTGAGTGGTAGAAACTTTTCTGTTTCAGTTATACAGGTAATTATGCAACGGAGTTGCTATCGGAAAACCAAAGAGGGGGGAATATCGTGCTTTATTGCTAACATTGTAAATACTTAATTAAAAAAATTAAAAAAACAATTGCTGTCCTAACTTATTATTATGCAGTTGATTGACCGCCTGTGGCATCAATGCTGACATACCGCCAACTCCATCCAGGTCCAAACTAATGTTCAACCTTGGTCTGATGGTTGTTGTAGGGGAAATGACTTTCTCTTTCCTGGAATCCACCAGTAGTATGTTTGAGCAGAAGGAGGATCTGCTTTATAATTTATGCTGTATCATTAATTTACGCTGCATCATTTTCTTCCGAGCTGATGAGGTTAAACCATTATCACAGATAGTGTGGGACGTCAAAGTGTGGGCATAGGAGGGTGCTAGAGCAGACGAAGTTTAAACAAGTAGTAAATAAGAGAAATGTAGAACATAACTGGATGGAGAGATCAAAGTGACTATGCCAGAAAGGTAGAGGGCAATGTTAATAACAAGGGGAAATTGTTGAAAGAGGTAAAAGATAACAAGTGCAAAGGTTACTGAAGGCAGGATGAAAGTGTATGCAACAGGGATAAAAAAAAGTCACAGTGAGTGTCCAAACAATATGGTGTATACTTCTACTCAGCAGGCATTCTCTGTATTGTCTTGGTACGGGTACCTTGGAGGAAGATATGTTTGCAATTTGTCCATGAGATAGAGTCCCCAGCCCCAGTAGGCCCAGTAAATAATACACAGAGTCATATATGATATTTTGGTTTCAGAAAGGAGCCAAGGGAGAGATCTCAGAGATGGGCTAAGGTTGTCACTCGGTTTGAGGAGAAGGATTAGCCTGGCTGCTTGGTTCTCGATGGATTGTAGCAGGCAAAGAGAGGACTTGTGGAAGTGCAGGTAGCCCAGCTATCCTAGTAGTCCAGCTTTGAGAGGAAAAAGGCCTTGATTACCTCAACAGTGTAGTACAAATTAAGGAAAGTTAGAATGCATTTGGAGAGGTGGCGCTGAAAGTGTGATTTCATGCATAGTTCAATGATTTGAGGCATGAAGCAGAGAGAGACAATGATAACGCCCAGATTCCAAGCTGATTGAACCAAATTGGGAGGTGTGCTTATAGAAGTGAGCTAATGCAAAGGTAAAGACTAAGGAATGGTGAAGCCTATGTTAAGGATTTTGGTCTTTAAGGGATTAGAACATATGTCATTGTCAAATATCCAAAGCAGTTCCAGTGGATGAGATTAACTCAAAACCTTCCACCCATCACTTTTTTGGTTATTGTCAGATATCCAGGCATGGATTAGGGAGAGGCAGGTGGCAATGCACCCCGGTGTAGGGGATTCATCAGCCAGTTGGTATGTGACTCAGGAGTTAGTAGCATATGACTGAAAGGAGCGCAGAAAAAAGAGAAATTCGATCAACTAGAGGGGACAGACAAGTATTGAACAACCAAGAGGACAGAATGGAGCCTCAGGGAACTCCAGTAAACAAAACCGAAATGTCAGGGTGAGAAGGGCATACCAATCCTACATATTAACACATATCATAGTCACAAGTAATACATTTCTGGACTGAATGTATTTAATAACATTTAACAAAGAATGATGGGGATAGAGCTCCCAGGGGTGTTTAAAATACAATAGAAGTAAGTATAATCCAGTCAACAAGAGCTGGATTTAAATGTAACCAACATAAACAGAAGAACTGCCAAAGCTTAGTCAATTGTTTCAATTGTGCAGTTACAGAACAAACGATAATACCATCTGAACAATGCATAGCTCAAGCATTGTTGTCGTTTGTTTTTTGTCTAAATGTCCATGAAACCATGTTTATGTTCATTCTGTAACTGCACAATTGAAACAATTGACTAAGCTTTGGCAGTTTTTCTGTTTATGTTGGTTACATTTAAATGTGTGTATTTTAAACACCCCTGGGAGCTCTTTCCCCATCATTCTTTGTTAAATGTTATTAAATACATTCAGTCCACAAATGTATTACTTGTGACTGTGATATGTGTTAATATGTAGGATTGGTGTGCCCTTCTCACCCTGAAACTTCGGTTTTGTTTACTCAAGTACGCCCACCTGGGTTTTTCAGGGTTTTGCCAGGCACCCTCATATTGAATCTAGCCTCAGGGAACTCCTCCATTAGAGGTAGTGGGTTTGGAGAATTAGGGACCCAAACTCACTACGATTTCTACATCTGGAATGTAGGAGGACAACCACAAAAGTGCAATGTTTTTCAATTCAAAGGCGCTTCTTCATGTGGCTATGTAAGGTACTGTGATTAACTGTAGAAAACGAAGAAAATAACAGGACATTTGTTATGAAGGGCAATGAGAAATTAATCTTCCATAGAGTGTCGGGCAGACAGAGTAACATGTGAAGGCATTAAAGCTGATTGGTGATCATGTAGCAGACCACCAGCCTCTGGAAAATGCTGAAGTTGGGTAATTGCCATTTTGTTGATTCCTTCTCTAAAAGTGAGCAATAGCAATCCTTTGATACTTAGGCAAGGTATATGGGTTGATATAAGGTGGGGAAGAACATGGGTTCTCTTTATATCTTTAGGGGAAAACACCACCAGTGATGAAGAACCAATTACAAAGGGCTGGCAGTTACAAACTGGGGTGAAACACAGAGGGAGATATCACAGGACTGATCAGGGCATACATGCGTAAGAGGAAAAGAAGCAAGTGGTCAAGAACAAGCAGGTTTGGCTGACTACCCTGTGCCATAACAGAGCATTCAGATAAACCTTAAAGACTATCTTGATGCTTGAATGAGGGATACATTAAATGTTCCTTTTCATAGCACCATTTATAACTATGGTCCCTTTGGAGGAGAGCTTGGGAGCAGAAAGATCTATCAGGCATGAGGGTCATAGAAGAAATCCAGGATATCAGTTGATTTTGTTCTGCCATTGTGTTTACTTACAAATCTTCAATAAGAAGTGCTGGGTAACATTTCCGTGTGGATTTCATCAATGTATTCATTTCAAGCTTCAAGCTCTGGAGGGTAGGCAGTAGTGTGGGTAGCAGTTGGAGTGAATAGGGGAGAGGGTGAAGGACATGGTCAGTGTGCAAAGGGTCAGATAGCGTGAAGACTTGGACAGGTATTCGTAGCAGAGGTAGTGGGGGAGAGGGGTAAAGGGTGGGGTTCTGAAATCTGAAGCTCTCCAGATTTTTTGACTATGATACCCATGATCCCTCTCCATTACCTATGCTGACTAGGCAGGATGGGAATTGTAGTCAAAACATCAGGAGAGCCAAAGGTTGCAGACCCCTGGAATAGGGACTCGTAGGTGCAAATAACAGAGCTGGAGTTCTACAGGAAAGCCCCTAAAGCCTACCAGAATGTGGGGGGAGGGGCTAGAGAATCCCTAGGAGCAATTAACCATGGGAAGGATAAGAAGTATTGGGAGCTGTACACTGCTTGCCAGGCTATAGCTCAGAGAGGGATCCAGCTAGACAGTCAGGAGAATCAGAGGAGAATCAGAGGGTCAGCAGGCAATTTCTAGTTAGTACTGCAGGAAAGCATGGAAAGCCTCCAAAGTCTACCAGATGATGGGAAGATGTAAAGTGATGAGACGGGAGAGGTGATACATGCTCCCCTGGTGGGAGCTCAGACAGAAATCAACCTAAACTGTCAGGAGAATCAGACAGCTAACAGGTCAATTACAGTTTGGTAAAACAAAAGGCAATGTATAGTAAGGGTGAATAAGAGAGAATTGTCAGTGGGTCAGGCAAGATCTTCGAAGGACGGTGGGAGTCAGGGCATTGGGCAAGACAGTAACACAACAGAAGGGATATGAAGGAGTTAGACAAACACAGACACAGGGCCTAGAAGGGGTGCCACAGAGCAGGGGGCTGCAGGGAAGTTTGAGGAAATAGGATGGAGTGGTGCCGTTGTGAGCAGGAGCTGTGTGAGGGGGTAGGAGCACTAATAAGCCGAGACACAGAGGACAATTGCATGCAACCAGGAGGATGGTCAGACTAAGGAAAGGGGCATACATCTCACATGGTGTATATGTGAATTAGGAATGAATCGTAATAGCAGTAGGAAGGAAGAGGTGGAATCTGAGAGGACCAGAAATCTGTGAGAGGACTGTGAGGAGGGCAGGAGGTTGTGTGCAGAATTCAGGATAAAAGGTAACCACAGACAGGAAGGCAGAAAATGAGGTACAAGGGAGAGAATTGTGGGGAACAGAGATGGAGAGGGCTATCACAAAAGATACTAAAGGAAGGGGAAGAGGGAAGAGTAACAGTTAGAATCAGTGGTGGGGAGTAGAAGCAAGAAGGAGATGGCAAAGGCAGGCAAGAGGCCTGAAGGGCTGATGGGGGGAAAAGGGGCTATTCTTGGTAGGAGAGAGGGGTAGAGGTACCAATTGTGGAGTTTTATCTCATGAAAGGTTCATGCAACTCAGAACCTGAGGAACAACTGCGGGGAGCACAGGGAAGTGGTATGATCCACTGCCAAGTGGGTCAAAAACAGGCAAAGGGTGGCAATAGAGAGTATGAAAGGAGTAGCTATAGGAACACTATAGGGGAAGGCAGGCTGAAATGTTAGCAGAAGAAAGTGAAGAGGGTAGATGAAGGGAGAAAAATCAGGTATAAGAGTAAAAGTGGAGATGTTCATGGAATCAACAATGTTGCAAAGTAGATTTGCTGTCTGCAGAGCAGGTGAAACTAGGTGAATTGGAAGCCCAGTGGGCAGGGTCAGACTGGGACAAGAAATGGGCATGGTCACCCAAAAAAAAGTGCCCCACCCATAGCCTCAAAAAGTGGTCCACCCCTCGTCTCACGATCCTGGACCTCTGATGACATCACCAGAAGCGGTCATTTGACCCCACCCCAAAGTGACATCCCAGGAAGTGATGAAACACGACCTTTCACCCCTTGACAAAACAGGAAGTGGCATCAAATAGCATTGTTCCTATGTACACATATGGTTATGATTTCACTAATGTGATATACATTTTATACAATAATGGATCACCATATGTATCATTAATATCTGTGTGTATGGATCCATACTGTCAAATTACTGTGAATGCAAGCAGACGTCCAATGCCAAATGATAATATTATTGTATAGCACTTACGCTTAAGCTCTTTTTTATAGAACAAATATGCATACAATATCACTCAGCTAGTGTTGCTACTTATTTATCAACCTAAGAAGGAGGAAAGGCTTTTTGAAAAAAAGAAATTTGAAAAAAAATAATATTTTTTTTCTTCCAAACTGGCCCAGGCGTGGCCAGAAAACGGCTCCCACTCCCCAGGGACGATTTCGGCCCGGCCACGGGCCGAAAGGTCGAGGGGCCAATCCGACCCTGCCAGTGGGGGTGAGGGGAGGCAGGGCAGGACAGGCCATAACAGGCATGGAATAAGAACAAAGAGACTGGATTGTGAACGAGTAGAAGTAAAACAAAATAGAGTAATCCAGAGATGGAGAAACAATTTACAAGGAATATGAGATAAAGGGAGACTCATGTAAGGATTCAGACCAAAGATTTTTATTCAAAATACAGGGTTTGGAGTAAGAGGAACCAATAGTGATATTCCCACCTAAAAGAAGGTGATTTTTCAAGGAGAACACAAGTGTGAGGAAAAGTAGTGGAGATCAAAATCCAATCTCCTAACAGAACCAGGGATTTCAGTCCAGATCTTCCACCATAATCGTTTTTGGTCAGGACAGAGGGCTCCAGAGAAGGTCTTCAAATGTATTCACAATTCTCTGGGGTTCTGGATCTGTGGGACATATTCTCCTGGTGATTGCTAATGAAACAGGATCCCCATCTCTGAGGTCCCTTGACTCTCATGAAACAGTTGATTTCTTCAGCATAGGTCACAGGAAGATGGTCAGACTGCAGTCTCCAATGGCAATAGTTTCAGAATACTGTCTGCTGGGACACCACCCACTAGTTTCGGTGATCACACACTGCTTACTACTACTGAGCCTATGCCAGGCCCCTTTTGGCTTCCATTTCTTTAAGTTCGTCATGCCCGATTTTTTGGGAATTCCCCTTTTTATTCCTGATTCTCTGAAACTCTTGATAATTGTCCTTCAATTGATCCTTTTGGATCGGCTTTCCCCCAGGTGCGTTATTGATGATTGCCCTTCTACAAAACTTTCCAATCACTCCTAATAACCTCTGATTTCTCCTGTCCTTTCCCTCCTCAAGTACCTTTGTTCCCCTCCAATTTCTTTCCTGCTCCTGTGTCAATATCTCTGCAATCCTCCATGCTGCTCACCTGCCTCAAAAATCCCTCTTTGCCTGCATCCCCCATTACATGTGTGTGCCCATACTATGTATTGCATGAGGGCAATGAGAGTTTCCTTGGTCTGGTTCATCCACTGAGGAAAAAATGAACATCTACATCTAAGATCTGTTGTTGTGGTATCCATGTCATCAACACTATCTCCACAGACATGTGTTGTCCCTGTGCCTTGAGGACTAATATGGGTCTTGGGTTATACATCCTGGTCCCCATGGATCAATGTGATCTGTATCATCCATTCTGGCATAACTTGATTGAATAATACCAAGTCCAAATGGACAGCCACCTGGGGGTTCCTCTATGATTTAAGGGCGTATACCATACATCTCCAAGGTGACAGGATCATGTACTTGTTTCCAAACAGCTTGGTCCACCTGGGTACGGGGTCATCTTCCTCTTCTTGATTAGGATTGGGCCACCAGTCTATTTCTACTTTATGGTCAGTGTAGAGTAACCTATAACTTGTGTCGATAGGTTCTTCCTGCTGATCTGCTTTCTTTTCAACACCTCCAGAAGTTGGGTACAAATCCCTGCTGCAGGCACCATACCCAGGACAGTCTTAAACATTAATCCTGGAGTTGCACATTGAACCCTTTGCTGTTTGTAATGGTTGTTACTATTTCATCAACCAGGGATGTTCCATAGGCCTAGGGTAGTCTT